>NC_089647.1:16552000-16865000 GCF_037042795.1 Molothrus aeneus | reverse complement strand
CTGAAGAACTTACTTAAATTCCAGGTGTGAGGGTGGCTGGTCCAAGGTTCAGCAAAATGCTGTAAAATGTTTTATAGATAATGGGCAGGTAGATGGTTGTGATCTGGTTCTCCAAGATGGTTGTGAATTGAAGTTGAGCAGAGGACAGCCCACCACAGGGAGGCTACTTAGAGAAGTAAACTCCTTTTCTTTGTGAGGAAGGAGTTTGCACCGCAGCCTCTGTGCACAGCCACGCTTAGCTCCATGTTTGCTTGGAAGCTATTGCCAGCACTGATGTGTGACCCCAGTGCAGGCAGCCTCATGAGGGATGCTTCTGTTTTTGCTTTACATTTGATGTAGAAACTGTCAAAGGAAAAAGGTCTAATGGCACACTTTTTCAGGAACTAAGGAAGTCCAGGTGGTTATGGACTGATCTTGTATTGTATTCAAAGGAGGAGCCCTGCTAATTCCCAAGCAGGACACATGACAGTATCAGGGTAGGGAAATATGAGTATCTTGGCATGGGGTAAAAATTAAATGGTCTCAAAATTACCAGAATCTCTAGAAGACCTTATTACTGCTGCTTTAAGAGAAATACTTCTAGATCCAGTTGATAGCTGATGTTACACCACATAGTTGGAAAAATCCTTACTGGGTGTTCCTGCAAGTAAGTGTGAATGACAGCTGTGCTTGGCCCAGGTTTCTGTGTCCCTGGTTCAATACCACAAACATGGCACAGCTTAATCTGTACAAGTGTAGGTTCCTTTGTCGCTGCATGGCTTTTTTAAGCAAGCAGCATGTCTGTCAAGGAAACTGAAAGTGCTTTGCTTGTGAACAATCACAGCTGTAGTCTTTAAATTCTTCTCAGTCTATAGTGGTATCAAGTTTCCTAACCTGGACAGCAGTAAGACACCCGAGCGACCAGAAACTTTTAATATTGCAGGGTAAATTTCATAAATAGACATGCATATAACTGCTACCTGTGAAACAGATCACTGAACAAAATTTCAGCAAACCCTGTGGCAAAGTAACCACCTCATTTGAATTAGTATTTCTACTTTTCATCTTATTTAACTATGTGGATATCTGTCTACTAAGCTACAGAATGGACTGTTCTTTTTATACTTTGCAATTCTGTAGATAAGCAGTTGTTGAAATTTTTTTATGTTTGAGTCTTGGATCCAAATTAATTTGTAGATGCCTATTTCAAAAGTCAGGGTCTTATTTCAGAGAAATAATGTAGTTATTTATATATCCTGCACCCCTTTACAATTGTATTATTTTCTAATTACCAAATGGAGTAAAACTAAAATGAATATTAAAAAAAAAATTACTGCTAGCTGTAACTTGAATTTTTGTATGGTAAAGAATCTGGAGATAGCCATCCTGCTTAAAATTAAAATACTGCCATTATGATGGAAAAAGATTTAAAAGCACTAGATAAACTTGAAAGCTTACTTCAATGTTTGTATCCTAAAAATAATTATGTATTACTAAAGTGAAAAAGTGTTCAAGGAAAAATAGCTGTAAATAGTGCTAGAACATTATTTGTATATTTAGTGTGTTACCTTACAAAAAAGAATATTACCAGCACCTTAGTTTAATCTTTGGTGCATTTATTTATTTGCCCAACCTATGGAAGAAGCAAAAGTGAATCTGAATTTTGGAGCCTTCTTATCCACTGTCAGAATGCTTTTACTGACTCAATGATCTGCTGTTTAAAAACAACCACCAACCAAACTAATAACAGAAGGTTGTTTTCTAAACGAGAATCAGCCAGGAATGTCAAAGCTGAATGTTGTGGCACCCCTTTCTTAACATGCTGTGCCTTACCTTTTCAGAACGGTGTGAGGTAAGTGGGGAGTGTCACTCTTGGCTTTGCTGTTCTCATCTCTGTGGGGTTGCCTTATGTTTTTCTTTGGACTTCAGCACTTAAGACATTCACTACCCTCCTGCAAAAGTCAGACTGCAAATATGCAGTTGGTATTTGATTTTTTTTTAAATAAAGTTAATGAGAAGTGTCTGTTCATTAAGTATTCCTAGTGAATTCCTGTACATAATGAAACAGATTTGTACATTCTGCTGTTTTTATTTAGTGTTAAATGTATAAAGTTATGGCTATTTCTGTCATCAAATAAATTGAGCTCTGCCATGAATTGCTCTTTCAAGAAACTTTTTCTCTGGGGAAAGAAGGTGTTGCAGATTCCTCTGCTGTATTTCACTTTCCATATACAGACAGATTCTGGCCTGGATAGTTCTACTAACACCTGCTTTTTAATTCTTGCTTAAGGCCCAAAGAGTTACATGGTCTGGGGAAAGGAAACACACTGCCCTCCTGAATTGTGTCAGAACATGGCTGTACAAGAGCACAGTGCTGATGAAACACCGTGTATATTGATACTGAAATTGCTTTGGCTGCAAGTCCTTGGGTGGATGAGGTATCTCCTCAGCCCCTGGTACCCAGCTGTAACCATTCTGGTTTCTTTCAGACAGTATTTCTCTTGACTTGGGCGTACAACACTGCACCCCAAAGCAAGCGCTTCCATCTTGGCTCTGCCCTGGGATGGGTATTTGAGAAGGGATTGTGGTGTGGAGGTTGTCCTCCAGTGGCACTCTCCTGGCTGAGGGATGAGCTGTACAGCTGCCTCCAGGTCTGGGAGCAGTGTCCTGTGCCTTTTCCTTTTCTGTTATAGGAGCTTCAAGGCAGCACTGATGTTGCAGAAAGCCTGATTATCTTCTGTGGTTCATCCTAAGGGAACGCTAGGATCTTTTAACTTCTCTGTGAGCCCCTGTGAGTAACCAAGCTAAGTCTATAATTAAAGAAAAGTGGGGGTTTCAAAAGGCTGAGTGCTGAAGGAGTCAGGTAGGCTCTGTGGAACAACTACTCCTCCACAGGGATGCAACTACAGATGCACAGCAGCCAAGTGATGCGTGGATAATCTTTTGCCCCTCTTTGTTTCCACGGGAGTTACAATCATGTCATTCCTTGCTGTTGAAGGGAGCGCCATGAATTTCTGCAGCACCAGTGTATAATGCTAACACTCAGGAGACACTCTTACAGCTGTGGCCAACAATGTGGTGGAACCCCCCAGCATCTCTGGAGCAGCTCTTAACTGAGGCCTATGCTCCTGCAGAAAAATTCCAGCTGCTGCAGGCAGAGGCCCTGGTCACTGTTGTCACCCTCCAGTGCAGGGCTGTTGGGGAGACCCTTACAATCTCCAGGGACTTAGCAGAAAGGAAGTTTTTCTTGTTCCCCTAGGAAAAGTTCTGTGCTGCAGGCTTTGTCTCTCCTCAGGGGCCAAGTGCCCTGCCTCCCAGCATTGCTGAGTTAGGTGGTGCTTTTAGATGTGGAGTATTGCAAGCTCTTCTTGTCATGGCTTTAAATTTCACATGTGAACAGGATTGCCACACCAGCACCTGAGTAACAGAACTAAAGCCCCCCTTTAGGCCCTTGTTTCACAGTTATCTGTTCAGTGCCTGCAGCTGTAGAGATGGCAGCTGCTGTGAGTGGGGACACTTCTGTCACCGAAGCACTGCTGTGATTCTGTAACATCAGCCAACACCTTACATGCAACAACCATCTTTACAAATTAGGGGATGCTGGGGGAGAAAAGGAGAGATGATTACATTTGTAATATAACTTGCATTAACTTTAGATTAATAACTTGTACTCCCAGGGAAACATCAATATGGGCTCATGACTTCAAGTTTCAGTGGAGCTCTTGCTACAGAACCACAGGGACTTTCTGCATATGCATCTCATCAGGAAATCCAATCCCAAGAAACAAATTTAAGAACTGAGCCACGTGCCAAGCAGAGGTTTTCCAGACCACGTTCCATGCATCAGGAAGTCCATGCTCTGATTACCAGCCACTCCTGCCTCCTCCTTACGCAGCCTGAGGGGCAGCTGGCATTGGAGTGCCCAGACCTCACAAAGCTGCAGAGGTTTGGGCAGTAAATCTTGGGCTCCCACCACTGCAGACTGCTAAATGCAAGTTTGCAAACAAACTGAACGTGCTGTGTCCAGAGTTAAAGTGTAACAGTTGATGTTGCCTGTTTTTAATTCCATGGATAACTATGCACCTACCCCCAAGCAATGGCTCCACATTATTAGACATGAGCAGCTTTCCTAAGTAAGCACTATGTAAGATGCCAGTATTTCAAAATTAGACAACAGTAGATCTTTTTGCTAATGAAACCAGAAGAAATAAGGAATGTGCTAATAGGATAAAGTAAAAAAGCTGTTAATTATCCAATATTTATAGTGTTCTAGTGAGTCATGACAGAGACACTAGACAACAAATTATGGTGAGTTTAGAACATAACCTTCCCTTTTGTAGCTTAAGAGTAGAACTACTCAGCATTCCTCAGCTTGTAGTTATAGAAGGAATTCAAAAAAACCAAACCTCTTTGCAGAACACCCTTTAAGGCTACCAAATAGACAAACAGCTTTCTTAAAACCCTGTAATTTCTTCAAACAGATTTACCTTATCTTACAGCAACCTATTCAGAGTTCTAGTGACACCAGTGAATTCCAATACTTTAAAACCTGTTTGCCTCTTCAGGAAACGAAGTTGCCATTTTCTCAAAAGCTGACTTTTCCTCCCAAGTCTCTTTGGAAAGCCAGCTTTGGTAAAGCCACTGGCAGCACACGGAGCTCAGCAGAATCCAGTGAGTTCTGACAAAGGGGTGCTCTACAAACCTGGCAGCCGTGGAAATGAAGCTCACCAGGCCTGATGCTCACCTGTGGCTGCTGCCTTGGTGCTCCCAGGAGGACCACAGCTACTTTTGCCAAAGCTCAATGAATTCCAGGATTGGGTCATCTCCAATAGGGCACAAGCTGGGAACTGGCACTACCTCAGGTACCAGACACCCTTAGAGACAGGCTGGGGACTCCTTCCTGCTGATAAAATCTTCATTCTGAGAAGCCTTAAAGGAATGGAATTAGGTGAAGGGCGACACCCAGCACTGCCTGAAACACGGCCATGAGCAGCTCACTGCAGTGTTTGGTAGGGCTGTTTTGGTTTGGGTTTTTGGGAGGGGATTTTTCTTGCCTTTTGTTTTTTGTTTGGTTTTTTTGAGGGGAGGAGATTTTTGGGCTTTTTTATTAATACAATTAGATGAGTTTGGATCCGTTTGCAAGCCAGCAGGCTCAGAACAGCCCAGCTGCAGGGTAGCACAGAGGTTACTGGGTAACTGCTCACACCTTCCCCTTGTGTCATCAATGTTCTGCAGGCTGCTCAGGTGCCAATTTCTGCTAAGCAAGCAGGAGCTCCATGGGACAAACCACACAAGCTGGCATTTCAACCACTGACAGGCACACACAGAGTGCTGGACTAAGCAGTTCAAAGTCTCAGCATACCTCCTGGAAGCACTTCAGCTAAATCAGATTATTTATCACGAGTTTCAGGATTCTTGGAACATACTTACAAAAAAAAAAGCCAAGTCAACTAACAAAGGGAAAAAAAAATCACACCAAGAACAACAAAAAAAGGGATCTCTGCATGCAAAAACATGACTACTCTAACAAAAGCCTACAGCTCCAAGTTAATCCCAGCTAACATTCACCTTGATGATATTGTGATATTGTTCAGATCAGTCAGTTTGTTCTTGCAAGTGTCAGACATTAAACAGCAGCAGACAAATCCAGCTTGTTTGGCACCGAGTCCTGAGGAGACTGAGGCCATCCTGATGGATTTGCTCCCAAGCCCAGAGAAGGAAGAGAACACTTGCACCGGGTGAGGCAGGATCACTGCTCACCTTCAGCTGAGATACAGAAGTTTCTGCAGTCTATCACAGGGTCCAGGATTATTTACTGACTATGGAACTAAGAAGATAATTTTTGCTCTCTCAGTTGCATGGAAGGTATTTCATAGCATGTCTGCTCTTCTGCCTAGCAATTTCCTAAATGATTCTGAAGTACAAGGAGATTCTGGGTATGAACATCTACTTCAGACAAAGATGTGAAAGAAAGTAGTGGTAGGTTAATTAAAACAAGGAATAGATCTCTGAGTCATTCTTATTTGAAGTTCTGTTTTGCTTTGTTCCTATACAAGTGATTGATATAGCATGAACCAGCTACTGAGGAGCACAAGAAAATAGCTATTCACTATGGATTACCACTATCTTAAAGGGATTTATTTAGACAAACATAACCACATGTGATGAAAATAACTGAAAAGTTTGTCTTGCCTAGTTCCAGTAATGCCCAAATTGGTTTTGGAAGTCCTGAAAATCAGTTTTGAAAGTGTGTTTTAAATAAACCAAGTATTTCTGCTATGGAAGAAAAATAATGTATACATTTTTATGTTAAGTTTATAACAAGGCTTTTAAAAGAAAACAGTTACAGGTATTCAACTGCATCAGACTTCAAAAGAAAAGAGATTACACATACAATACAAAAATACAAAAAAATATTTTTAGAACTTACAAACTCAAAAGTCTACGTGGTCAGAGCTTTCCTAAAATAATAATAATAATAATAATAAAAAAATACATTTCAAGATGCACTTTCCTTTCTGCACTTGCAAGTTCAACTTTAGCAAGAAGACAGTTTTAGAGGCAGGATGAAAGCAACTAATGTATTGAATGCTACAACCATTTTCCAGCTGAAATTAATTTAGTGTTGACACTATCAGGTATTGGAGTTTAAAAAGAACCTTATGCTTATTTGGGGTATGGGAGGTGCTGCTGGTGGGGCAGGTGGTGGTATTGCTGTTCATAATGTTCTATTTAAGCAGTTCTGTTAATAAAATGTTTTTACAAATACACAATCTAAATTAGACTGAAATTTAGATGGCCATTACTAGCACCGAAATCCTTCAGCACTGTCCTGCAGTATGGAAGCTAAGACATAAACTGACCAGATTCATGTCACTGCTGAAAATCACTGCAAAAGGAAGACAGGCAGGAAAAGGTCAAGTTTTTATTTCTGAAGCTGATACTTGTCAGGAACATCAGGACTACAGCATTCTTCAACCTGATAGTGTCCACTGAGGTCACAGGCATCAAGGCATTTTGTCTTAAATGGCAAGACAGGGAAAGTGCATCTTAGATTTTTCATACTTAAGCAGTGAGTTACTGATTTTTGGTGTGGCTTTTATTCCTTCTAGGCATAGTAAAGAAAAATATTTCAATCAAAGGTGAAGCTTAATGTACATTAGCTTGTATTTTTGGTGGTGGCTTTTGTGTACCACTAGGAAATGCTAACAAGCACTACTCAAGGCTAATGATTTAAAAGGAGCACACTGAAAATACTGATTTACCTTTGTAATGAATATTCTTTACAGACTGTATCTAATATACAGACAAGGCCCATTTCCTTAGGACAGAACAGGCCACTGAAGGTTACACACCCTACATGAAATTTTAAACAAAATCAGAGCTAAGTTACCAGAGCCACTCAGAGCAACATAATTCCTAGTTTGCAGAGACTTAACAAAAGGTGACTGCAGGGAGAAAAAAAATCCAAGTTCTTACTATTTCCTGTGTAAGATTATATTCGAAGTAATAGTCCAGTAACACCTCTAGTACAAGACAATGCTCACTCTCTTTAGCAGAATTCATGGAGTCAATTGCTTCTCCTGTTATGAAGAGGGAGCCAGAAGTGAGAATGCAAGAGCATTCAATTTTAACCTGATTAAAGAGACAGTAACCTTTTTCATCCACCTTATTTAATCACTGACAAAAAAAATTATCTTAAAAAGGTACCACTCCAATTTCTTTATTATCTGTAACCTTTTGAAACTAATCACATGAACTACAAAATTAGCAAATGCCTTGAAATCTGTATACAAAACATAAATTACCTCTAATTTCAAACTCATTTATTAGTGTACCACTCAAAGTCTTAAAAAAGTGGCTCCAAAGATAGTCTCATACCATTCTTAAAAAAGGAAACTGTTCCTTCAATGTTACACCCTCCCTCCCCCCAAAACACCCAACTTGTAATCCACATCATTTAGTTATTTTCTTGGTCATGGACATTTCCAAGATGAGATTTTATATTTCGTTCCCATAGCTTCTGGTTGTCAGAAAATCCATGCTTTCCTTTATTGAATGAATTTGGTCCTGCTGAGGTTGGTGTATCCCTGTGAAAAGTAAAACAAGGGCAGTTGAGAAAGCCAGCTCAACTATAGTAGACTGCGCCATGTCACACTGAAAATGCCAATTTCAAGCCCAGTCTGCCCTCTACCACACAAATTTCCTTCTGTGACATCAGAGCCCTCACTATTAGCTGCTGTAAGCTGGCCACAGAACTGATCCGTACACAGTATGTCAAAATATAGCAATGAGATGGGGCAAAAGAGGACGTGGCAATGGCAGTAATTGCTGCCAGCTTCTAAGATTAAGAAACTGAGGATCTAAATTTGTTACTGGAGAAAAAAGAAAAACCACTAAACTAGAGAACTTTCAGAGTGACTGACTTTAAAAGCAGTCTATCATGATTAACACCTCTGAAATACAAATTCTCAAAATTCATCCCTAATTTAAGTGAAGCCTCCTCTGAAAAGATCCCTACTCAATTTAGAACTGGTCCCCTACCATCTCAAATCTGTGACAAGTAGAAGAATTACATGATTTATTATAAAGTAAAGAAGCAATTCTTTGTCTTTCTGAGAGATGATTAGGTGATTCTTATCTTCAACTTGCACATGAGTTTAAAAATGTGATCAGACTACCTACTTCAAGGCAATTTATAAAAGGGAGAACCAGAAAATACAAGGTAGAGACAAACAGGAATTCCTACCTATTACTCTTCTTCTTCTACTTAATGCAGACTCAATTTCTTCCTCAAAAATGTAAATAAGATTCAAAGTTCAAATGCAAATGTAGTACTTTTAGCCTGCGGATGACAGGCTAAAATTCGGAAATCTTGTTTCTGGAGAAATGCTTCTTTAACCTATTCTGCCTCCTTGTATTCTCAAGCCATCCTCAAGATCTGCCCTGAGCTGGGCAGGTGTTCCACACTGGCCCTTGTCCAAAGCAGAGCTCAAAGCTGCCCTACCTTCCGATGTTCTTCATGCGCATCTTGGCTTCGGGGGGCATCTCCTCGGGTTCGCTCTGCAGGGACAAAGGAGGTCAGAGCGGGGCTGGGCCCGCCTTGCACACTTCCCACGCCTGACAAGACAGATAAAGGCTGCACTACAGCCCTACAGGACAGCAAAGGGACTCTGCACACAATGCAGGTCCTACACGGTTACAGAACAAAATACAAATTCCTTTGTTCAACTCCATGAAAGGAGGAGCAGTAATATGATAACAAAATATTTAGCAAACCAGAAGCACAACTTTCCTTTGCCTCCCCCTAATCAAGAGAAAGCAAGTATTAATTCAAATTATACTGTGCATCTTATTTTCAGGGAGAAGTTATCAACATTTTAATGATTTCTTGAACCTACACAGAGCTATTGTGTGTTCTTAATCAGAGCCAAAAGAGATGCTTCGAGGTTGAAAACTCCTGACATTTATGTTAAGAACCATAAATAACCCACTCTCCCTGCCTACCACACCAATGATATTTTGTGCTCATCACTGGCTTATTACTCACATCTTCATCTTCGTTGAAAGCTGCTGCTACAGAAAGGGTTTTTGGAGCCAGGGTTGGAACAGGCTCTTTAGGCTTCTGGAAAAGACAAAATGCACAAGTAACATCAGTCTACTAATTCAAAAGAGCTACCCTTGGCTTTTTAAGTATTTTGGTAAAATTAAATCAAAGATCTTCACTGAAATGGGCAACCAGGGGAAAAGTTTTTGTCTGAATCAAGCACATAAAGGATTCTCTAATGACAAAGGAAAATGACTGCTCATTTATGTGTGATCACTCTGAGCAGCAAGCTGAGCTCTCTCATATTACAACTCCCCACATGCAGGTCTTAACTTTCTAGCACACTGCAGGGGTACTCAGCCACTGGGGCATGACATGAACAATTAAAACAGAACCTGAACAACTTGTGGTATTCAAAATTTTATTATGTCACTATTTCCATTATTCTTTTGGGATATTCTTATCCATCAATGTCAGAAAAAAAAGAATATGTTTATTTTCTTCTATTTTAACAATGTGACAGCTTTCTGGCTTAAAACAATTCAATGCTTTTAAACTACTATCAGTATCTAGCATACAGTCTGATTAATATAAGTTCCTTTAAAGAGTATTTATTTTTTTTTTATTCCTCTATTTAAAGTGGAGGAAGCTGTCAAACTCACAACTGTTACATGTGCTACAACAGTGGTACCAAGAGTTACTTCAACACCACTGAGAAAAAAAACAAATAACTAGTATCAGATTGCTACGATAGTACTAAATCAATCATATACAGTGCTTTCTCCATTTTACTGGTAATTCTTTAATACACACTCCTAGAAGCTGGTACTGCAGCAGAGCCATTATGCAACTGCCTACAGCTGTTCTTCACTGATACTGCACAACATAGAAATACCACGCCATTTTTAAAGCATCTGTGCCCAAGGAATGGGGAATGTAATAGGGGAGCAAAAATGACTGAAGAGAAACAGGTAAATTTCAGCACTGTCACCCACTAAGTTGAGTGAACCAGAAATCCTGAGCCAAATTTATTGCCACTTTGGACATGAGAAACTGAAGCATGCTAGAAGCCCAGAGAAGAAAGCCTTGTCCATTTTCCTAAAGTCTGAGTTGACCTGGCTGCATTTATACCTTAGAATGCTGTCGGCCCACATCTCCTTTCCATGTCAAAATAACAGAGCACCCTTTTAATCCTCTGCAGGTTTCTAAAATGCTGGCATTGCGGGTGCAAGCCTTTCATGATCACAGTTTGAATTTGGTGCAGACAGCTACTTACAACATATCCATCACAGTGACAGGTGGGAAATGTAAATGAACTGTATAAAACAGAGAGGCAGCCCCTGGCTTGTCCTTGGCCAAGCCAGGGGAGGACTACTCTGGAAGTACAGAGAGTCACCAGATGTCCATCTGAACAAGCACAAGGATACCTTGTGCTGGACAATCAAGGGGATCAGAATTCTTAGAAACCTATGTAACAAAGCCCCATCACTTGCATTTAACACAAATAAATCATACTGACCTTGCAAAGAACAGGCAAAGTCATGGAAATATGTTACAATTCCCCATGCTAAAATAAGATCTTTGGAGTGGAAGACAACCTATTAAGCCATCTAGATGCTTTCTTCTAGCTTTAAGCATCCTATGCAACGAAGCTCCCAGCACTCATTTCAAAGTAGCCTGAACAGCTTAACAAGTCTCCTCATTTCCCTCAGGAAATTACTGCAGACTTATCAAATCTCATTATAAAATTATTCTGCATGTTCAAAGATCTACAGTTCATTTCAATCAAGTCTTATGATTCCTGAGACTACTGACCTGTTATTAATCACCTTGAAGTACTTACACATGCACTAGCGGGCCCTGCAACGCCTGCTTAAGCTTTACCCAAGTTACCCTCAGGGGAATTCAAGGTTTCCTCTGCAAGGAAGCCTCCTCAAAGTACTTCCCTTTTCCCTCAGTTTCCCTAAAATTAAAAGCCCTCAGTAAACTTACATTTGCTCCCAGTTTGATGGATATTGCAGATGCCTTCTTTGTTGTCTGACTGCCTATGGAAAATCCAAACTTGGACATTTTGGCAGGAGCAGGCTTTGTGGTGAAGTCTTCAGCTTCTTCATTAGCTGCCCGTTTCTCTGCGCTGCGACTCGAACTTTCTCCTCCATTACTGGAAGAAACAGTCTTAGTTTTCACAGGTTTTTCTGCCTCTTCTTCAGGTCCTGGTGAAGTCGAAACAACTTACCAAGATGAGCTACTTTTACTGAGCAGATTGATGGGAGCAGCAACCTCAAAAAGCATTATACTTTGGGTGCAATAGGTAAGATGTTTTTAGTGACAGCAGTTTCCACCAATGTATATTTAGTGGACAGCAAAACACAAAGAGGAGAAGAAACTGAAAGCACTCCACTACTTGTAAAGAACTTCTTGTATGAGCCAGGAAAACAATCTTGAAGCACCATCTCTTTATTTAGTATGGAAGTCAAAGTTCATGTAGTAAATTAAATGTAGATGACTAAATCTTTTTAAGTTTTTTAAGTTGCCACAGATAAGCTTTCATAATTGGCATCCCAATTCCAAATCTAGAGTGGATAATCTAAGTTAAAATTAATTCTACTAAACTTCTACAAAATCATGTCCATGCCAGTCTCTAGGCTTGTCTGGCACAACTCTAAAATCATGGGAGTGACTACAGTGAGGCCGGCTGTCTCAATCATCTTTCAAGTCACTGCTTGTCCACATCTCATTTGTAATAAATCTGCCAAGCTCTGCTTGAGGAAGAAATCAGCACTAAAAAAGCATATATATAGATTTCATCTTTTCTGGTGCTGTATAGTCATGGAAAACACAGCAGCTGAACAGTGATCCACAGAGAAAAAACATTCAAGTAACACTTCCATTCCTATAAAATCAGCTTCTTCAGCTACACCAAGAGACAAAGGTGTCCTTGGAAAACTCACACTGAACAGAGTAAACGCTTCAGCAAAAAGACACTTCCCTGCCGCTGCAATAAGCAAACCACTGCAGCAGCAGAAGGGGGGAAAAACAAACACACATTAAGGAATGGCCAGGGAAGTGCTCACAGCAGCAGTTTAAAACAACTGGAGCTAGCACAAGTTCCTCATCACATCAAATGGAGAAGAGCACCTTCCATGCACAGCAAATTCCGACCATCAGGGGATAAAGCTCTTTGTACTGCTAATGCAAAAAGCTACTAGGTAAGATGAAGCAATGGGAGAGAAGAAAGTCTGAACTGGGGGTCAACAAGATTGTAGCTCTGAGAAAAAAAACAAAGAAGCAAACAACATCAGGAAAGAGAAAAACTAGGGACTCAAATCTATATATATATATTCTCTGCTATTTCCCAAATCAGAAGCAGCAGAATATACCACTTCTACCCCATTCTTCCAGGTATCAATAAGTGATTGAAACCAAAATGGATTTATCATTCACCTTCAGAAATATGGCAGATCACCAAAAAATTGTAACTTTAATCAGTTTCACTGTATTAAAAAATGCTACTAGAAATTTGATCCAGAAAATATAGATATAAAAATGAAAAACAAAGGAGAAAGGAGAAACAATCAAAATTTACACAAGTGACCTTGGGTACTGGTACCTGTCTTAGCAGAGTTTACCAAACAGCAGTCTGCAGAGACTGTGAGAGCATCCTTATAGTTAGTGCATAAAATCACATTGAACAATGCTCCAAGTGCTGCCTCAGTACACTAGAGACTGATTCAAGGGTAGGTAGAAGATTCACTGGCCTTAAGAGCGCTGGAATTGTAGAGCTAAGTCTTTTTCATAATACACAAAATCCATAGCAACCCAAAAATCAGGGCACAGGGAACCAGTGCCTAGACTAGTGCTAGCTTGAAGGTTATTACACTACTGCTTACGCCTTACTTCTTTAAAGTGCAAATTCTCAAATACTGCTAAGCACAAGACGAAGCTAATGCAATCTAACCACATCTGTCTTCTCACCAAACCCTACAGAGCATCTCTCTCAGAATCAGCTCCTATCAGCACTGCATTCTGAGTGTTATTTCTACTGGGCTTGCCAAAGGATGGACACCAGACTGCTGACAGAAACACTCCTGCTTGATGAGAAAGCTGTAAGGGGCACAGGACAATTGGGGAAGGTGGGGAGGGAGCTGTTGTGCTGTTTGATTTCTGCAGGAAACAGAAATGCAGGCATATTAACCATTAAAGGTCTCTACCATTTCCCATGCCAGTCCATATACATATTCCAAGATCTCAAGGCCTTTCCTTTCCTCAAGGACCTCCTTTCCTGGAGGTCATACTTCACCTCCAGAAAACACCAGCACTATTTCCAAAGCAGACTGGCTAGTGCCTTTTCCATGGATTGCAGACATAAGCTGTCCTCCTTCACAGCCAGGTTTTACTCATGTGAATCGACAAGCCACACGAGTGGACACCTTCCACAGCCCAGGTGGCTGAGGTGACAAGAGTGACAGTGCCAGCTGCACAGCACTTCAGGATCGGCTGTCCCTGGGAACCACTGGGGCATGTGGGAACAAACCAGTCACAGCTAAATTAATTTTAAGATAAGCCCCAAAAGCTAAGAACTGCAAATTGCTTTCCAAAATCCTCAGGGAACACCTATTCTTCCTTAGGGCCAAGGTACCTCAATGCATTCAGATCATCTTTCAGCACACAAAACAGCACACAAGACAGTAATTCCTACTGTCTTGTAGGATGTGCTGATGCTGTCCAGGTACTGTATTACTAATGCAAAAAAAACCAATACCACCACCAAAAAATAAAAACCAAAAAGTCACCAAAGCCCAAGAGAGAACCAAGAGTCAAGGAACTACCTAAAATCAATACTCTTCAAATGTCAGTGATTATGAGAAATAACATTCACTGTTGAGGCTATCCTGATTGGTTTACAAGCCTGATTTAATTTTTCAACAGATCTAAGAAGTGCCCTCTCCCTACAGATATATGAAAACAAAACAAAAAAAACCACTAAAATCCAACTAAAACAAAAAAAAGAAAATATACCAAGAAAGAAAAGCTTTATCGTTGCAAAGACACTGTCCTCTCAACTTTAAGGGAAGAAAGAAGAAATATACAATTAAAGTTTTCGAACCAAATACTGCAGAAATTACAGGAATGTCCAGTCATAATTCAAATACTATAGGACCAAACAGCAAACTTACAGATTGTTGCCAAGCAAAAAATCCCCAAATGCTTAAAACAGCAATTAAAGAATATTCACTAAGAGTAAATATTAATTTATAAAAAAGGTACCATAATTGTTGAAAGTTAATCTTTAAGGCTCTATCTTCATCCTTGCAGACAGCAACAGTGGTATTTCTCTCAGAACACGGCGTAAGTACTCCGTGTATTTTTACGAGAGAGAAATAGCGCATTTGCACGGACAAGGAGAAGCTGGTGTGTTTTTACAAAAGCGCCGGTAGAGCTGAGCACAGCAGGCGCGACTGGCCTCTCCCCCAGCGCAGTCCCCTCAGGCCCAGGCCACCCACTCTCCCCGCAGGGCCGGGCACCGCACGGCCCGGCCCGGGCAACTCACGGCCGGGTGAGGCACACCTGGACCGCCCCACCCGAGCTGGACCAGCCCAGAGCCCGTTCCCACCCCACAGCTCCGCGGCGAGAGGCGCTACATGTTCACCTCCTGCGGGCTGCGGCCGCTTCGCCTTCTCCCCCTCGGCTCTGCCGTCCGCCATTTTCCCCCGCCTCCTGCGCCGCCTCACGCGCCGCGCACGCGCGCCGCTCGGGCCCGCCCCCGCGAGGCCCCGCTCGCGGCCAGGCCGGCCCCGCCCCTGCGGCGCGCGGGGATGGCGCGGCGGGAACCGCGGGACCGCGCTGGGGGCAGCGGGAGCGCGCCGAGCGGTGCCCATCTGAATGATGCTCGTCCGGAGCCGCCGCGCACGTGGGCACGGCTTCCATTTCCTCCCCCGGGGAAAGCGGGGAGATCACAGCCACCCCCCCGGCACTGCCGGCATCGCACCCTGAGCCTCTGCGTCTCGGGGGTGCGAAGGAAGCGCGTCCGCTGCCGCGCCCTCCTCAGTGCGCGTGGTTTAACGATACCTCCCGTGATTCACAAATAGCATTGCCTCACTGCCTCCTCGGTGGGTATAAATAGCTAAACTGAGTGGAGGTGGTGCGCCAAGAAGGATCTGGTGGTGCCAAGCAATGGGACAAGAGGCAACGGGCAGAAACTGATGCACAGACGTTCCACCTGAATATGAGGAAGAAATTCTTACCTGTGCAGTGACCGAGCGCTGGGCAGGTTGCCCAGAGGGGGTATGGAGTCTCCCTTACTGGAGATACTCAAGAGTCATTCAGATGCAACCCTGTGCCATGTGCTCTGGGATGACCCTGCTTGATTTGGGAAGTTGGACCAGATGACCACTGTGGCCCTTTCCAACCTACCCAGTCTGTGATTCTGTGACACAGAGTTCCAGTGAGCAGTGACACCACCTCCCCCATGCCACTGTGCAAGCCAGTTTGCAGATCAGAAGAGGCTGTGTGTAAGGAGGAAGAGCAAATGACAGAAGGGGCATGGTACTCAGCCCATGGCAGGGGTTGGATCTAGATGAGGCCCCTTCCATCTAGAAGCCCAAACCATTCCACAGTTCTATGGCATGCAGCAGCACGTAGCTCCATTGTTGTCTTCCCCCCCTGAGGAAAGAGAGTCTGCCTGAGTGAGGCAGACGCACTCACACAGCCTGTCCTTGCACTTCAGGCCTTCCCAGGCAGCTGAAGGCAGCTCTCAAGCATCACCTGGAACACCACCCTCGGGTGAAGCTTTGTGTACTTCCCAACCACACACAACTGAAAGGAACCAGGTCTTTCCCTGTACCAGAGCTGATCCATGCCTGCAGGCCCCTGCCCCTCACAACAGGCAGTGAAGAGCAGTGTCAGGGTAGTGAATCTTCCAATCCCCACCTTAGAACAGCATGTAGGAGGAGGTCACCACGGAGTGGGTGACCACCAACTCATCATCTGCCATCACTGACTTTAAGCATCCCTCACAAAGAAAGCCCTCCTCATCCCACAGACAGCAGACCTGTATTTAGCTGCCCATGGCAGCTCTGCAGCCTGAACACAGACTTCCAGAGAGACACCAATGTATTTTGAGCTGTAAGAAATATTGAAAGGCTCTCTGCTCCTCTAAGTACTTACTAATAGGACAGTTTACCAACTCAGAAGTTCCAGCACTTTGGGAAATCTACATTACATGTCCTGAAAACATAGGCACTCTGGGTTAAAAGTCTTACCCAAAAGTAGGTAAGATTAATTTTTTTTTTCAGCACAGTCAAGAAATTTGCCTGATTCCTTCCAAACAAGGACTTTATTTGTGCCAGATAGAACATCCAGAAATAAATTGTGCAGTTCCCCAAACTCACGCAAGGTTTTAACCATTTAGTTCAGCTATCAAAGTCAATTCATTTGCACACAAGAGGATTCAGGAAGTAATGGGAGAGGTGTCTTCTACTTCATCTTAGTGATCTTACAGAATAAAAGGCTGTAGACAGCCTCCAAAGCAGTGAGCTCTGAAGACCTTTGCATTCAGTAACAATCACCCTTGCCCAAGCACAGTTCAATGGAACAGACTGATAGTCTTCATGTAGAGTTATATTTTTTTACAACAGATTATCTCATTTCTCTTACATAATTTCAATAATGTGTGAATAAATTTAAACAGCTGGACTACTTAAGTAATTAAAAAAACCCAACTCTTAATGATGGTAATTTCAAACATAAGCAACAAAACATGTTCTGAGATTAAAAGCTGAACAGAGCACCAAGAAGTCGGCACAGTTTGTGTGTAAAAAATTCATTTTCCTCCCCATCACTCTACTTTTGCTTTAGTTTATAGCTCTTGGGGTAGTTTTTGGCAAATTGCTTTTCTACTTTTTCCCGTCCCTTTCCAAGTTTGAGTGTGCTGATCAGGTCTAATGTTTTTTTCAATTCCTTTACAGGCTTGTTTACAAAGTCACAGTATTTCCTTTTTGGAACAAATTCCAGAGCCTTCTTCCAGTCACCTGTATCTTTCAAGGTTAATAAAATATGCATCATTTGGTCCAGTGTGAGATTTTTGGCACCAGCACTCCACAGCAAATACTTATCCAGTGGAAGGGCTGCAGTCTCCAGCCCTAATCGCTTTGCCCGTGCTAAAGAGACTCCTCTTTTTATGCTCTTGTCAACCATTGACCCAACAATATAGATCTTATCGTGATCAAATGCTTTCATTACTTTGGGAGAATCGGCTGTCAGATAGATGAGCTTATCCTTTGGAAAGATTTCTGTGTAGCACTGGTCTGTCACTGTGATAAGCAGTTTGTCCCACGCCTCTCTATAATTCTTGATAAATTCCCTGTGATAGAGGCTATCATCTTTGAAGTTACAGAAGTGGATGTGGAATGGATCCACAGATCTCCGATTGCTGCTTTCACTCATTACTATCTGTCTCACTGTGTTTGAGACTTCTCGGACAGACATCTCTTTTTCATAAGACATGTCAAATACTAGAGGCTGGCCAAAGATCATGGACTGAGCAGCCCTCCAATTGTATGCTTTGTCCATAGTGCGGGACCATAAACATACAAATGGACTCTTTTTGGTCTCGTCTGTTTTTGAATCTTGATCTTGTGCTTCCAGCCTCCTTTCTCTTTTCTCATCCATCTTTCTCTTGTCATTTTTCTTGTAAAGTTCTTTGAGATGCAAATATTTTAAATACTTCTTTTTGGCTGACTTAGAAGGACACTCCATAAAGGTTTTTAGCTGTTCTTCACTCATATTTTCTGGAACTGCTCTGCCAGCTAGCCTCCACATCTCCAAAGTCTCACGTGCAGCAGCCAAACTGGAAAGCTCCTTTGGCTCTGAGACCATCTCACTGACCTCTTCTTGCAACCCGGATTTCATTACCTTCTTCCACTCATCTAAATCCAGTTTTTCTGAGGGTTCACATGACTTGTCCTGCTTCAGACAAAGTGATAAACTCAGAGTTCTACTGAGCAGAAACAAATCCTTTTTCATCCCATGTTGTGTGGCAAATGGAAGGACAGAACCTCTTACAATTCTTCTCAGAAGCATATTAGCAGACCGCATACTTAGGTATGTGCTGTGTTGCAACACTTATCTGCAAAACTCCAATAAGAGGGGAAAAAACTTGTCAGAAATCACAAAGAACACACATACAGATTTTTATCCTTAGTAACACTGACAGACAATAGGTTACTTCTTGAAGGATGCTAGAAATTCCTCCTTCTACTATGAATTTTTTACTGCTTCCTAAATAAAAACAGCTTAAACCAGCTATACTTACTGCAATTTAAAATGCAGTCAAACAACCTTCAAGAACTGTCCAAGATCTCTTCAAGTTATCTGTATCATATGATGAGCCTTCACAACCAAAGTCAGTGAAATGCTGCATGCAAACCAGAAGTATTTTTATATAATTTATCTATCCTGTGAAAATAGAAAGAAGAGTGGGAAGAATAACAATTAGTACAAGAAAAGACCATCTTTTTTCTTTTTGCTAAATTGTCTGTGAAGCTGGCATAGGCAGATGAAGCTGAGGACATAAATCCCCCCAGTCTCATTAATTTTATCTACATTTGTATTGAAATATGAAAGGTCTGCAGAAAGAAAAAACACACCCAAGAACATTTAATAGTTTCCTTGGCCTACGCACACTACTCAACTAAGCATCAGTGGAGTTTCAGTCCTTGAGGAAACATGATTTGGACAAAACCAGAATTAATTCCAAATTAAAAAAAAAAAAATTCATAATCTTCCTAATAAACTGAAAATAATGTGATATACAGAACAAGAAGTTAGATCTAATATTGGGTTTGTAAACATGTGCCTCAGATTAGAGGCACAGAAGGAGCAGTGTATTATTTAGAAAAGTTATATAACCTGGCATGTGTTTTACTACACAGTAATTGATCAAATGGGTGGCTGACCTCTCATGTTCTGCCATCTTTAAGATAAAAGAAACAAGAACAACCAAGCAACCTTATAATGTGAAAATTTGTAAGTGCTACAATGGAAGCACAATTATTACTTTTGCCAGTAATTAAATCCTTCAATGTAAAATTGAAGGATTTAACTACTGGCAAAAGTAATACTCAAAGAAGCATGGAGAAATCAAGCGATCAGTTCCTCAATTAACTTACATTACTGGAGCTCCATTTAAGTCAATACTGAGCACCAGACTTACACCATCAGAATACTTGATGACAGCTTTTGATAGAGCCAAGCTACCTTGCAGTGTGTCATTCAAGCTAACACCACTACCACAAGAATCCATCTAAGGCTCTTTGAAGAATTTGTAGCACTGAAAGTATTTTTCTTTTTTTCAATAACAGAAAGACTCTCCACTGATATTTCAGAGACTGCATAACTTGCCTTACTTCTCCAGCCTAGCTGCCCACTCAGAATCACAGACAGAGTAAGGTTGGAAGGGGCCAAAATGGATCTGGTCCAACTCCTCTGCTCAAGCAGGGCCATCCTAGAGCACATGGAACAGGGTTGCGTCTACACAGGTCTGGAATATCTCCAGTAAGGGAGACTCCACAACCCCTCTGGGCAACCTGTTCAGTGCACAACCGCCTGCACAGTAAAGAAATTGCTCCTCACGTTCAGGTGGAACTTCTGTGCCTCTTAATCTGCCCATTGCTTCTTGTCCCATGGCTTGGCACCACGGGCAAGAGCCTGGATCCATACTCTCGGCACTCCCTTTAGACACTCACCGATGAGGCCGGCTGCAGGGGAGTAGCACTGCACTGCACGTGTTTAACAACTTTTAAACCAGCCCACGAGCACCCGAGCCGCTGAGCGCAGGCCCACAGCCCCGCGCTGTGCCCCCCAGCCCTCCCGGGGCACCACTCCCCGGAGAAGCACCTGTCGGACTCCGGCCGCGCCCCCCCGCAACGGGGCTCGGTCAGGGCAGGGCCGGGCCGGGTCGACCCCGAGCTCACCGCCAGCCCCGGCCGCGCCGCCACTGCCGCTCACCTCATGGAGCCGCTGCGCCTGCGCGGGGCGGGCCCGCGGTGCTCCCCTCGGCTGTCCCCGGCGCTCCGCGGCTGCACCGCCACGTTCCGGGCTGTCTGCGCCCCCACGGCGGGAGCTGCGCCCTCGCGGCGGCGGGCGGTGATCCGAACTCTCCCGTATTCCACTCCCGGAGAGCCCCCGGGCACTGAGGGGGCTGCTGGTGGGTGCTGCCGCCGACCCTGGTGCGGGACAGGGTCTGTCCTCGCCGCCGCGCTGGGCTGGGCGTGAGGCGGTCGGCTGGGGCCGAGGGGTTTGTCAGCCCGGCCTGTTGATCTGTGATCTCTCTCTTGCTCTCTTCTCTCCCCTCCCCGCCTTTTTTCCTTTAAAAAAAATGTAATAGAGAAGTTTTGCTTCTTTTTGGCCTGCAGGTTGCTGTTGTTTGATGGTGCGTTGTTTTGTTGTTTTTTCCCCTAACTGTAAGGCTGGGATTTTAGTGGAGACCGTGATCTGTCGCGATGAGTTTTCTGCTGCCCAAACTGACCTGTAAGAGGGAAGTGGATCAAGCAATTAAAAGCGTCGCTGAGAAGGTTTTGGTTCTCCGTTTTGGAAGAGATAATGATGCTGTTTGTCTGCAGCTCGATGATATTGTAAGACCTTTTCCTTTTTTTTTTTAACCGACTGTACAAGTGTATTTGTACATAGAAGAGAATGTTTTTGCTAAGATAGGCACTCATGGAAAGTTTGGTGACCAATATAGAATGAAATTACACGATATTTATAAAAAGGTTTGAAAAGTAAGCATCTGTGTTACTACTGTAGTGGCTGAACAAAGTGTTTGAGGTAGACAAGATGTGATATTCTATACCTGCTTAAGCTGGTAACACATAAGAGAAACAAGCTTTATAAAGCTTGCCGCCCTCTTGTTCTCGTTTCTCAGTCTATTTGTCATCTGCCTTTCTCACTCTTTGCAGCTTGCAAAAACAGCTCATGACCTAAGTAAAATGGCAGTCATTTACTTAGTGGATGTGAACAACGTCCCAGTGTACACCCAGTATTTTGACATCAGTTATATTCCATCTACTGTATTTTTCTTCAATGGACAGCACATGAAGGTTGATTATGGGTAAGTCATCCTACCATTGTCTATTATGTCTGTAAGAATTATCAGTCTTTTTCTATGTTATCATGTCTGGGGAAGGTAACATTTGAAAACTATCATGTTGTTACCAGCATCTGCTTTGAGAATTCTGAAGGAAGCCAGAGGGATGTAAATAGGGAAGTAATTTGAAATATGCCCTGATGCAATAAGTAGGTGAAATATATCTGACTCTGCAAAAAATAGTAAGACATTATTAAAATCTTAGACATAACACTGTACCTGTTTGACCTTTGGAGTCACAGCATATTCCTGACTTGATTATGTAATTATAGAGTTAGTTCATTCTTTCAGAATGACGAGATCAGAACTCCTTATCTCATTTGGGCATATTTTCACATTTTTAGGTGGTTTTTCTCTGAATCCTTTAATGTTACAATTCTACCTTTGTCTTATGCTTATATTTAGGTCTCCAGATCACACCAAATTTGTGGGAAGCTTCAAAACAAAGCAAGACTTTATAGATCTGATTGAAGTGATCTACCGTGGAGCAATGCGGGGAAAGCTCATTGTCAGAAGTCCTATTGATCCCAATAACATTCCTAAATACGACCTTCTCTACCAAGGAATTTAATGGGTTAATCTGAGAAAATAATTACACAAATGGATGATGTTGTAGATCCCTTTTTCCTTTAAACATTTTTGGCCTCCTCTGACATTGTGGGACAGTTTGAACTTTTATCCTGAAGGATCATATTGGTCTCCTTCTGAAGACAGATATTCTGTCACCTCATGCTTCTCTCATAAATAAAGCTACATTTTCATGCACAGAGTTCTTTGAGTTGTGTGCTGACAGCCCTTAGAAAACAGGCAGGCTGTGTGCATCCTCAGCTGTGGCATTTCCAGTGCAATCTTCTTCAGGGAACCAAGGCACGCTGGTAGTTGTCTGTTTAGTACCATTTTCATTCAGATGTAATAACAGCAAATGTGACATTAATAAAAAAAGCTGTGCTTGCTCTCAAGAACATTCAATTGAATGTGCCTTTCCTATGAAGAATGTTACTTTTTACCCATTGCTGCATAACAGGACAGAAGTTTTTTCTGAGAGATGATGACTGAAATCTGAAATGGATATAAACACAAAGGCAAGTTGATGCTCTCTTCTCTCTGATACCCATTATTACTGTTCAACAGCTTTTTTGACTGAGATTGGAATGTTCTAACCTTGTAGGAGAAGGTTTTGTCATCTTTCAAAGGATCCTTTTTTGTGGCCATTGAACACTTGATTCCCATGGGTTTGAACTGGAAATTAAGAATAATTCTTTTGTTTATATTCACTTTAAAGATTATTTGACCTTCTGCTTGTACACATTGCAAGCCTTGAGTATGTAAATTTAAAAACTGTTATTTCCCACCTCTGTCTAAAGTTAAACAGCTGAGAGGAAGCAGCAGTGTCATTCCTTTGCATCAGTTTGGTCACTGCAGGTTGCCTGACTAGTCTATCTCTATAGCAGCTCATGTCCAGTATTCTCACTGGCTTAGTTGGCTTTAAAATGGAAATTATTTTACCTCCATGTGTCATGTTTGGGGCACACCAGCTCTGACTGGAGGGAAGGTAGTAGTGTGTACTGAAGCATTGTTCAGCTTAACAGTAAATGTTTCAAGGAGAAAGGTGGATGTTCCAGCTCTTGAAAGATTTTAAACAATATATGGTACATAGGAGGAAACAGATTGTTTATAGATGATTTTGCTATTCCAGATTTGGCCTTCTAATGAAGCTAAGCACTTAAGCAAATGTTTTCCTGATTGTTTAGTCTGATTATAGAGCCAAAACTATAGAATGTTTATTATAGAAAATGATAGATGAGAGTTAGTATACCTTAACATCTTTAATTCAATTTTAAATTTCACAGCTAGCCAAAGGGTTGTGGCTTAAGGCTTTCAACAATGCATATCTTTCCTAATAGTTAACTTTTGTGTTTTTCTTCTCTGACAGAACTCAGTACATCCCTCTGGGTGTCCAGAGTTGCTGAGGACCCTGCCGGGGGGCTTGGAGACCCTGGCATGCTGCCCAGAACACCTGGTGATTTGATTTTGACCCTTGGAGCAAGTTGCCAACTTTGTATGAGGACATGAAAGTCACACAGGTTTGAATAGTGTAATAACAAAATGATCACAGGGTGAAAAAGTAGATTTTAGGATTTTTGGTATGGGGGTTATGGGGACAAGATAGAGGAATCTGGGTGTGTCTAGCCTTTCTTCTTCTTCTTCTTCCTGTTCTCCATTTTCTGCAGTGGTGTTGGCACTTTGGGATTGGTTTAGAGTAGAAGTGCACTGTCTAACATGGGTGATAGGTACTGGGAATTAAGTGTAAATATGGTATACGTAGTTTGTAGTATAAAAGGACAACACCACCTCGGGGGCAGTCAAGAGTGCTCATGGCTGCCCTGCATAGCGGATCTCCACTGGGCAGAAATAAAATTTTATAGATAAGAATTAATAAACAACCTCAAGACCAAAAAGTGAAGAGTCCAGACTCGTTCTTCAGTTGCGCGGGCCCAAGCAGAGACATCCTACGCATCTCGGGGCAGCAATTATCAACAGCAACCCAAGAACTGGAGTCCCTGGCTGGGCACGTTCCAAGGGGGCACTGCTAAACCTCTTGGGAAGCAGCCAGGACAGCGCGAGAAGCAGCAGCCACTCTCAAGACCATCCAGAGAGCTTCTGCTGAAGAGACTCGTAGCAGAGCAGTCCCGAGCGCAGCCAGAAAGCACGCCTGGATCCACTCTCCTGTGACCTGCTGGCCGCTTTCCAGTTGGACCGTCACACTGCCCTGACGACTCGGATTTGGTAAGAAGGTCAAAATTAAGAACATGGGGGGAACATGTTCCCAGGAACAGTTGAGGATTTTGTCAGCCTTACAAGGCGTGGCAGAGGCACACCCGATGGAAATTTCAAAGAAAGAACTTAAAGATCTTTTGCTATGGGTACACTGTAATTATCCATACTCAGAGACACATCTATTGTTTGAAGTGGGATTCTGGCAAGAAATCAACAGACATCTTTATCATTCGGCCACAAGAAAAGATGAAACGGCCATGAAACTTTTACCACCTGCACGGGTGATGCTGGAAGCAACCTCAGCAAAATCTGGGAAGGTTGCCAAACAGCAGGTTGCTAAAACTCCCACAGGGGCAGAGGGAGGGGAGTAAAGCCAGAAGCGGAGGGCGGCTCTTGTTCCAATTGTCCCAGAGGAAACAGAAATAGCTCCCAAAGAAGGGGAGCAGGAGGGAACTTCATCACCTCCGATTCCCTCATCACCCCAAAAGCCCACGGGATCTCCAAAGCGTCCGAAAACCCCAGATACTTCAGGGTTATCGGGCTCAGACTCAGACACCCTCTCACTCCCGGGAGATCTCAGGGCTGAAATGTCTCCAAGCGAATTCAAGGAATCGGACTGTGCCATTTTAGAGGCGTGTCCTCCCGATTCGCAGGAGCCAAAGGGACGTAGGGGAGGGAAAACAGCAGACTCGGGAAGGGGCGCCAAAGTGGGCCCAGAGGGGGAGGGGGAAAAATTCTCTCGTGGTCGCGCGGGCGGCCAGCGGCGGCAGCCTCAGGCGGCGGCGGGGCCAGCCGGCGAGGGAGGGGCGGAGGCGGTGGGAGACATGGGAGTCTCCAGTCCCGGGGAGACACACACGTATCCAATCTCAACTGCTAGCTCAGTCAAAAATCGCACAGTCTCGGTCTCACTCAAAATTGCGAATGCTGCAGTCAGCCGAACAGGAGCCGATCGCGGTCGCGCCCCCAGCACGGTCAACCACGCGGGCGACAGCGCCGCCTTGTGGTGGGGTCACCACATTGCAGGACATGCCAGACCTGGTCGGCCAAGCCACAGCGCCGTCTGGTGGCGGGACTGCAACATTGCAACATTTTTTCCCAACTACATACGAAAGGAAATCTAAATCAACGACAAGTACAACACAGCAAATGGAGTATTCATCAGCTTCTGAATGTCATGAAGCTCAAGACACTTCTGATGAGGCACAACCAACAGGATGATACAATATGCATTACTGCCTCAGAGGGTGTTCCAGCATGGATGTTTTCAGCAGCAAAAGCAGCCAGTTCTTCAGGCCAGAAGCCAACAATCACTGTACCAAGGAGTGCAGCCAAATACCTTCTACAATATTTAAGCACGGCCATGGGAACACAAGCACGAGAATTTCAGATTCCTGTTCCGGATTTAGGAGCAAGGCTGAAGACTTCATCAAAACGAGGAATGCGGATTCCAGAGACACCAATGACTTCTACAACTCCACTGTACATGCAGATACCCATGGAGATGCAGGTTCCAGAAGAAGAGGAAGTTGAAACAACAGATTGGACAGATATTAGAAAATAATTAGGAAAATAAAAAGACTTATTGCAAGGTTCAGGAGACATCACAATGCCAGTGACATACAATGCACAGGGTCAGAATCCAAGGTGGGATAGACTGGATCACGAGGTAGTCAAAGAATTAGCTAAAGCCATCAGAGACAATGGACTGAATTCACAATATTTTAAGCAGCTTCTGAAGGGAACTTTCAACATGTATGACTTTACACCTTAAGACATCAGATGCCTTGTGTCAACGATTCTCACCAACACACAGAATCTCGTGTGGGACACGAGATGAAGATCTCTCGCCGAGCTGGGGCTCAGATACCAAGGTGGACCAAATGCAAACCTCACAGTGGCACAGTTAGCAGGTGATCCTCCAGATGACAATCCAACAAAACAAGCAGCGAGGCTTCCAAGACGAGTGCTGAATGACATCAAGGAAGCAGCACAAAAAGCAATCCTGCAGATTGCTCCAGGAGCACAAGATATCCCATTCACAAATGTCAGACAAGGTCCCACTGAACCTTTTTCCTCATTCACAGATCGACTCACACAAGCTGTGGATTGACAAGTGACTGATGATGCGGTGAAACCACATCTCATCGAAAGTCTTGCCTATGCCAGTGCCAATGCAGATTGCCAACATGTCATCAGTGCAATGCCCGGATGACCTTCTTTGGCAGAAATGGTAGAGGCATGCAGCAAAGTGGGAACACCTCAGCACGTTGCATCCATCGTGAAGCAGGAATTCTGAGGAGAGTTGGAAGAACAACTGGGAGGACAGTTGGAGAAAAAATGGAAAGAATACTTCATTTGCAGAATGAGAAGATCGACAAGATGGACAAAGTTCTAGCAAGCATTGAAAAGAAGAGCAGCTCATCTGGCGGACAATGCTACAGGTGTGGAGCATTTGGACACATGAAGAAGAACTGCCCGCAAGTGCAAGTGCCAAAGACAGAAAGGCCACTCTGTCCAAGATGCAGGAGAGGAAGACATCTTGCGAATTAATGTTATTCTCAAACGGATGTGGATGGAAAACCTCTACAGTGTCTGGGAAATGCCAAAAAGACCACGCAACATCGTCAGCACGTGCCGACACAAGTGATGGCGATGACACAAGAGCAGACAGGACAATCATCGGAGAACGTTGGACAGATTCCCTCCGCAAAGTCATCAGCAGAATCCCCAGTGACCCAGAACTCCTCCCACCAGGAGCGCAGTGCACATTGGCAGCTTCCTAGTTAACATGCTTCTTGGATGGAAGTCACACAGTGATATCAACAGGTGTCAACGGGACTTCACCCAAGAGACAAGATTTCTTGATAATTGGTAAAGACAGAAGCATTACCCTCGGGCTTGTCATTTATCCTTCAATCATTTCAGCAAATCGAAACGAAGAGTTGACGGTTTTAGCCAAGGCTCTTCAACCACCATTGATTGTGGCAGAAAACACCCTGGTAGTAAAAACTATTGCTTTGCCACCACACGCCACAGAGCAGGTCATGCCATTGTTTGATGAAGAAGGATTTCCTTCAAAGGAACACGTGGAAGTACATACTTCCTGGATGAAACATATAGGCCGAGATTGACCCACTGTCACTTGTCAGTTGACCTGTGGAGAAAGAACAATCGTCGTCAGAGGAATGCTCGACACAGGGGCAGACGTCACAGTTATATCCTACATCTTTTGGCCTCGAGAATGGAGTTTGATTGCGCCCTTGGGTTCCCTCACAGGCACAGGGGGAAGTTCTCTGTGCCTGCAGAGTAAGAATTCCATTGTTGTCACAGAACCAGGAAACAAGACAGCGATCATTCGTCCCTTTGTTGTGCAGAAGCCCATCAGTATGGGGAAGAGACCTTTTAGCACAATGGGGCACGAAGTTGGAGGTGGATTTTTAGTGGGGGTCACTGCGGCACTCGCCACTGAAGTTAACCTGGAAGATAGATGATCCAGTTTGAGTGGATCAGTGGCCCCTTGAGCAAAAAAAGTTGAGTGCATTGAAAAACCTAGTCCAAGAACAACTGCAAAAGGGACACATCAAGCCAACAAATAGTCCATGGAACTCTCCAGTGTTCGTCATCTGAAAGAAAGCATCAGGCACGTGGAGACTGTTGCACGACCTCAGGAAGATCAATGAAGTCCTCAAAGACATGAGACCACTTCAACTGGGACTTCCCTCAGTCTCAACGATTCCCAGAGATTGGCCGCTTGTGGTCATTGACCTCAAGGACTGTTTCTTCAGCATTCTGCTACATCCAGATGATGCTCCAAGACTTGCCTTCTCCGTTCCAAGCATCAACAAGGAAACGCCTCTGCAGCAGTACCATTGGGTGCTCCTTGTTGTTGTTCAAACAACCTCTCAATCTGATCACAGATTCTGCATATGTTGCGGGTGTGGTCAAATGGTTGGAAGGTTCACTTTTGAAAAAAACCAGCAATGAAATTTTATATTCATACTTGTCAGGCATGAAAATATTGCTAGAAAACAGAGAACATAAATACTTCATCACTCACATCAGAGCACACACATTGCTTCCAGGATTCTAGCAGAAGGGAATGCCCTGGCAGACAGGTTGACAATGCCCATTTCACAAACCCTACCAGACATTTTTGAGCAGGCAAGATTAAGCCACGCATTTTTTCATCAGAATGCACAGGCACTGTTGGAATCCTTTAGTCTTTCAAAGAGCCAGGTGAGGGAAATCATTAGTGCTTCTCCAGACTGTCAGCTTGTGCAGCCACCTGCTTCCACAGGAGCAGTCAATCCACAGGGACTGCAAAGTCTTCAACTGTGGCAAGCTGATGTCACAAAATATCCATCATTTGGAAAGCTCAAAAATGTTCATGTTTCAGTAGACACATTTTCAGGAGCAGTCTTTGCATCAGCACATACAGGAGAAACAGCAGAACATGCCTGTCGACAGCATTTGCATCATTAAGTGTACCTCAAGAGATAAAAACAGACAATGGCCCAACATACGCAGGGAAGGTGCTTGACAAATTCCTGAAAAAGTGGGGTGTCAGACACATATTTGGTATTCCATATTCCCCCACGGGTCAAGCAATCATTGAAAGAACACATCATACTCTGAAATCCCTTTTGGATAGACAAAAAAGGGGGGAGCCAGAGGCGACGCCTCACATGAGGTTGAAGAAGGCATTGTATGTGTTGAATTTTCTCAACAGCTCCTCTTCAGAGCCCAATCCACCGATTTTAAGACACTTTTCAAACAGCTCTCAGGCAAAACTAAGGGAGAATCCTTTAGTTTTGATCAGAAACCCAGAGACAGGACAAATAGAAGGTCCCTTCAAATTAATTACATGGGGCAAGGGTTTTGCTTGTGTTTCCACAGGGCGAGGTCTGAAGTGGGTGTCAGCACGACACGTGAAGCCATATCGGACTCGAGAGCAAGAAGACACTGATCCTGGAAACAGAGAAGCGAGCACGCAGACGGAAGAGAACCAGACTCCAGACATTGACTCAGAAAAGACATAAAAGAACAAGGACTTGGGGGTTTCTTTTGGGGTTTGGGTGTCAAAAACATGGCAAAGCTTCTCATGAAGGGTGAAGCCATGAGCTTGGTAATGCTCGTATGCCTCATTCTTCCACCTATTGCTTTAAGCAATGGGGTGGATTTGCCCATTGTCCAACCAAAACAGAACATTTGGGAAGCTTTGTCTCAGGCAGCAAATCTAGACAGCATTTGCTTGACACACTCAACGCCAGGGAGACCATTTTCAACATGCATGGCTGGATTGCCAGTGGACGAATGGCCGGTTCCAAAACACACTCCTGTAAAAGTCTCACAGGTCATTATGGATCCTATGAATGAGTGGTGTTCTTGGACAAAACTCCTTCCTGCGGCTTCCTCTGAACCTCAGGAAGTGGAAATTTTTGGGTCCACGACAATGGAACTTTGCATGAAATTCGAAATTTCGGATGTGACAAAAGCAAAAAATAAGACCATTGATGTCACTTTGAATCATGCCTTTTACAAAAATGCATCGGCTTGGTGCAAATACACCAAGACGACAACCAAAGCATTGCCCCAAGTTCCAGCACAATTGCCACAGGGGATCTTTTTCATTTGTGGGGACAGAATTTGGCATAGCATCCCTGCAAATGTCAAAGGCAGTCCATGCAGCATTGGAAAAATTTCATTGTTGTCACCTGATTCGAAATCATTGAAAGAGCAAAAGCATAAAGGGAAAAGATCATTGGAACAGTACAGTCCAAATTGTGATGATGAGGTAAACACTTGGGACAAGGCTCGGAGAATTGCCGTTGCAATTTTCTCACCTCAGACAGCGTCAGGGGTGGCCTTGACTCAATGGGACCACATGGGTTGTTGGTTGAGCAAACATGCTCGAGCCGTTTCTCTTGCGCTGAGTGACATGTTAAAAGACATTGACAGTGTGAGACGGGCAACTCTTCAAAATAGAGCAGCAATCGATTATGTGCTGCTGGCACATGGACACGGATGTGAGGAATTTGAGGGAATGTGCTACATGAACCTGACAGATCACTCAAAGTGAATTCATGAGAACATCAAAAAGATAGAGGAAAGTATAAAAAAGCTTGGGGAGATCACTGGATCTTGGATCGATGATGTTGTTGGATTTTTTGATCTTTCTCCATCGTGGAAAGAGCTTCTAAAAATAGGGTTTTATATTTTAGTAGGACTTTTGGTTCTCATGTTCATTGGGCCATGCATCTTTTGTGTGTGCAGCGGGTCATGAATTGAGTCACCAAAGAGGTGTTTTTGGTGCAAACAGAAAGGGGAGACTTCTCAAAACCAAACATAGTTTCAAACTTAGAACTGTGATTTTCTCCACAGTGAGATGAAGGTGCTTAAGTGACTGAAACGTGCAGAGGCACTTATGAAAGGAAGAGACCACTATCAAGAACAAACCAGTGTACCTTTATTAATTGCCTGTCTTCTTTCTTGTGCTGCTTCTGGTTTCAACAGGTGAATTCCTCAAGGCTCTTGTGATCTTGGCTTTCAGCATGCTCTTCAAGTACTTAAAGATGGGTTGTAAACAGCAGGAGGGTGCTAAACCATACTTTTCTGTTCCAGCAGAGAAAGTAGGACAATTTACTCTCATGAGAAAGTGCACAGTTTTATTTAGGGGTTTGCTGTTTGACACCCATTCTCGGCAGTTTTTGTGTATCCATTCCTGTATTTCTGGATCGTGTCTGCTCTGATGCTGTATGTTGTGTGTGGAGTCAATGAATGCCACAGAGTACACTTTATTCATCACCTCACGTTTTCTCTGCACCAGCAGATCAACAAACACCAACCCACCATAGCCATGGGCAATGAAGGCCACGTTGCTGGCTGCACTCTTTGCAATGAAATGATCCCATACATACACAGTGTGCTCTTCGGGGCTGCTGCTACCCCTCTTGGGGATCGAACAGGCAGACTGTCTGACAGAAAATCTCTCCTTTTCAGTGTTCATATCAGTGAAATTGTCATTGGGGTTCAGTACAATCACTTCCCAGTGGCTCTGCAGGGCCATTTTGATGAATGGTATTTGTGTTCCATGTTTCAAGCCCTCACTGACAATTGCCCTTTGCCCCCACTGTCCAGCACAAAAAGCTCCATGGTCTTGAAGAAAGATAATTAGGCTAGAGGAAGTTGTTAATGCATCCTTGCTCATGAAAAAGAAGCTTCTTGGTTCATCCTCTGTAGCATCTGTAGGAATATAAACCTTCTGCAGCATGCAGACTCTTTCCAGGAGCTCATAAACATACTGGGTAATAGAATGTCCCAGAACTTCGTAGCGTTCATGATTCTGCTCATGTCCATTCTTGTAGTAATTGAAAACAAAGGACTCATTTGTATCCAGGTGCCTCAGTTCCCCTTTTCTATTGAAGTCATATTTTAGTTCCTCTTGATACTTGGAACCCTCTGTTAGTTTCCTCAAACTGAGTTCACGCTGTATTTGTAACCACTACAAATTAAGAAGACTATTATTGTCTTCTTAAGTAGTGATAGACCTCCACACAACACCTGTCTCCCCACCCCTCCCTGCATTAGAATTTAGATTTAAAAACTGTTACAAATTAAATACTTGTTAAACCAGAGTATTTCATGGTGATGTATAGCAAACCAGCTGCTTCTAAAACCTCTTAGAGATGTCAGTTTCAAAGTTCCAACAGCAGTAACTCCTCTGCCTTTATTACACCTTATTTCAGTTTGGTAGTTAAAAATTTGTAAGGAGCATGTTTATTTAAAGATCTGTTAAGGTAGTTTGAATTAAGGGCTTTAAGAAGGAGGCACATGTACATGGCTCATTGTTCACTTGAACAACTTTTATTGTGCTGTCTCCTAGCCATTATCTTGGAACTCCACTGAGTTTCAAGGCCACCTTTGAAATACAGGCCTAGGCAGCTGGACATAGTCCAAGCGTCATAACTGCATCCTGAGCTTTTAAAGAAAATAAGCTGTGCTTACTACGGACTTAAACCTTCCTGTTGCTTGTGTACCAGCATACTCTCCATGTTGTTCTACCTTCAGCTGCACTAGAACAGATAATAATGAGGTGCTTGCTTTCTGCTAATCACTCTAATGAGTCATTCATCTTTGCAAGAACTTGCCACATGGAAATAGAGGAATGGATGACAGAATAAAGTAGCCACTGAGGAGCAGGAGAAAAGAAAGTCCAGGCAGCAAACTATCATGAGGTTGGCCTGAGATCTCCAAATTCAGATTATCTCTTATGACTGAAATGAATTATACCAGAAAGTGATTTTTGAGCAGCCGAAAAATTAAGTTTAGCATAACCTTCTATTTTCCTAGTAATTCTTCAATCTACTACTGACTGTCACTGGCTGTAGAACAGCAAACAGGGTATAACCTTTGGTGTGGTCAGAATCCTACCTTTACAGGAGTTTAGCCCTAATACAGTAATTTTTTTTTCCTGTAAACGGTCTGAATCAAGTCACATTTGGCAAGTTAGACTGTATACCTTTAAGTTTTTCTTGCTGAACTAAAAGAAGTTTTATAGAACACAGTAAATTACATTCTATATTAAAAGTCACTGTACCATTTGATAAAGCCAGTTACTAGGACAAAAAGGGATCTGAATATTTTCATGTAAGCGACTTGATTTGGAACCCAACTCTTTCAAGGAATGCAAGTTTCCTTGAGGTAAGGTGCTTAGCAAAATTATTTCTTACACTCCTAAATTAAAAAAAAAAAAAAAAAAAAACAAAAAACCCCAAACAAAACCAAACAAAAACATTTTTGCTTTTCAACACATAAAACACCATATGTATTTTCTTTTTAAGTAATCTCCACTGGGCCAGTGTTATTAAGTCCTCTCTTCATGGTCATTCCTGTCTTCTAAATAATAGAGAGCAGGCTAGAAAATTATGCCTTCTCCTTTTTTACCTCATATAATCAGTACACATAGAAAAAGGGGAAAAATCATATGCTATGATATATAGTCCATTTATTACTCTCTTGCCAGTTTCTTGAAATGGAAACAGCACAAAGAAAATGCAAGGGCACCCATTCATCTATGATTTTTTCATTCTGCAGGAAGGCATGAAAGACACAAAGGAGATGGGAAAACAGTCTGTTTGCTATACTACTGAAATATGGGCAATTAATGCAAAAGAGATAATACTTAGTGGGAAAGAAACTACCGATATTCCAATTGTTGTTCCCATGAGACCAACTGGGTGAAAAATGGGCATATTTTAAGGAAAGATGCATTTGAAGAAAGGCAGAAAGCTTTCTGTAAGAATTAGAAATAGGTAGGTGCCTTTTCCTTGGAGTGGCATGCCGGGGACCACCTCTCAGTCCCTTTCCCTCCTCACCCCTAAAAGATTGGAGAGACTAATTTCCCAGCATACTCTGAACAGGAGATTACTATTCTTTTACTTCAGCTACTAACAGCAACATTTTTTTTCCAGTTCCAAAACAAGGATGTGTGATTCCAAATTAAACCCTGAACATCTACTTTACAAAGCATTGTGAATGGTTGCTGAAGATTTCAGGAAGCACAAACAAACAAACACAGTTTTACATGAAGTGCACATATGACTTTCCTTCCTAAAATTGCCTTCAGGATACAAAATGAAAAGTTTTGAGGCAATTAATGATAGGTTATCATTTTGGAGTTTACTTAAATAGTAGCTTAGAATTATATACTTATTAGCCCAGAGAACTGATTTTATTGTAGTAACACAATTAATTATAGAATTAAAAAGTAGCAATTACAGGTTGTTCCAGATACAGCTGCATAATGCATGCACTTCTTTGTTGTAAGTCTGCATTCTAAATCAGCATTGATAGCTGTTTGTATTTCACTGTCTATATATATAAATGCAATATTCAAGGTTTTATATGCTAGTATATAAAATCTTGAATATTGCATTTACAATGGCCTTGACAATTGCTACCTTAGTTTTAAAAATTTGCTTTTGGGGAAAAATAATCCCTCTTTCCCTTCCTCCCACTTTTCTAGTCAGATTCTAAAATGCTTCAGATGTAAATTCAGCTGGTACTTGTTGCAGCATTTAGCATATTGTAAACACCAATGCAGTATAAGTACTACATAAGATCCATAAAGATTACTTTGTTTTCCATTTAAAACCACTTCATTCTAGTAAAGCCCAATATTACCATATGCTCTTCTGTAAAATCTGTCATCATCATAGATGGAAATCTTTTTCACTCTGGGAGTCTAGACAAGTCCTCTGTATGAAAAAAAATAACCCAAATCATGGTTTCAGTTTTCATTACTGGGGCATACATCTACAAGATCTGTCAGTAGCTGATGGTTTGTGGCCACCTAAAGCATCCCAGTAGTTCCAAGTTACAAACTAACCCCTCATGTTTGTAATTCACACCTGACAGTAAGCTAGAGCTACACCTCGAGTATGAAACCAAATATTCATCCACACCAGTTACAACTCCCACTACCACGGAGAAAACAAAGCAGAAAGCACCACAGAAAACTTACAATTCTGAAGCTGCCCTGAAAAAAACACAGCAAAAAAACCCCACCCAACAAATCTTCCTCTCGCCTTGGTTGCAGGAGGATTTCAAAGGGCAGCGGCTGCAAACCACGACCAGCAGGGTTATAAGGGCTCTCCCCGGCTGTGCATTCCCCCCCCGGTAGGGCGTTAATTTGATTAATTTGGCGGGGTCTGCCCTCAGCTGAGGGAAATGTCATTAGCAAGGTACAACTTAAACCTGGGCTAGCCTAGGTTCATTATTGCTCCTTTACAAGTAATGCAGCTCCTCGGCTCTTTAGTGGCTTTCAGCGGGTCAGTACGGAGCTCATCCCGAGCAGATTAAAGCTCGGAGGGCCTGAGGGGCCGCGGCCGGGCGGTGGCTCCGGCACGGCCCAGCGGGGCGGTGCCCGGCCCGGAAGTAGCCGGGGAAGCTGCGCAGGCGGCGGCGCGGCGGCGGGGCCGGCCCGGGTAAACAGCTCCGGAGTGGCGGTGAGTGCCGGGGCTGATACTGGGGCCGTTCCCTCCCGCCCGCTGCCGGCCCTTCGGCGGGGGAGGGGGGAGGAAGGCAGGGCTACAGCCCGCCGGCAGCGTTCTGGGGGAGGCCGCGGTGTCTGCCCCGAACTAGCGGAGCCGGCAGCGCGGTTGAGCGGAGGGCACCGAGGGACGGAGGGAGGGCTGGTGGCGGCGTTGCTGCGTCTCTGGGAGAAGCCTGAGGAGAGAGTGTGAAAAGGTGGAATTGCTGGCTCAGGCCGTCGGGATTTGCGGGTTTGCCAGAGGGAAGCTGTTCCCTTCCCAGCGGGGGGAGCCGGGGTGCGGAGCTCGGGGCCCGGTGCCGGGCCGGGCTCAGGCGGTGCAGCTCGCTCGCTGCCGCTCCTGGGGGTGCCGCTCCCCCGAGCCGTCAGGCGGGCCCCGTGCGTCCGCGCTTCCTCCTCGCAGGCGTCGGAACAGGCACTGCTTTGGCTTTTCTTTATCGGTCCCTTCCCCACCCTGCGGGCCTATGGCTCTTAACTTAAAAAAACCTCCGAGATAAGTAAAAGTCCCCGAACTTGCCTTCTCGAGAGACTGCAAACTAGCTGTAATCTTTTGAGGTCTTATGCCAGTGTCATATAGAATATGTATAAAGAGAATACCTATAAATGCTGGAATCTCTGAGGCTGTGTTCTTTTAGTGATGAAGTTTGTAGGTTTAACAGGATTCCTTGTCTATTACTTATTCTAGGAGCCCTTGCAGTGGTACAGATGTCCTCTTTTACTCCTTTTCACTCTATAGTCTAAGTGTGAACTTCTTATTAGTTGTGTGCCTGCAGCAAGGAGTTAATCAGTAAATGTCATAACTAAGGATAGATTCTAGGACAATTTCATTAAAAATTTAGTCTATACTAACAATCCAGAGCCTTGCCCAGGTGTATTGCTGTCAATTACTTATTACCAAGGCCTGTAGTGACAGGGCAAGATGGAGTGGTCATAAATTGAAAGAGGGTAGGTGTAGATTGATTTTTTACAATGTGAATGGTGAGACTGGAACAGGTTGCCCAGAGAAGCAGTGGATGTCCCATCCCTGGGAGTCTTCAAGGTCAGGTTGAATAGGCTTTGGGCAACCTGATCCATGTTATGAATGTGGTTTCTTTGTTCTAGATTGCTGAAAAATTATTTTTTTGTTCTTTCTTAGTGCCTACTACTGTGGTTCTACTTGCCTCTTAATCAATAAACCAGAAATTGTTAAGTTTCTTTTTTTTTCTTCGTATTTTTTTTCCAGTAGAGAAAACCATGTCAGGAAGAACATCATCGTCAAGTCATGTCAATGTAAGTGTTCCTGAAATTTTCAACGTTTTATTTTGAGGCTGTGGATATCCTAGGGTGTTCTGATGTGTTTGCACAACTAAATTGATTCTTCACTTTGTTGGATCATGCTTGCTTGGGAAACTGTTTATTGTGGTAGTAGTCAATACTAATGTCTACTATTGTACATTTATTAATACATTATAGGCTTAGCATTTGATTACACATAAACAGGATGTTTTCCAAGTTATTTTAAGACCAAGGCTACCACCTAAAATTTTAGAGTAATTTGAAGTAAGTAGAACAGCTGCAAAACTCTGTAAAAGTTGGTTATCTGCAGAGATGTACACTGCTAGAAACTGCTTCTAACAGGGATATTTTAGGAAAAAATACACACTAGCATAAGAAGCCTCTTCTAGCAGTGGGAGTACTGGAGAGAACAAATGGTAGACATAGGAACAGGTATGATTGGGTGAGGTCTGGGGGATCTAGTGGTTTAGAAATGAGCTGTTTCCAGCGCTGTGTTTATGCACTTTCTCTGGCCCTTGCTTTTACAGGTGGGAACCTTCAGGAAAGTATTGCTGATTTAGATGAGGCTGACGAGTGTGTACGCACATGTATGTGTAGAGTTAGTCACCTTTTACTTGGGAAAAGCTGAGGCAACTGCATACCTTGTGTTTAGCGTAGATTCAGGCCTCTCTTTGCCTGTTGACTTTGTGCTTGGTCTGTAAGTTAATTGTGGGTGCTGTAAACCAACATCTTCTTATGAGTGCAAGCATTGGGAAGATGCTGTGTGGTGAGCTGAAAATGTTGCTGGTTAATGTATCTTGTGCTTTTTATCCCTTTCTGTCAGTTGTCTCTTCTTTTTACTGAGTCTGACTTTATCTGTTCTTAATGTTGTCTCTTACGTCATTACAGAAGTTATCAGAACCTCTTTAATTTTAAATGTATGTTAAAATTCTAGATAACTGTGTGATCTTTGGAATCTCATAACAGAAGCTGCTAGTCAGGCAGCAGGTGGAGGTCTGAAGTAAGAAACGTGTTCCTAGCTGTTACAGTGCAGATCAGAAATATGCATTCTGACTGATAAACGTGTTTATAGGCCCCTTCTAAAACAAAACCAAATAAAACAAATTTGAAACAATCTACTTGTAGGAGCTGCTGAATAAGAAAATGTCTTGTTTCAATCCTTCCATGTTGATTGAAAAGGGAGGTAATCGTCTGAGAAGTTGTTACCTGTGCGTGACATCTGTATCCTTTAGACTTTGAAGAAACTGTTATTAAAGGAGTGTTTGACCATCAAAGGCAGCCTGAGATACTGTATAGAAATTTGGGTCTAATTACAAAAAACTTTAATCTTAGTTTCAAAGAAATGTAGAGAAGGAGTAAGAGCACTCAGGATTTAGACTGAAGGACTGAAATATTATCTCATTATGGTACAGCATACTTCCTTATGGTCTGTCTGAAGGACTACCTGCTGAGCTAATGAATGTAGTTAAGGTGCTAATAATTAGGTTGTTGGAGTCACTGTTCTGGAATCCCTGCTTTTAATTTCATGTTACAATGCAAGGCATCTGGTGGCTTGCAAATCAAGTTCATAGGATGCTTTACACTGTCCATCATATGGAGTAGCTTCAGCTTTTTCCTGCCTGAGCTAGATTCAGAGATGTGTAAATGTTGCATTCCCTCTCTGATACATTATCATCTGGTTATATTTGTAATGTAAGGTTTTGCTTCTCAGGATGCCTGGAGAAATAACAATGCTTGCACTTTTATTCTTTCAGTTGACACTTAAACTGGTTTAATTAACTGATAGAAAATATCATCCTGTTTCCTTGTCTTAAGAACTAGTACAAATTTAGTTTGGTTATTTTTTTGATTTTCAATGAACAAACCTTCTTTCCTACATATATTTTTTTTCTGAACGGGTGAATTCATGTCGATTGCTAACTGCTTTCTCTTTCAATAAATACTTTCAAAATGCTGTCTCCATTTCTGTGGGAGTTGGCAATAACAATAGCTGATACCATTTTGAAAACATTAAAGCCCAATGCTAAATTATCATACCAAAATACTTGTACTATTATAAGATGTAATTGTTCTTCATCCTGAATTTTTTCTTTTGAGAAAGCAAACCTGGTCATGACATTCAGCTATTTAGTTTTCTCTTTATCATTCTCTAAGCTGAGACAGTTAACCTGGAGTGTAAACAAATCAGAATGAACCAAGAAGACGGTGCCAGTGGATTGGTTGTCACCTTTTTGTCACCTTGGAAGATATAAAGTTAATGAAATAGAACTTTTTCAGATGGTTTCATGTGTTAAAACTAGCTTATCATGTGGTATGACACATGATTTGGGATCAGACATTAATGAGGAATGCATTTCAAGTAAAATCACAAGTCAGGGCTTCCCTTACAACTTTATTTTTCCCAGTTAAGACAACATTGTACATGGAGGCATGTCAGCTCATAGCACCAGTGGATAATTTAGTTTTACCATGTGTAACATCATCTATTTTCAGTTTCGTATACCAAAGAAGAAAACAAACACCAAGTCAGAGGATGTCCAGGTTCAGTCCCCTTTGGCAAGGCTCCCAGGCTCCCACCATTGTGACTGCCCTTTAAAAGAGGTAAAGAGAAGTTCTTCAGAGTGTAAAGTGTGTAGGAGAATGTTACATGAGGTTTTGGAGGCTGGTTTTTTTTCACAAGGCAACCAAGTGTTGCCCTGTGACCAATAACTAATCCAGACTGTCTTGAGAGAGGCAAGTGTATTAGTCTGAAATCTGTTTGCAAGCATACATTTACAGACATGGGAGTCTTAGTCTAAATCATGAAAAGCAGTTTGTCTTTGAGTGTAGTTTGAAATTATCTTGAAAATCGTTAATATAAAGGTAAATATGATATTTAATATATTTTAGTTGATTGTCTTCTGACTGCTGAACTTTTAGGTTATATTCAGATCACTTACCAAACTTTTTGTTATATAGAAATAACTTTTACATTAAGTTTTCAGTTATGCAGGAGCTTAAGCTTTTAAGAGAATATATGAAGCACTCTATGCCTCTTGACAGAATTTTAGGTGCTAATACAGAAATAACTGTATTAAGACCAAAAGACTGTAAGAGTCTTATGGCATTTATCATAACTGATTGTCTGGATCATCTCAGTCACATACAGAAACAAATATTTGCCTCTATAAATCTTTTCCAAATTTCGTAAGCATTTCAAATGTCAAGTGTTGGAAACATACTTTGCTGCTCTTGTTTCCTTCAGCTCAGCATCCAGAGTTTGTTGCTGGCTTTAGTGCTTTCAGAATCATGGGCCTGGACAAACAGACCTCCTCCCCCTCAGAGGAGGTTGAAAGGTGTAGTGAAGGAAGGTAGGAATTTCTCCTGACTTAGAGTAGTGGTAATGTGACCCAGGTCTCTTGGTAGGCCAGGACATTTGAGAATGCTGCAGTAGAGACTCGCTGTGGGGTTGTGTTCTGTACTGGTAATGCTTTCAGTGAGCAGAGCCTCCAGTTGCAGTCAGGTTTTGAAATGGGAGGTGGTGTCTCCTGTGGCTACAAGCAGCAACCTGTCTGCCTCTACAAAAATTATGATTTGAATGGTGAATTGAAAAATTCTTTATTTCCTGGATGTTGTCTGATTTTCTGTTTCTTATTTTTCCTACCTATATCTAGATATATTTCAAACTTTCCCATGTATCAGGGGATTTCAAATGCTTTAAATACTGGCTAGTTTTTATGTTCTACTTTAAAAAACTTGGTCGTGAGTTGTTAGAGTTTGCACCATGTTTGAGAAACTTTGTGTGGTTTTTAGTGATTTGGATGTACAGGTCTCTCCTGTGCTTGAACACCCAGTGGTATGAGGTGAACTAGATGGTGTTGGAAGGCAGGAAGAGGGGAGAACCCAGTCAAGTCAATTTTTTGCTGCCAACTTTAATAATGGGTTATTTTGCATTAGAGTTAATCCCTATGGTAGTGAACAGTTTGATTTGGGATGTGCCTTCCAGACTTCATTAAAGTTTGTAGAATATGCATGGGCATGAACTTTCCAGATGCCCTTTCAAACCACACTTAGTCAAAAATTAGGATAAGTTTGTCTGCTTTCAGCCTGAGTGCCATAATTTTCAAGCATCTCTTGGGTTTATTATATTTTGAATTTTAAGAAATGAGGAAGATTAGAAGGGGGGTTGGAGGGCTGGATGTTTCTGGAATTGCAACAATAACTGTGTTTTGGTGGGGCTTCTTTTACTTAATTTGAAAATATAAGTACTTTCTGGTAAGGTAAGGGAATGTGGAAAAAAATCAAGTCTTGCTGTTCTGGGGTTTGCCACCTAAGTTCCAAACCTTCAAATTGCTTTTCCTCCTCAGAATTTTGTATATTTTATATCCATATTGTAGCCTGGAAAATTTGCCTAAATTCACAGCGTTAGCCTCTACTTTCTGCATCTTGTGTATTTCTGATTATGTGGAACAGGCCTAATATTTAAGTCTGTGTTTGTTAAAGTCCCTCTTGAAATAGGGAAGCAATGGAATTGTCCTGTATAGTTCTTCAGGAGAAAAAAAGTTCTGTTCAATATCAGGTGGTATATGGATTCTTTAAATCAAGCAAATTAATTACTTGCAAAATTGCTGTGTATGCTCCTCATAACTTTGATATATTTAGTCGGTTGCATTGTTGCAGTGCTCCATTTTTCTAGTGCATTATCCTTTACGATATAATCAGGTTTTTTGAAATCTGCCAATTTTGTTTTGTTTTAGTGGAAATTAAGTGCCAATAACAGAAAGCCTTCCACAAAAGGAAAAAGGCAAAGGGAATACAACAGACACAGCTCTAATGATGAAGAATCAATTGGGTAAGAAGTCATCTCAAAATTAGTTTATCTCTGTTTGCATAATCAGGGTTTCACATCTTTCTTGAAGATGAGTGTCTCTGGTCTCTAGCTAATTATTTGTGTCATGCAGAGATGGTTTTCAAGCTGTTGGGTGGCTCACCTTCAGAGAATCATGCTTCAGTGGTCTAATGGCAGCTGTAACCTTTCCTTTGTGGAATATCAGCACAAGATCTGTGACATTAGAGTGAGAGTGCTTACTAGAGGAATTACTGCTTGTTAACCTGCTTGGAGTCCTGAAAGGTGTTCATTGCTCTCTAAGTGTAAACTGTCATTCTAGCCCTAGATATCTTTAGATCTGTAATAAGCTCCCCAGAATTCTTTTTCTCATCCTTTTTGTTCTGTAGCCCACACTTATTAGCCGAGGCTTTATCAACTCTTTAAAATAATCAAAATATCCCTTAAACAATATGGTAATTAGTAGTGGAAGGAAGTAAAAAAAAATGGGAGCTTTTCCACCTCTGTGTTAGTGTCAAGGTGCTTAAATTATTAAGACTGCTGATGTGCCACTTCTTTCTCTGTTGCCAAGAGCAAATATCTTGGTTTCTTTGAGATTATGGCAAATTATTTATATGCTATTATAAGATAAAATTGCCATCTTCAGAGTTATCAGCTAGGTAATTGTTTTATCCAAGAAAATTTTGAAGCTGTTTTTTCTGCAGTTGACAAATGGAAATAAAAATGTAGAACTAGATTTATTAGCAGGAGCTTGGAAACATAATCACTTTGTGACAAAATGAATATGTTTGCCATAATGAAACAGTTGTTATTCCCTAAATCACTTAATTCTAAATAAATTAATAAGCATTCTCTGCTCTGTTTTCTGACTGCAACTAAACTTGCCCATAAGTGGTTTCTTATCAGGAGAGGCTGTTAAAAAGAAAGTGCACAAGTAATGAAAATGCAGGAGATTTTGGCACTGCTGGGTTCTGTAGGTTTGTGGTTTATGAATAGTCATTGTTTAGCCTGGTCTGTATATTCAGAATGCTTCAAAGTGTTGCAAGGAAGAGCTGAAATTGTAAAAGATGCTGAGTTTATTTTTCATATCTCCTCAGAGGCATAGCTGTCAGTTTACATGCACTTATCTCAAAAAGCTTCTGTCAGTAACTTTTAACTGAGGGAGCAGCTCACAGGGTCAACCTAACAGAATTTAATTGCAGTTTCCTGAATTTTATTTATGTTTTGACATGGTTGATGTGTGATGTCAAGATATCAATCTCTAAAAGTCTCTCAATAAACTTTGAACTGATCTTTAAACATTGAGAAGTTTGGTTTCTTTAAAGCTACCTTTAGATCTGTTGTGTATTAATTTTCTGTTTATTTCAATATGTAAGAGACTTTCAAATAGCATTTATAGGTGTTCCATAATTTTTACACAAATTGTTACTAGCACAATAGTGAGAAATTACTTAGACTGCAAAGAGACAGCAAGTATTTAGACATTAAACCTGTACATTTTTCAGTCCCTTGAAAAAAGATATGTTTCTAGAGACTAGCTGGAGCCTCTCTGTGAAGTAAATTTACTCTCCTGTCTGCAATGAAGCTCGTACTAAGTGTTCCACTTGGGTACTCAGTGTTTTTCAGTAAGTCAGAATCAACATGGGGACTTCATTGCATAATAAATGGAAAGAGCACCCAGGTTCTAAAGAGGTGGTGTTTGTTGAGCAAGAGTCTCTGAGAACTGACAAAACTGTAAAGAGGAAGGAGTGAACTTGTGTGCTGCAAGTCTTTCTGATGCAATAGTGTTTATTCCCAGTGAGGAATTTTTCATTTGCATTACAGAGTAGGAAATAAGTCTTAATTACAAACTCCTATTAGCTCCTGGTATTTTAAAAGCAATCTACTTTATTGATAGGAGCCAATTTTTTAGCTCCTGGTATTTTAAAAGCAATCTACTTTATTGATAGGAGCCAATCTCAGGTGTTTAGGGAGATGAGTTGCTTCAGGACTGTTACTGCCAGCAAATTTTAGTCATAAAGGACAAAGGAGATATATTAGCACAAACCTACAAATTCACATGGGGCTTTTTTAACTTCTGGATTACCAAATTTGGTAGTAATTTCTTACAACTTCTGTCAGTTGTGCTGTGGTGTGAGATCATGGGCGTCTGTAGCAGCAACTGCAGCTGCTCTCACTTGTACAGCTCTGCTCCTGGGCTTGTGAAAGGTGAGTGTCAGGGGGTTTGTCTGGGATCCCAGAGAGGGCTCCTGGGGTGGGTTAGTTCCCTAGTTAGGGGGGAGGGTGGAAGGAGTACTGAAATAAGATGTGTGCAGTTCCTTCAGGTCAAATGAAATTTGGCATTTCTTTAAATGTTCAGTGAAACATGTGTTACAGCTGAATCAGGTACTGACCCCATAGCAGTCAAGTTTTTGTGGCAATGATTTACATACTGATCCCCCTTGCCCTGACAAGTGCATTTGTTCAGTAATAACATCCTAGTCCAGCAAAGCAAGGAGGTTCATAGGGATGTTCATGTTTGTGGGTCACTGACTTCTCATCAGTTGGTGAAAGGACAGGACCTTGAAGCTGAAGGAGAACAATCAAAAGGTTTCCTCACAACAGAGTGTTGTCAGTGAATGCATCAATCAGAGATTCCCATTAATGATAGTGTGTCATGTTATTCCTTTGGGCTCAGAAAGGTCAGGGGGCTCCTGGGCTGTGCATGTGCTGCAGAAGCTCAGCTAACTGAATATACATCAGGTCTATCAGTGGCTTTATTCTGTAAACACAGGACAGACCCTCAGCTTGTATGAGAGCTGAGGGAACAACCCTCAAACAGTACGTGACATCCCACTGCCAAAATATTTATTTCCCAGAACTTGGGTTTACTAGTAAAAGAATATAGCCATGAAGACAGTGGTGTAGACAATTAATAGTAATTTAGTCCCAAATGAGCCAATAGTCTCCTTGTCTCATTTTGATCACTTTTTAATACAAATTTGAATGAATTGCAGACAGCAGTTCCAGCACTGGTGTGTGTACACAATATGAACGTTGGGTAGGGAACTATATCAAGCAGCTGTGACTATTGTGTGAAATGAGGTCAAACATTTTTCCTCAAAGAGGTATAAACAATAAGTTTTGTTCCTGTGGTTTATAAGGTAGGATATTTTTTTATTGCCAGTGAAAAGCAAAATGAGACTTGTCAGGAGCAGCTAACAGCATTTTTCTTAATATGTTTTTTGTTTATTCCATCATTACATGTTTTCATTACCTTTGCTTTTGTATTTTTTTCAGTTTTTGGGAGGTAGATGAGAGACTATGGTAGGTACTTGTTTTGGAAACTAAAATAATTGTCTTTGGTTTTCCTTCACCAAGATGCCTCCAGTGTTACTGTTACGCAAATTACTTGCTGGGTCTGCTTGTGGGACTTGCTTTTAATGTATACTTTGCTTCTTTCTGTTTGACACTTACTTTAATCTTTTGAAATGTCTTTTGCTTGAGTTGCTCACTTTATTCTGTGGACAGTTTAACAAATAATTTAGGGATTTGTGTCACAACCATTGTTTACAGATGTACAGGCTGGCTTAGGTTTAGGCTTTCCCTGAATCTATTGTACTCCCAGTCTTAGTGACATGATTTTCAAGAAACACTGCCAGAGGCCATACTCCTTTTAGAAAGGGAAACCATTGAAAGCTCTTATGCTCCTTTTCTGCTCTGAAGGTTTGGTCATAACTGGTTCAAAACCTTCAGTCAAAACCTGGTGCCAGATAAGAAGTGATGCCTTGGCCTGGCACTGATGAGTGTATACCATTGACATCCTTGTTTGTTAAAGGTTCCTCTCCTTTGTATAGATTTCCAGTGCAAAGCTTGCTTCATTTTAGGTGCAAGCATGTCTGTCCTTCAGCAACAAAAGTTTCCAGGCCATAGCTGTATTTGCCCCTGGTACCATGTAACCAGGCTGCTGATCTGAAGGCAGCATGTGAGTGGGACAATTACAGCTGCTTGCAGATGTAAACTCACTGAGGAATAGCAGCCTTTTGCTTAAGAAATGTTACTGTAGCGTGTGTGTAACAGCTATGTGAGTAGTAAGGTTTTTTTCCCTAGCTATTAAAAAGAGACTTACTCTACAGTGAGAACAATTTTTTTTGCTATGCAGGACATGCAGTAGGAAAAACCCAATTCTTGCTTCAGTAATCTTTAAAACCCAAAAAATTAGCCTGAACTTCAGTGTCTTCATAGGACCAGCTCTTGGAAAACAAGTCTAGTTCTCAGAGGTTTGAAAATAAAATAAATCCTGACAAATCATCTATGATCTACAATGCTTATCAGCTTATAAATTCAATAAGTTGGAATTGAAGTCCTGCCATTAGGTCGCCACCACCTTCTGCAGCACTACAGGCTGGGGAAAGAGGGGCTGGAAAGATGCCTGGTGGAAAAGGCCTTAGTGGTGTTGGTCAACCGCAGGTGAAAATGAGCCAGAGTTTGCCCAGGTGGTCAAGAAGGCCAGTGGCACCTGGCCTGTGTCAGCAGTATTGTGGCCAGCAGGAGCAGGGCAGTGATTGTCCCCCTGTGAAGGCCACACCTTGAGTGCTGTGTCCAATTCTGGGCCCCTCATTTAATGAAAGATGTTGAGGTGTTAGAGCAAGTCCACAGAAGGGCAGCGGAGCTGCTGAAGGATCTGGAACATAAGTCCTATGAGGAGCAGCTGAGGGAACTGGGCTTGTTCAGTCTGAAGAAAAGAAGGCTGAAGGAAGATCTTATTACCCTCTAGAACTGCATGAAAAGAGGCCGTGGCAAGGTGGGTGTTGGTCTCTTCTCCAAGACAACAGGACAAAGGGACATAAGTTGTGCCAGGGAGGTTCAGGCTGGATATCAGGAAAAATTTATTCACTGAAAGGAGTGGTTCAGCACTGCCCAGGGAGGTGGTGGAGTCACCATCCCTGAAAGTGTTTAAAACCAAGTAGACATGGCACTTTGCAGTATGATTTAGTGGGCATGGTGGTATTCAGTTGAAGACTTGTTATCTTGGAGATCTTTTCCAATCCTTATGATGCTGTAAGAAAACTGTCCAAGTTACTGGCTATAATGCAGATTAATTCTTTGTGTGAAGACTTCAGTGCCAATCTAGCAGAACTACCAAAGTATAGATACTTTTTTAACTTCAGTAGGGCATTTTTACTGACTTTGTAATTCATAATTCCAAGTAATTTTTTTAGTGAAATTGAATAGAAATAGTTGGAGCTTCAGAACTGGGAATTTAACTGCAGTGCTTTTCTAAGAGGAGATACCAAGGTGTATTTTCACTGTTACTGCTTTAGACTACTCATGAAAATAGGAAAATTGGCATAAATGATCAGAAGAAAACCATATCAAGTCTAGTATCTTCTTTGCAGCCCTGCAAGCAATGGTCAATTGTAGATGTTCAGGGAAAAGTATGGCTAGAGTGAATGCTTTATTCTCTGGATTTTCTGTTGAGCTTCTGATAACAGTTTAGGGGCTTCCTTTTTGGAGGTTACATCCAGTCTACATGTTCTTCAGTATTAGAATTTTCATCTTTAAGTTGTATCTCTTAATTGTTTATCTCCTGTGGGTCTCTGCAATTGTGTCTGGAAGGCAGCCTCTTGATGAAAAGCAAATTGATATCTTGCAAGAGGAGATCTGAGTGCTCTCCAGACATCACAGCATCTGTGCTGGAGTGTGCTCTGTGGATAAACACAGACAACAGGAGAATTATGCAGTCAATACTCAAAAGGCCGTGTTGTTCAAAACACATTCAAAAAGGCCATAGCCTTACAACCTAATCCAAAATAAATTGCAATGGAAGTGGTAGCATTTAAATCCCAGTCTGAGAAAGGAAGTGGATATGGGCTATAGAACAAGCTGGCTGCTGTGACATTGTATGAAATAAGTTGAGCTGCTCTTACACATTGTGTGCATGTTCAAGTAGGAATTGCATCTTTATATTTCTGCTTGGCTTCTTTTTGATGCTTTTCTGTTTTAACACCTGCAGGTATTTTTCTGGGTCTTGCAATACTGTAGAGTGCTACCCCATATTTGAGGAGTGGAATAAAATCTAATGCTACCTTTTGTGTGCATGCTAGTTTTCTACCTGTTCACTAGGTGCTTTAGAAAATATGCTCTGTTTTACTGGAGGCTTCTTGTTCACGGGAAAATCAAGATTGTTTGTTCCAGAGTTCTGACAAATGTGTACAGATACTACATGAAAGCTGTTTAGAGAGAAATATTTACCAGTTTTTAAACTGCAGGATATGTTAGCCAGTTACTATGCACACTGCATTGCCTCTAAGGTAAAATTATAAAATTACATGGCTAGTTTTCTTACCTTTTGTGTTTACCTGTTTTCCTTGCACTTTAATGGGATTTTTTTTGCCTCTAAGGTACTAAAAATATTGATGTTTAATTATCAAGCCTGTAGGATACATGAATTTAACAAGAAGCTTGTTTCTCTAGATTGCAGTGCAGTACTTATGGTTTACTGTTATATGTATGGCAGGCAACCCAAAGTTATCTTGACGAACGTCCTGAGTACGAAAATTGGAAGAAAGTACATAGACAGCCACGTAATAATTGATGCAAATTTACCTGCTGCAGACAAATTGCAATCGGGTCAACTCCCCTCATCAGCTGTTGCCAGCCTACAGACATGTCAAATATTAAGTTCTCCTCATGAAAGTTCTTTTCTTTCTGAAAGGTATGTTACTCACTGCTGATTTTGCCAGTCTTCCTGAAATGACATAACTTCACAATGGAAAAGAATTTCCCTGAAACAGCTTTTGTTCTACTCTTTTCTTGAATCAGGAGATCAGTTTCCTGAGTGCAAATTAGCATGCTTCTCCAATGAGACATTTTAACATTGCATTTGTTCTGGTTTGCTGGACCTGGTGTTAAAAGGCTACTTTTCTTTCTTAGAAGGAGTTTCTGTTTGCAGTGATTGCACTGCTTTGATTTGGGAAGAAACACAAGTAGTTCTAACACATCTAAGTTTGTTTTGTGTCCAGAAGCAAAATCTCATTTTCTTGTTGGTGTTGCTGTGTTCTAGCATGATTTCAAATAACTTGTTTTGCAAAATATCTCCAAATTCCTCTCTGTGATAATTAATTTCTTTTCACATTAACCCACTGGTGGTGTCAGTATTCCTAACAGGGTGACATTGTTTAAGGGCTATGTGTGTCCTCCTACCACTTAACATCTATTTTTCATCTTTTCCTATATTTAGGTTGACTGAGCATCACAGTAATGTTTGACAAATAAAACTAGCAGAAATCAGGTATTAGAATTAGACAACACCTGTTTTGGTTTAAGGTGGCTGTTGCATTCAAAGCAAGCTGCCTCTGTTTGTCTGTTATGGCTACAGCAGCAAATTTTCCACAGGGAAAAAGAGTAGGAAATTCTGAGGAGGATGGTGGAAAGATGAAGAAGAGAATAATGATGTGAGGTTTTTTTTGAAGGCAGGAGTAATTAAAAGTTCCCAGGTTAAAACTGAGAAAAGTCAGTCATATTCCTCATTCTGATACATCAACATCTTAGAGAACTGAAATTAATAGCAATTTTTTTTTTTCCTATGGAATTGCCCATTGCTGCTTACATTAACCTGACAAAGCTGCAATTTAAATGAGATTTAGAGAGAACCATTTATTAGGCTGTCTCATTCTAAAATATCATATTTTTTACTAATAATTTTCTGTGACTTAAGGCTGGCTGAAGTGTGGGGTGTTCATTTGGATTGTTGTGCGTTTAGGTTTTTGGGGGTTTTTTTGTTTTATTGCAAAATAAGACTAATTTTTTAGTATCCAATTTTTTAACTTTGTAAAGTTTAGATGATAGGAGGTAGTGGAATTATAGAGAGAAAAACATGAACTCTTGTACTTAATGCTCTAAATCTGAGGGTACATCTTGTGTATTTTTTCTGGCTCATATCTGGAGCACAATATTCTATATTAAGTACAATAATGGTTTGAGCTAGTAATTTTTTTAGTAGTTGTGAACTCAACTTGCTTTAGATTTGGAGTGCTTCATTGTTTGAATGATTAATATTCTCTACCTGTTGCATGGTTTTCAAATGTATTGTGTAAAAACTTGTTATCAGGAACCAACATTAGGATGACTTTTCACTCTTCCCCAGTGACTAGCACTTTAGTGCCATTTGTAATAGATACAATATGGGAAATGGAGAATTGGGGAGTTATTTCAACAAAGTCATGGCTTGATCCTGGTCACCTGTCTGTAAGTAAAGTCAGTGCATCACATACCCTTGGCACTGATTCCTTTGGGGTCTCTTCTTTGGAGGAGAATAATAAAAGCTCCCCCCGTGTAAGTGTTATGCATATATATGCACATGATCATACAGAGAGTCTTTTGTACCATCAGAGTAGCCAGAATGCATGCTGAAAATTGTGCTAGTTTTGTACTATGGAAATTTCAGATCAAGTTAAAGAATTGTGTGTCATCAGAACAGGATGGTAATAAATTAACTTATCTCTACCAGCTAGAACTTACTGCCAGCTCCCCCTTTCCATTCTTGCCCTTTGTATTACAGAATTGGTGGATTTTTGTTGCTTTACTGCAACCCAGTGTGAAATGCACTTATTTAAGTGAGCACTGACCTGTCAGTATAACTAATGAATTTGAGGTAGGTTTTAAATATAAAGAAACCCAGGGTTTTAAAGTGTTTACAGTATTTGTTTCTCCTGGTTTTTAAGGACACTTTACAATATATATTGCCATAGCTTCATAGGTGTTGCATATTAAGGGGTTAAGGGGTGCATTTTAAACTGACTTATCAGCAAAGCTGGCATTGAAAATAAAACGTGCAGAATTTATACATAAAGCAAATATGTTTAGGAAAATCTATTAGCTGAAACAGCCCTATTCAGGTGCTTTCTGCTGTTAAAATCCCTGAATTGTGATGTTGGTGTAAAACAAATGCTGAAAAACACTTGATGGTTTTGTATGGTCTTTTAAGACAGTCAATGCTATACAGCTGTTATGCATACAAATATTTTAGTTGAGAGAGAAGTGTGGGTTCCAAAATCAGGTTTTCTATAGTGGTCTGCCTAGTTTATGTAAGACTGTCTTGTTCCATATACAGAATGAACAATAGCATTTACTGGAAACTACTTCTGTATCTGGTCCAATTTGTGATTCTTTATGAATGGAAAGATAATCAGTAATTTTTTCACAATGCTCATCACTGTAGGATTGGAGCACTCCAGAAATCTTTGTCTGTACAGAATTCCCAAAGAGCACTGATACTCCAATTTACAGATAAATCACTAAAGAGTAGTCACCTGTTCAAAAAGTGTTTGACAGTTTTGGTTGAGTGGTTAGAGATGTCAAGAGTCTTTTTTGCCATGGTGGGTGATGATTTTTAGGAATCGAAGCTTGGCTGTCAGTGATATCAGGCTTTGTGATGATCACTTAGCTGTTTGAAAATCTGAGACCACAACGTTGAGTTGAACACATTATAAAAGGATAAACACAAAATCCATTTGGATTAAGTACTGTAATTCTTTTCTGTTTCTTTCTTTCGATGTCCTATCCCTCTCCACCACCTTTAAAGTTACTGTTTCACACCCTTTTGAGCAGGAATTTCTATTTCAAATAATTCCACGTTTCAGGATCTTACTCATTGGATTTCATCTCTAGCTCTGAATCTAAGTTAAAAATATACTACACTCACTGTATTTTGTTACAAAGGCAATGTCAACTGACCGTTCTCTCTTTTTTTCTTGTGTTCTTGTTGCAATCATTCCTTAAAGCAAAATAATGTTTCAGTGTCTGATCTCAAGCATGTCAGATTCTCATACTGTGCTTTTTAGAAGCATCTGTTTCATTTATAATGTTAGAGTATCTGTATTGCCACAACTGGACTGAATTAATTTGTGTTTCATTTGGTAAGGTCTGCGTGTTTATGGGAGAGACCGAAGTTTGAAGTCTGATCAACTCTTGTTTTTGTTGGGATTTTTATTCAGTATTATTTCAAAATTAAAGATAAGTCATAGTTAATATTATTTACAGGTCTGAACGTTGCCTGAGAAAGACAGATGATGAACTGTGTAAATTGACCAAGGCTTCTAAGGAACCAGAAAAAATCAATGCTGTCACTTTCAGAAGACGAGAGCTGCAGAAGAAAGGTTTGTAGTTAGCAGTCATCTGGTAGTTAAGTATGAATTTTGGAGGTTGTTGGGATATTTTCCTTTTTTAATCTAGTATTATGAGAGGAGCACAGAAATAAATTGAGGTGTCGCACGCAGTGTCTGTGTTTCCATACAGTAAAAATATATCAGATGCCTGGTTTTAAATGATAATAAAACTATGGTGAATCAAATCTGTGGAAGAAAAATTAGACTGAGTACCGCCTCACTGCACTGTTATAATCTTGATTTTCCAAAAAAGTCTTATTATAAAAGAATGTAATCTATTAAGAATGCTCAGATAGTTTGTGAACCCTGCTAAAATATTCATGCTAGATGATATTTATTTTCACTGCTGAAGAATTATGACCTCTATGCACATTCTCCAGGGATAATGTGCTGTCTTTTTATGCTGGCTACTAATATTTGCAGATTAGAACAGGAAATTGAGAATATTGCAATTGGCAGAAGATAAAGAAAGATTGTGGAGTATAAAGTGCTAAATCTTGTTTGGAAGGGATCTATGAATTTGGTTATACCCCTGACTAATTATGCAAAACAAACAAAAAAAAAGAATATATTTTGGCAGCCATATACAATTAAAAAAGGAAAGAGCTTACTGTGGAAAACTTATTATACCTGCTTCCATGCATTTTATATAAGACATAAACAATATGAAGAAATGTAAAGGTTTTTAAGGATAATATGTTAAGTTACTTTTTTTTTTTACACAGAAAACAAGCACTGTGGTGAACTGGAGAAGAGGAGCAGACACATGAACAGCTCTACTCTTAGTCAGAAGGAATCAGGTTCTTTTGTTTCTGAGAAAAGGAAAAGAAAATACAGTGGCCATATTTCTGATGATTGTAATGCACACATTCCACAAAAGTCACTTGCATTCTCTGTAAGTTGCACTTAATTTTAGCACATATTCACACATACTAACATAGCAGCAGTAGCAACATCCCAAATAAAAGGATTATGCCATAAATAGGATTTATCATACAGGTATATTAGCAGATATTACCTGTTGAGGTAAATTAGTTCAGTGATGCATCACAAGGAGTGAATCAATGTTCTTCTGTCCACATCATCACATTCTGCTTATTGTAGCAGAAAGGTTGAGAAAGATGAATGACAGTGTTTCCTTCAGGCAGGAGCATAGATTCAAACAATTTTGAAAATAAGGCATCTAGCTTCTTAAGTGAAGATTCTTTCACAGATGATCTAGAATTTGGGACTAATTAGGGGCATTAACAGCAAAACTGCCAAATATACCTAAGGTTATTGAAATCTTGCAGATGTCATCTTTTTGCTTCCTCCTTAGTCTATTGTACTTTTCCCTGAAGTTTTGTTCTTACCCATCCTTAGGATTTGAAAAAAAACAACAAATAAGACTGAGGGAATCAGTCAAGTACAAAGTGGATTTATATTCAAGCATTTGAATATAAACAATAAAGACGTCTCTGTAGCCTTCTGATTTAAACCCTACAGAGACAGGCAGTTATCAAACCTGTAAAACCCAGTTTCCAAGTCATACTTTTGGAAAGTAAGGAAAGCACAGATTATTGGCCTCTCCATGTCTGACACTGACAGAGCTGCTAAAAATCAGAAATAGTTCCTTGTTCAGTTTGAATAGGGGTCACTGTAGCCTTTTAAAAGATTGTAATAATGCTCTTTGGAATATGAGGGGGGAGAAATTATCCTGAATTGAGCATTTAATGTCACTGTGTTAAGCTATAATTATTTTTTCTATCACATAGCTAATATCAGTGATCACTGATCTGAACCATCTAGAAATGTCAAGTAATAAACTTACATCCTGTCTCTGATGAATCCTGTTTCTAGGAAAAGAAAAGTTTGAGTTCAGCTCAGTCTCCTGGCTGCAGAATACCCTGTGAGGATGGACAAGACCACAGATCTAATCCTATTCTGGTGCCAGACTGTCCAGCAGAGAGAGATGCTAAAGACACTTCCACCCACAACCACTTAAGGCCTGCTCACTGCCACACAGAGGACTCTGCCTCAGAGTCTCCTTCCAGAAATGTGTCAAAGATACAGCTTTCTGCCACCAGTGGGGATGTGCTTTCCTCACAAGCTGGTACCATCAGGAAATTAAAGCTGGACAAATCAGAGTACCTGAGCAAGCTGCGGAACAGAATCTGCAGGGGTAATCAGCACCTTGTTTCCATTGACCCAAGTATGTACTGTGTCTGTGCTGGTGACAATTCCTGATGGTACACTTAGCTGCTAAACTCGAGCATAACTGGCTAGTTGAGACAGAGGGAACACAAGACTGAAGACTGCCATCCTGTTTTTAATGCATTGTGCAGGTTAGAGAACAGTGCCTAGTGTCAGAATCTTGTATCTGAGAAACAGGATGGACAGCAAGATTCTTGAATTCCAATCCTCTTTTTCCAGCTGATTTTGTGGCTATGGAAAAACCCAGCTTTTACTTTTTAATGATGCTAAAACTGAGAAAAATTACTGTCTTCTTTGAAGCAGCTGTGCTGTGTCCATTTCATTTAATAGCCAAATCATTTTGAGGACCTGGTACAAAAGATACAGAGCACTACTTGTTGCATACAATTCCATGCATGCAGATCTTGACTGGTTTGAGCAGTGTACTTTGATATCATGTACTGCAAGTCAGAATTCTTTACTTGTCTGAAATCCACAAGGAATGAAATATTCACAAGCCTGCACTTTGTAGTATACGTATACTTCTTTTTTCCTTTTTAGTTATCCTTTCCAGTGATGATGAAGATGGACCTTCTGAACCACAATGCACAGAGCTGATGAAGGATAATATCACTGAAAATAAAGAAACGCAGTCTGACTTCTGTTTCTCAGCTAAGCAATTAGAAGACAAGACAAAAAGTCACACAGAGCAGGTAGTCCAGTTTTTGGCTGATGTATTGTTATGCCAATTTATTTCTGTAATGTTTGTTATAGAAAATGATTGTTTATTATTGTCCCAGCCATAAGCATAAGCTGCAGAAATTTATTTCACAGATAGAATACTGGACAGTCTTCAGAGAATTTCTCTGGTTCTGAAATTCCTCTGGTTCTCTTGGGTGTTTTTACTACACACAATGTATTTCCTATTTTGATAATAAACATTTGGAAATATTTAATTTCAGAAAACAGGAAGATCAAATAGTAACCTGAGGTAGAAACAGACATGATAAAGATACATCTGTGGAAGAATTTGTTTCCACACACTGTTCTACGGTGATCATAGATTTTTGTCATCCAATCCTCTGTTCTAATTCAGGGCTTAGAGAAGTTTCAGGATCTTTGTTGTCAGCAGGCAGAGATAAAGTGAAGTTCCCCTTCCTGTTGGGCTAGCTGTAGAACTTGAATTTAAAAGTAGCCATAAAGGTTGTTTGCCCTATTTTGGACTTGATTAGTCTTTGGCTGCTTGCTTTGACCTGGATATGGGTTATCTGTGTAATCCTGAAACAAGTCAGAAGAGCCATTGCTGCCTCTTCTCACAGGTGAATCAATTCAATCATAAGCACTGAATTGGATCCTGAAGGTCTGCTGTGAAGCAGAGCTGTTGCTCTGTTGTTTGAGTTTTTACTAATTTGGAACCAAATGAGAGATTGTGTCTTGGTAATGGAGGTGAAGCAATGTACTGTTAGACCCTTAAGGAAATTGTCAGTAATGAGTGTAATAACACTTGGAGCTTTTTAAAATTATTTTTCTATGTGGAAGCTGGCTTTGGGAGTCAATTCTTACAACCATGAAGAAAGGTATTCCTGAAGTTACAAGAGGGGCATATCTAACAAATACAAATTTTTTCCAGTTTTTAACAGAGTCAGTTGAAGATAAATATCCTCTCAGGTTACCTTCTAGAAGCACACCTAAAAAGCAGACAAACCTGGCACTGGATGTTGAATTTGATAGACTACACATTGGGAAATTTAAGTGTTTATCAACCGGTCCTGCTAGGGTAAGATGTTCTATTATGCTATTTTGTGAATATTTAAAACTTAAAATTCTGGTTAAACAAAGTCATTCATACTTAGTGTAGAAGCACAGAGCTTTTATTACTGTTGCATTAAATTCCTTTGGCTAAACAATGGAGTATGTGGCCTTGTGCATTTGGATTGCTGTCAGTAGAAAAGCTGACTATGATTTGCTGTGGCCACAGTTTTCATGTGTAAAGGTTCTGTATAAATGCTGTACTGGAACACAAGTCATACTGAGGAAGTTTTTAATGAATTCTAACAGAAAACAAGGGCCATATTAATGGCCAATTAATGTCACTTAAAATAAAGACCAATTACTTTACTCAGAAATAGTAGTTGTGTTCTAATAAAGTAATCCATAATGATCAGAGTTCAGATATATACTATGCTCTTTCCTTTTAAACAGAAAATTGTTTGCTTTGTGGCTTCAGAGAGCATAAAAACAATACTAAAAGCTTTAGTGTGTAGCCAATAAGCTACTCACAGGGTGTAGAAACATAAATGAAGATGTTCTTTAAATGGAGCACCAGCTCCTGGAGTTTCAACCAGTCTTTGACCAGGTTCTTTCTGTATATTGCAACTGAAAAAGATGTTTGAACCTACATATCTTTTGCCTTCAGTAAGACATTGTGAAATCTTGGATTGTAATAACAATTTCAGCATCTCACAAAACAGCAGTTACAAAAACATTTCATGGAAATTTTCTAAATTAATAATTTGAAGGATGAGTTGAAATAAATTTATGATCAATGCTCTTAAGTAGTAATTTTCCTTGGGAAACACAACTTTGTGCCTACTGTGGTGCCACAGGGGAAATATGTTAATATGTATAACCTTTTGTCAAAGTGACCATAAAGCATTTTTCATTTAGCAAAGTCTCTTTAATGTAGCAGCAGTGCAAGTGGAATCTTTAAAGGCCTTTAATTCAAAGATTAGTGTAAAGAAATAGCAGCATAAAGTTGAACCACTTCTCTCATGCCCTTACTGCAAGTGGTGCATCTGACAGCTTCTCATATGTTGCTTTACCTCCTTCTGTCCCAAGTGATCATCTTTTCTTTTTAAGGAGCCTATAGGCAGTTTGCAACTTTCTGCTTATTTCTCAGTGCCTCTCATCTCTGAAAGTTACCTGCTGTCATTTAGGTTCTGCAATGCCTTTAAGAATGTTTTTTAAGTGATATAGGCAATGTGAAGTCTCAAACTTCACAACGCATATTTGACTTTAGCTTAATGGTGTTTTACAAACTGAATGATTCTATTATATTATTTTCAGTTTATTTCAGTGTAAGGAAAGATGTGCAGATGTTTAAAAATACATATATTGTTTTAATCATTTTGTAAAATGCAAACTAATTTATATTTTTTTAAAATCTTATTTCAGTTTACACTGAAAAATATTGTGATCCCATTTCAGGGTAAGAGAATTTTCTTTAACCTTTTCTTAATTGTATCTTTATAGTATTGCATTAAAACAGTAAGTGTATTTCTGTTATCAATAAATTATAATCTTTCACAAACATATTAGTTTTTAATTTTTTATGTTTTTCAGTAAATAAAAGTTTAGGTGTCTATAGTGTAGGCATTAACAACTTAGCAGCTTCTTGTACTTTTAAGGTGAATTTGTAGTTTTAATGGCATGCCTCCCATATTCCTGCATATTTTAGGTGTTGAACTGTAGTAGATATGACTATGCCTATTTTTGAGGTGAAACGTTGAACTTTTCAAATTAGCATTGTAGATCCTTAGGTTTACAAAAAATTATGAGTAGACTAAAGCTAAGAGAAATAAAATGATGGATTTGCATTCAGTTGATTTTCCAAGATGATGTGTGGTAGGAAAAGGTTAATGAGCATTTTTAAGTTGACTTGACTTAAAGCAAATGGGAATTAATGATTTGCAGTATTTTTTCCATAGTTGTAGGCATTAACTGTGGTTATTTTGACAAAAAACCCAATTTTTTTTCCAGGAAGAATCCTGCATGCAGGTGTTTAGATTTTTGCGTTACAGTTTGATAGCTTTGTTTTACACAGCTTGATGTAGCTGACTTAAATATTGAATTCTCAGTATATGATGTAATGCAAGGAATAAAATCTATAAATATTGTGTTAATACACTCCAGTCATACCTCTCAGCATGTAATTACTGTGACATGTATTACTCTATCTGTGGCTGTTAAAAGTATGGTTTTTTTGAATTCTCTTTTCTACAGTGTCTCTTAAGAACATTCAGCTTACACTGGATACACTGGATCTGAGAAGACTTGGCTGGTGGAAAAGTGGTGGTGGCTGTTCTTCAACAATTATTTTTCTTTGGTTATCTGTGGATTATGTAGAAAAGATTGAAACCCAGATGGGAAAGTTAGTTACCAGCCAGCCATGTGAGTAATTGCTTTCCTTAAGTGCAATGAAAAGGTCATGTCAGTAACGTGGTTGTTTTACAGCTGTGTTTTTTGAATGCAGAGGAAAGCCTATAGTGTTTTAAAGATCACAGAATGAGAAAATACACTGAGTTGGAAGGATCATTGAGTCCAGCTCCTGTCCCTGCACAGCACCATCCCCAGGAATCATACCATGTGCCTGACAGCATTGTCAAAATGCTCCTTGAACTCTGTCAGGATGGTGCTCAGACCACTTCCCAGGGGAGCCTGTTCCAGAGCCCAGCCACCCTATGGGCGAAGAGCTTTTTTCTAATATCCAACCCTCCCCTGATACAACTTCAGGCTATTCCTGTGGGTCCTGTCCCTGGTCACCACAGAGAAGAGATCAGTGTCTGCCCCTCCTCTTCCTCGCATAAGGGAGTTGTAACTGCAATGAGGTCTCCCCTGTTTCCCCTTCTGCATGCTGAACAAGCCAAGTGATCTCAGCTGCTTCTGGTAGGACTTCCCCTCAAGACCCTTTACCATCTTTGTGGCCCTCCTCTGGATGCTCTCTAATAGCTTAATGTCATTTTTGTATTGTGATGCCTAGAATTGCATACATATACTCAAGGTGAGGCTGTACCAGTGTAGATAAGTGGGTTACTTCTGCATTTCTAAAATGCTTCACTGTACTTTTATTTGGAAGAAAAAACCCTAATATTATGTGATTCAAAATTACTGCTACTTAATAAACTACTGCTGCTTAATAAAAACACATCAAAGCAATTTAATCGTAGTCTCTGTCAGAAGGCCTTCTGAAAATAGACTTGAGTACAAAGCATCTTTCCTTTAAAATATATGGATGTGTTAAATATCCTTACTCTTGAATATTGTCTGTGCTATACAAAAGGCTTGGCAAGTAAAGATTGACTTGACCTTTGACAAGACTGCAGTGAGCCATTGGTTGTTATTGAAGAAAATTTCCACAAAAGGCCAAATGGGCTGTTTAATCTTTGGGTATTATTGACTCCTTGTATTTGGTTTTCCAGCATGAAGATCTGTAAAAAAATAGAGCATGCTCTGTAAAACATAGAGTATAACTTTGGCTCACACATTCAGAGTGGCACAATCATACAAGGTTATTTTCATAGATGCAACGATTTTGCTTACATAAAATAGGATGTCACCATTGTCTGTGTGACATTTAATAGTCACCTCCTCTATGAAGAAAAATGATGAGTAATGGCAGCTTTACATAAGGAGTACAAGTAGTTTGGAGCAAAATACTAAATAAAATTTTAGCAGAGAGCTCCCTTTAGTTGATGCAAGTTTATTGAAGCTACTGGTACCTTTTGTAGATACAGTTCCCAGTGAAATGAATGGAATGTGAGTATGAAGATGCGAGGCATCTTTTACTATTACGTTTATTTGCACTAGTTACATTCTTGTTGGAGAAACCATGAGGAATTTTTATTAAATTTGTTTGATTGTTTTACACCTTTTAATTTTACATAGTAATGTGAATGTTTTGAAGTGTTTTTAGAGACTTGTTGAAAAAATCAGTCGTGGTTTTGTAGATTGTGGAAATGGTTACTATGGTTCTGCTCTGCTGCAAATATATTTGGAAAATGTATTGTGGTGCATCTGACAGCCTGAGAGGTGTCAGAGTAGTTTCTCACCCAGGAGAGTTAGAAAGGACTTGAATAAGAAGACAGGACAGGCTGTGCTGGTCTATGTTCATGGTATAGCCAGTCAAGTGCACTGACCAGCAAAGTGTTTAAATGTGACTGGTCCTTCTTATGCCCTTAACCTTTTCTTTGCCCATACTGCTTCTTCCTTAAATTACCTGAATGTCCCTCTTTGCTGCCTTTAGGTCTTTCCTTAAACAATCCTTTGGGATTCCTGTGCAATCCCAGAATACTCTTCCCCTGCATCCCATCATGTGTGCTGTACACCTCAGCAGCAACCCCCTTTCAGTCCAAAAAGTGCTCTGGCACTGACTTATGGTGATGGGTTTTGGGTCTGGACCCTTGGGCTGAGACTCACCTGGGACAGCTCTGGGACAGCCCTGATTGTCTGTCTCTTGCTCAGCCTGTAATTTGGGTTCTTACCTGCCATTTTGCTATGCTCCTCTGTGGAAAGTGGGACTGTGGGCTGTGAAAGTGGGACTTCTGCGGGCTGATGGCTCCTGTGATGAACCTGGCAGGGCATTGTTTGGGCTTCCCCTCTTGCCATTGTCTCTCTTAGTTCCTTTGTGGGTGTTCAGATAAGTTTCTATCATTTAATCTAATAGTTAATATTATCCATTCTCTCCCTTTTCCAGCCAAATCCAATGAATTTGTATTTTTGGAAATGTCTCAGCCACTCACAGAATGGGAAGAAGAGAGGCTGACTGAACTGATTACAGGTGTCAGCAAGAGGAACAGAGCACCAGATCTTGCTGAGTTTTTGTCTTTGAAACAAGCATTACCCTTGTTTAAGGATCTTTCTCCTGAAGAAAGCTCTTTTGTGAGTTGCAATAAGGATCTACTAAAGCAATGGCTGCCAAAAGAGAATACCTCAGATGCTCATGAGCCTGTAATTCAGGTGAGTGGATAGCTGCTGCTTTATTCATCACCACTGCTTGGCATTCACACATTTGAGTAAATTTTAGGTCAGCCTTCTTCCATAATTCATATCAAAAATCCCAGTCAGGATTACTCCAAAATTTGCAGTCTGCTAGATTGTGCTCACAGAGGGATAGTCTATAGACCTCATCAGTAAGTGGCAAGTACCAGTGCTTTAGATCTGTTCATGGTTGTGTAAATTTAGAACCACAGGGGTGTTCTGCCCTTGTGGTGTCTCTAGGGCAGCAAGCAGGAAGTTAATCAAATACTGAGTAATGGAACCATTTTTTTTGGTTGAACTGGAAGTGCAGCAGAGCAGGAGCTGTGTAGGTGGCCCTCCAGACACCTTTAGATGTATTCCACAGCTTGAAAATGCTGAATTATTCCTCAGACTGCTGGGGAGATGAGTCTGTACAAGTTAATGTGTTGTCTTGGTTTAATCTCTTGAGGAACTGTCTAAACCCAGCCCCACGTCATTGTCACACAGAAATTACATATCTTTGTTGGCACCAGTAAAAAGCCAAGAGATAGCAGATCAATCTGCAAGGTCCATGAAATTGGGACTTTAAAAGGAAGCCAGCCAGCTCAAATATGTATTGTTTTTAGGCAAATTCTTCAAGGACTAGATTTTCAAATCTTCCAGGCATATACAGATCCTGGAAAGACAGTCTGACACTTGTCACCATTCTTTTATGTTTCTTCTCCAAAACCATTCCTGGTTCACTTGGCTAAATAATACTTGAATAGTTTTAGAGAGATTATTATGAACTAAGATCTGTCATTATTTTTAAAATATTCATAACTTTTTATTTGTCTGAACAGTGGCATGTTTGCCCAAATATCAAAGTTTATACTATGGATCTCCAGCAAGAATCCTCTTCAGTGATGCAGGGTACTCCTCTGGTTTTTAGGCTTGGGTTTTGTGTCTTGTGTTTTATGTATCAAGCTGTATAATGCTTTTTACAATTGTTTGTGTTTTTCTGGTAGGAATCAAAGCTAAAAGTGATCAGGCCCAGTTATGCTCTTGCAAATAAGCAGAATAGTGGCTGCTATTGTATCTCTTTGTCCTCTGCACTGAATGAAGAATGGAAAGAAGTAAGAGAAATGGGAGCAGTTAAGAAGTAAGTGTATTTCATATGAATGAGAAAGGGAAAACACAAGAATTTGAATAAATTAATTACTGGAATAAAAGCCCTTACTTATCTGCCATTCTCTAGGTCATTTGAAAGTGTTGTATGAAAGTCACTCTTCAAATTGAAAATATCAGCAAATATCAGTGTAGTTACCTGTTAAAAGACATTATGGATGTGTTATAGCATGAAATTTGAGCAAATCTGCTTTATGACTACAAGGTCATATCATGAGTGCATCAACAGAGAGTGGGGATCTCACGGGTTCTGTCAGTATCCATTTAAGTCTATCTTAGCAAAACTTACTAATTTAAGCCAGCTTTTTATAAAATCTGAACAAAGTGTTCTTTTACTGTTCTGTCACACTCAATCTTTTTATAACCATTTGTCCTCTAGTATTTCTTCACATTTTGTATAGAGATTTTTCAAATACTTTGATCAAAAATAGAAAAACAGGATGAAGGCAGAAAATAGTCTGCTTTCAAAAGTTTTTATCAAAATTTCAGGGTGCTTTGGGGTGATATTTGTTTTGTAACACCTAAATATTGGAGGAGGAAATGGTAAAGGTTTTAGAACTACTGTTTTCTAGAAAATCTTCTGCATATAAGACAGAGCAATGTCACACAAATTCAGAGCAATGTCACATAAAACAGTTTGTCACTGTTATATGATACGATTTGTTTTCTAGTTTAATTGTTTATCCACCCCCACCTGCAAAAGGAGGACTGGGAGTCACAAGAGAAGACCTAGAGTGCTTAGAATATGGAGAGTTTCTCAATGATGTCATCATTGATTTCTATCTTAAGTAAGTAATCTCAGCCTTTCTTGTATCCTTCACACTCCCTGGGGCATGTTGTGGACTTGAATGTACTGGAAATGTTGGTCACTAAGAACAACAATTTCAGAAGTAACAATGTGATGAATTGGACATTGGACTTTTTTAAAAAGATTTTTTGTTCTTAGCAGTTTCATTTGTTTTAATTTCATTGGTTTTGTCCCTCTGAAGGGCTGTGATAAAATCCAGACAGAATAACAGGAGGAAAAAAGCTTCTTGGTGACCTTACAGAAGAGAAAGTGCCATGTAGGCAGTTGAAAAAAGTAGGGGGTCTGTAGTACTGTTTTATTTACTAAGTTTGCATGAAGTGGAGCATCCCCTGCTATGCTGTGCAATTTCAGGTATTCTTCTGATGCTGATCTGCAGAAAGGAACACAGCTTAAGGAGGTTGTGCTTGGCTTAGCTTCTCCAAGCCCTCCTGCTAAAGTTGCTTGTGAAAGCAATTTTTCAAGAACTGGCCTTGTATCCACCAGTCCCTAAAGCTGTGTTTTATTTTCACGCTGCTGACTTAGGTCTAAGAAGAATTCTGGTTCTTTTGAAGCTTGTCAGCAGGAATTGCATTTCACTTGGCATCCAGATGGGTGTAAGAACTGTGAGTAATAGGAAGACTTGTCTAGAAGATAGGAAAAGGAATTGCATAACATTGTTTCAATGGGGTTTTACAGCAAAGCCCTTCCTATTTTGCTCTAAACTAGAACTAAATAATGCATCATGGTCTTCTGAATAGTTGTAGCTTCTCAACAGAAATGGAAGATTTCAAAAAAATGACTTAATGCAATTGTTGTAGAAATCCCTCTGCTTTTATAATTTGTTAAGACTTCCCACATTCTGTTTTTATTCTTTTGCAAGCAATGTCATGTATGACTGTGTTGCCCAATTCATCAAGTGAAGCTGGAGGTACCTTTTGTAGGATAACTGCAATTATGAGGGCTTTGGCTTTCTAGAGTGACAGAATAAATTCTTAAGGTGATGTTTATTATAAAATTATCAGCAGTGAAGTAATAGGTACTTAGCTTTCACATGCATAACCTTCAAAAGTGAAATGGACAATTTAACTGACCTGTTCCATGCTTTTTGAATATGCACAAGTATAGCATTCCATAGGTTTATATTTGGTTAGGTTTTCAAGTCTCTCTTAATTGTAAGGACTAGGTACCTAACTTTCAAAATAAAGTCAGAAGTCTGAATACTGGAGAAAAAAATCAGGGACAAAAAATAACTGCATTCTTAGTAGGTGCTTGGCTGTTACATACTCTGATGATGTGAATAGTTAAAATAGAAAGGTCTGGTGTGATTACTGGCTGTGAAGGCAACTGATTCTAAGCATAACCTGAATATGACAAGTCATTAGAATAACTGCCCTTTTTTTTAGCAGTAACGGTACTTTCTAGAAAAATAATTTAATAATTTGGGTTTCTTCTTTGGTAGGTATCTGTTATTGGAGAAGGCACCAAAACATGTTGCTGACCGTACACACATTTTTAGCAGTTTCTTCTACAAGTGCCTGACCAGGACAGAAAAAAACTCGGAGGGGGATGTCAAAGTTTCGTAAGTTCATTACAGATGCCATTATGACCAGAAGCAATCTATCTATTGGTACCACTTTGAAGTTTTGGAGATCATCTACTAATCAGCACATAAAATAGTTTTTGGTGTTTTCCAAGAGATTAGTGATTAAATATTGTAACTCACAATTTAAACATACTGGTGTTTTTCCTTAAAATCAATGTGTTTCATACTGAATATGAATGAAAATATTATCACCTTTCTCCAGCTTTTTCTGAATATTTACTTCAGGCAATTATTTACTTGATATTTTTATCATAAATCCACAGTTTTGCAAGACATGCATAATTTAAAGAAATTATATTACTAACAATATTTTTATACTTACTGTATATTTCATTTTACATATTGGTAAAAAATTATTGACCAGAGTTTTAGTAAGAAAATTTTATTGCACACCAAGCTTACGCATTTGTTTTTTAACACATGAGCTCACTGGATTGGAGAGTCTCCCAAAAAGATATTTTTAGCAGCCCAGGAGCCCTGTATCATGTTATGTTTCCTGCTAACTGCCTAAATGGTAGAAGCATTCTTAACTCACTTCCAGTTTCTTCTCAACACTGATGTTTGAGAGCAAAGCCACCAACATTCATTCTTTTTTCACAGAGCCGCAGAATCTATTAGGTTGGAAAAGACCTCTAAGATTGTTATATATATTAATAATTGTTAAATAACAATTATTACCCAGCACTACCAAGTCCATCACTAAACCATGACCCCAAATGCCACATCTACGAGTCTTTTAAGTACCCCCAGGTGACTCAGCCACTTCCATGGGCCTGTTCCAGTCCTTAGAAAACATTTTGGTGAAGAAATCTTCCTAATATCCAATCTAAACGTTCCCTGGCACAACTTGAGCCTGTTGGCTCTTGTCCTGTTTCTTGTTGCCTGGGAGAAGAGAATGACACCCACCTCACTAAAACCATCCAGGTCGTTAGAGAGATCAATAAGCATCATCATTCAGTTTATTGAAGGCTTTTTTGTTTCTCTCTGAAGTGATTATTTTTTTTTCTTCTGTTATCCCTGAAGTCCCCAGATTTTTCATTCTTCTGGCAAACGAGGCCAGCTGCACAGAGAGGTGTGTGTGCCATCTTGTTTAGGGGACAGTCACTGCTGGGTGAAAGCTGTGTTGAAGGGAAGAAAAGTGAGATTTCTGTAATATTCTCAAAGATGTCTTGAAAATTCATGTATCTCTGTTTGAAAGAACATCTTCCATGATTTTACTGTCTTCTGACTTTGAATGTTCTGAGGTGAGGACAAAATTATCCATGATAAGAATGCTGTTGTGCCTTGATCTGATTGCTTTTACAAGGCTGGACTGTCCATAATCTTCTGGAGGAACAGGAATGGCACTCTTAGTTTATCATATTTCAAGGACTGTGGCTTTTCTGGACAAGGAGATAGCTTTGGAAATTCTAGTTTTGTGTTTGGGCTTAGATACCTGGTGACTGCAGATAGTTTGGGATGTTAGTTTGTTTCAGTGGGTTTTTTTCTTTTTGATAAATGGCTAGTGAAAATCCTGGCTATTTACTGTTGTAAATTAAATTAATCCCAACAGATGTGACTACTTAAAGACCCTTTGCTTCACTTTGCTCACACAGCTCAGGCACTGGATTGAGAAAGTTGCTTTTATAGGTGCTTTCCCAAGTTATAAACAGGCCTTCCCTTTGAAGTTCCCAGTGCTGCTACAGTCAGGTAGCAGAGGAAGCTTGCAGCAAGTCTTTACTTAAAGCTGGCCCATGCAGAGCCCTACACCAGCCTGTTTTACCACTCCTTACTCATTTCCTCCAGTTCCTACTACTCTGAAGTTGTGTTTCTTAATCAAAGATGAGGATGGAATCACAATGATAATAAGGATGTCTGCTGAGTAGAGTGAATTATACTTTCATAGTGGAGCAAAGTTCTGTGAAATGTTGGTTTCTATTTCAACTTGTGCAACCTAGGCTGAAAATCCGAACTTAAATATCTTCTCTGTTTTTCTTGTTCTCCTCGTATTTGTCCTCATGCTTTTTCTGTAGAGCTGGAAATGAAGTGTGGTGCAGCATTTAAATCTCGGGATTGGAAGGCATGTGTTTCACCTCTGTGTTTGCTGCAGGTGTGCTGCATGACCCTGTGCAAGGCATTTAGCTTTTTCCCTTCAAAAACAGTTGTTCAGATAGGCCTTCAGAAGTGGTATTGTGAAGCTTAATTAGTGGACATTTTAAATTATAGATCTGTTTTTACACTGACTGGTATTTAGATGAGGTTTTTGCATTTAGTGCAGTAAACAATAATTGCAAGAAATCCATTCAAATCTATGAATGATTGTGGTTTTTTTTTTTTCAAGAAGAGCTTAAAATGGTTCAGAAATGGCTCATTAGTCACTTGTGCTCAATGGTGTGCTGATTTATTTTTAACCTGTCTAGGAAATTTCTAGAAGAAATGGAAAACCCATTGAGGGACGGGGGAGGAGATACAGGAGTGCTAATCCCTATGCCTTGCCTTAAGTGAAAGGAACAAAACCAAACAACAATTGTAATTTGTTTTTTTCAGAGCAGCACAGAGAAGACACAGAAGAGTAAGAACATGGACTCGCCATATAAATATCTTCAATAAAGATTATATTTTTGTGCCTGTGAATGAGGAGTAAGTCTATGTTTTCAACACATTTTCTGCTATTTAAAGATTTCGGTTGTGGTGGTAAAATTTTATGGCTGATCATTGCCCATGATAGATTAGATTTTGAAGAAGTAATACAAGTGGAAGGAGTAATTTTTGAAAACTGTTCAAAAGATAAAATGCTTCTTCAGCTGTTAACTTTGTACCTTTGGTATTTGTTTTACTGAAAATTACTGTTAGGTATTTTTCAGAATAATTTGTGTGTCATTGTGGTGATTCCTGTGCACTTCAGCAATATTTCTATAAAGAAATCACAGCAACTCATAGTGTCAATAGATAAAAGTAGAACTTCCATAATCTGTGCCTTGGCCTGGTTAAATAACCGACCTGTACATGGAAACTCCTGTAAAATTTAATCATCATTGAAGGGTGCATAATGGAAAACATCTGTGGAAGGGTGCCACATCTTCAGCTATATTCAAAACTGGGATCACCATCACTGATTATTAGTGTTTTTTTATTTTGGATTTTAGTTGAAGTGTGGAATGGGTTCTCAAATTGATAAATTGCTGTGGTGGGTTTCTTGGGGTTTTTAAAGGAATTGATACTTATTTTTTCTGTTATGCCACAATGCAAAGTAAATAATGAGGGAGAGGATTAGTATGAGAAGCCATGAAAAGAACATGGCAATGATGATTGTGTGTCACAGAACAGTTGTCCATGAGCTCTCAATATTATTAAAGCTTTTCATAGCCTTTTCAGAACCAAATGTTCAGAATTCTGACATCTTTTCCTCCCTCTCCCCACTGCTGGGTGCAGGTCTCATTGGTACATGGCAGTTATCTGTTTTCCTTGGTTGGAAGAAGCTGTGTATGAGGAGTGTCCCCAGCAGAATTCACCGTCCCCCCGGCCTCGGCAGTCTCCCCTGGAGCCACAGAGCGAGAGCACCAGAGCTGGCTCAGTGCTCTGCAGGGATGAAGAAGAGGGGGATGGTAGCAGAAGTTTATTCTCTAAAGGTATGTAATCTAGGAGAAAGTTAAGTTGAGCCATGAACAGTTCTAGGTGTCTTAGTCCTTGGAAGAGGGAAATTATGTGAAAGATGATTTCTAAAATTTCCAGACCAATGTTTTTATGTACCCATGAGTAGTAAGGGCTGCAAGATTTCTGCAACTCTGGAAAATACTGGAAGAAACATGGAAAATCAGGAGTGATTGGAAATTTTGGTTTCAGTAAGAATTTATCAAGAGGGAAGACCTTTGGTAATTGCTATTTTAGGATTCAGAAGGGAATGTTAAAAATTGGTTTATAAACTGTTTTGTTACTTTCATATTTGAATGTATTTGAATACTAATAATCATGAACTTGAAAATAAAAATACCTTGCTTAGGCATTATTTTCTTAAATTATTTTTATTTGTTCTTTTGTACTAGGACACAATGAAATTGCTGCTTCTGCTTCAGTTCTATATTCAGCTATTTCTAAAGTAAGTGCCTTTTTGTATTGGCAGAGAAAATATATTACTGAATTTCTGAAGGCTATGAGACTTGACCAAGGGATATTGCATCATCATTTTTGCAGTAGTTATTGATGTTTGTCTAGCCTGCAGCATGTACAATGCATTTTGAATTAGCATTGTCCTACTGTGCTTATCTATTTGCTCTGCTGTGATTTCACCCGTTTTTAAAATTAATTTATCAGTTTCTACTTATGAGATGTATGAGACCTTCTCTAACTTTAAATTTATGAAGATCTTAGAGTTTATGATTGATGTTGGCTTTTTAAGATTTATTTTTATTTTTCCCTTGTCTCAGATCTCCCTAAGTAATTCCAAAAAGCAGATTTGTAAAAGGTATGTTTCTGTTTTCTTTCTGATATTGTAACATTAAATTATGGAATTCTGTTGTAATTCAGGTGTTGTTATAAAACCACAGCTGTAGGTGCTTCTCAATTTTTACCACATTGGTTAAAATATTGATATATTTGGGTAGGCTGGATGCAAACAAAATACTTCCTTCAGGTGTGTTGGTGATGAAAAACTGCAATGACTTGTTTTTGTTTTTGTTGTGTACAGGCCTTGTATACTCATCTTAGATTCCCTGAAAGCATGTTCTGTGCAGAAAACTGTTCAGGTTTTGAGAGAGTAAGTAACTACAGTTTGTATCTTTTAGTAATAGATGCTGCTGGTCATATTTTTATATACAAAGTACTTTTGTCTAGAAAGGTGTATATTTCTAATGCTAAAGGAAAATACATGAAGAGTCATGACTAAGGAAACACTAATTATAATACAGAGGCCTCCATGAAAAGCTTTTCTATGTTTTGCAACCCACATATGATGCAAAAACTGTAAAGTGGAGAGTGGAGAAAAAAAAATAGAGAGGTTTTTGCTGGTGTTGTTTTTGTGGGGGGAGGATTTGTCCCATCTAGTCTAGCAACTGAAGGTGTTTTTAAGGGTATAAAAACACTTAAAATGAATACTTTGAAATCTGAACAATAATTTTCTAGGGGACTGATGTTCAATTTTTGATGACACTAACAGAATTAGTGTTAAATACATTCCTATGTACAAAAATGCAGAAACTAGACTGAAGCTGTCTAAAAGCTTTATGTGTCAGTAGAGTTATAGTGGGATAGTATTTCTTCTGAAAAGTGTAAAAATATATTCAATTTTGTACGTGGTAAGTATGTCAGTATTCGAAGAATGTAATAAAAACTTTCAGTACTTTTACACACTCCTGATGATTTTAATGTCTATCAACAACTTTAAAAAAATGTTAAATATCTGAAGATAAATGCAATTGTTCTTTGTGTTCTCTGAGCTATTCCTGTCACTGAAAGGTACAAAAATCTGTAAACTAAATAGCACCACCTTCTTGTAAAAGTAAATTCTTCAAAATGCTATGTAAAGTTTAGATGAGATTTAGAAATTTTTGTGAAACCATCTTTTCCCTAAATAGAGAGATCTCCCTGCCATGTGTCTTGGGAGAAAGAATGAAATAGCAACTTCTCTTTATTTATTTATTGATAAAATCTCTGTGGGATGTATTATTTTAGTGCGCTATTCTTTGAGCTACTCCTGAGGTTGAAATTCCAGAGTGTGGTTTCTTGGAGTTTAGAGAGATGTCACAAAAAGTCAGAAAACAATGGGAGACCTAGGGAGCTGTGAGATAAGGGGAGTTTGGGAAGCAAACCTCTTATTCCTTCAATTTCCAGTTACACCCTGGAAGCAGAAGTTTAAGGAAATTGATGCAGGTATTCTATGGCATCTTCTTTTCCCTGAATTGATTTTTGTTGTGTTTTGGGCAGGTGTCAGGCTCAAACAAACCAATTAGAAAGTCTACAGTCATAGGTTCTTGCAGTTTCTATAAAGTGTGCTTCACTGAAATGTCGTCATCTTTGAATTATTTCATATTTGGTGCCTTTCCACAGTTGCCATTTTCTCCAAAAGCTGCTTAAGTGTTCTGTATGTATTTTTATTCTCATGACTGCAAGGACTTGGGACTTGTAGAAATCAAACACAAGGTCTGACTTAATGCATATATTTATTCTCTTAAGTCAGACCTTATTTTTGCTTTTCAGAAGCCCTTAGACTTTGTAAGTCTAACTAAAGCCAGGAGAAGAATATAGGTAACTACTGCCTTTGAAAACCAGACCCTTAGGTTTTCCATCCCATCCCTAAAATCAGCAGCCAACCCTGAATGTGGAGTCAGTGAGTTGCTACTGAAGCATGAGAACAATAGAAAACCTGATAACAAACAAATTCTAATCACTATAGAAAAGCTTTCCTAAGGTTTTCATCAAGTCTTTAAATACCTTGTACACTGTTGGGATTGCAAGGGTTATATTGGTGGAATTATTACTGAAGTTTTTTGTAAAGTGAGGTTTAAGGGGGTTTTAATTAGAAAATTATTCCTTTAATTAAGGTATAAAAATGTCCAGGTATCCTAATTGCTTAGAGAAACTCTGCACAAATAGCTGATTTTAAATTATATCATGCATATTTGTTTTGTGTATTTCCCATTATGTTTTGTATATTGCCTATTATGTAGAAATGCCTGTGAGTGCAATAGAATATTGGATATTTGGAACAATGTTGAGTAGTGTCCCAAAAGGTACTGAGCTTGGGAGTTATTCCTCAAGTATTTCCACTGTTTACTTTCTTTTGTAGGTACCTTGAAGTGGAATGGGAAGCAAAACGAAAAACACATCGGGAATTCAGTAAATCAACAATGATTGACCTATGTCCCAGAGTGCCTAAACAAGATAACAGCAGTGATTGTGGGGTCTACTTGCTGCAGTATGTGGAAAGCTTCTTCCAGGTACAAATGCCAACTACCTTCCCCTTTCCCCCAAATTATCTTAAACCACAAAAACCCATTTTCTGAGCAAAATAGCCAGACACAAAAAAGCTGTCAAGTGTCAAAATTGTCAAAACAATTTGAGAAAGAGGAGATGAAACCCATTCTTAAGTAATGGCAGAGGTCTTTCTGTCTGGTGTCTCATATGTGTCTATCCTCAAATGTTTCTGACCTTGTAGTTAAGTGTTGCTTTTCTATTGACACATGCAGTATCCCTGACTACTTGCATGTATTTGGAACCCATTAGTGTATGCACTGCTGCCCTACAGATGTTACAGAAGTATCTTTGCATCTCTGCTTGCAGTATCTAAAACTTTGTCAGCTTGTGCATTGGTCTTTGAGTGGTCTGTTTCTGTAGAGTCAGTTTCTGTAGAGAGAGGAAGAGGGGAAATTGTTAAAAGGGAATGTGTAGAGCTAAGGGAGCCTCTTTTTCTTTTCCAGCACATACATTTAAATATCTGCAGATCCTGGGCTTCAGGCACTATTTTTTAGGGTGTCCCCAAGTCTTCCTCCCCCTGATCAGCACACTGCCCTTTGCTCTGTCCTTTGAATGGCTTCTTCTTGTTTGATGCTTGATGCATGTTGTTGTATTCTCCTGAGATTGCTGTGCATGCAGAGCCTTGTATGAGGCCTTGAGCAGTGGACAGGCTTCTCTGCTGTAGGAGAACAGATCAGATTGCCATTCCAAAGCACCTGTACACAGGTACACCCACTGGGGGAGGGTGGGGAGATTGGAGCTCTGTGTGCAGATGCAGGCTGTGATCTTGTCCAGGTCATGGGGATGTTGTTGGATGCATCATGTGGGATGTACATCTGTAGCAGGAGTGCTGTGGATGGATATGGGCTCTTTGGAAAGCACAGGCATAGAGCACAAGGAGGTAGAGCTGTCCTTCATGTGGGTCAGCTGGAATGCAGGGATCTATGCCTAGGGATGGATTAGGAGCTGAGAGGTTCTGAGAGCAGAGCACCTTGGGTGACATAGCAGTGGGCATCTGCTGTCAGCCACCTGATCAAGAACAACAAGTGCACGAGGCCCCTTTGGACAGGTAAAAGCAGCTTCATATTCACAGACCCTGGACCCTTGGGGTGACTTTAACCTGACAGCCGTCTGGAGAGTTCCTGACCTGAGTGATAGGTGACCCAATGAGGAGAGGTGCTCTGCTGGAAGCCAGGAAGGTCTGGCAGGGGATACAAAACTCCAGAATTTCCTTCAACCCCCAACCATTCTGTGGTTCTCTAATAGATGGGTTGAGCTCTTGTGTAGGGGGAAAAGGAAATTACTTACCAAAGCTTTTGAACTGCCCATTCTCTAACAAGGGGGTCTTGTTCTTCTTTAAGAAGCAAGGTTTGAGACAAGGTCTTTGTAAATTGTCCGAAAGACTCATAGACTGCAAATCATGATGTGTTCTTAAGTTTACTGTTTCAATTTATCATATATTAATTTATTCAAAGGAAGGAGGAGGTAAAATATAAGCATGGCAAAAGACTGAAGAGGGAAAGAAGAAAAGAAATTGGTTTTGGCAAATCAGATGTGATATTGTAGTCTTAACTACCAAATCTGACAGCACCTTTCATCTATTTCATTTTGCTATTCTCTTTTGTTCCAAATTCTCCCCTTCTCATGTCCTGCTAAAACTGTTATCAGTATTCTTACTTTTTGTTGTCCTGTCAGAAGACCTGCTTACGACAGAAAAACCACATGCTTGAGATAGCAAAATCTCAGGATTCTCGACCACATGAGATTGATTCTTTGCTATAGTTTGCTGTAGTTGCTATATATTTGTCAAAATACATGAAATCTGCCTTTAATATGAGTTAATACTGATGAATCTTTAAGAGAAGTGATGATAACCTGTTTGGTGTTTACCATGAGTACCTTTTGGCAAGGGCACATATATGTGTGACTATGATGAAGGAACTGCAATTTGATTTTAAAGGCTGGCAGTCTTGTATGGAAACTTGTTTGTGCCTCCTTAATCTCAGTAGCAGTGGAAGGGTTTGAAATCCTTTCTGAAGCTTGTGTTAGGAAATTCATACCATAAACATTCCTTTTTCTCTTACCAGAATCCCATAGTTAATTTTGAACAACCACTGCATCTGGAGAATTGGTTCCCTCGTCAGCTGATCAGAAACAAAAGAGAAGAAATTCGAGACCTGATCTTGCAACTGCACTTTCAACAGCAGAGTGGCAGCAGCAGCTAATAAATCTAATAAGGCAGTCCTGGCAAAGGATACTGCTGTATAAAATAACTGGAACTCTGCTTACTTTGGTCTCTTCCTGTCTTGCAGAGAAGAAGAAAAAAAAGGCACAAGGAGTACTTTTTGCTCAGCATGTATTTATTTAAAGTTTTTTTTTTCACTGGTGTTGTGTGGTCTAAAGATGCTGGAAGGGGGAAAGGAGAAGGTTGTAGATAAGAATGTAAATATGATACGTTAAAGCTAATGCATATGAATTCCTAGTTGGTTCTTGGAATATGAAAGCTGCTTACAGGTATGTGTCAAGGATGTAAAAATACTTTTGTCTTTTGGAGCCTGTTCTTTTTAATTCTATATAAACAGGGATGGTTGAAGCGGTCCAGCTGGAGAAAGACTGATTGTCCTTCTCGGACGTCCCGGCTGGCTATCCAGCACCGCTAGCAGTACAGGGGCACTATCCCAATCTCCGTGGTTTGGGACACCACCTAAGGCAAACGCTCTGTGCTATGACAGCAGCGTGACCTTGTGGTAGGACATGGCTTGGCTTATGGCTACAGTCAGCAGAAATAAGAATAGAGCGCTCTCCAGCTGTGGTGAATCCAGGTTTATTGAGTCCCAGGGGAACCGACAGCCAAAGACGAAGAGGGAGAAGTTGCAGCAGCTTATAAGGAGGGAGGGACACAGGGGAGGAGTCAGTCCTTGGACAAATAGGGTTTCAGAGAGGAGTGGGATACAAAAGATTGACTTAGGGAAAACCCCAATGGGGATAACTTGAGGGTGGGGCCCCGGCCCCTGAGGCAATCACTTGATGCTCTAGCCGGAAGTTTCTAGAGAGTTCTAGAGAGAAGGGTGAAAGCACTGAGTGATGGACAGGGCACTGGGGAGGGATTTGAGAAAGGATACATTAATCTCCAAGGCAACTGGGGAGGAGTTGGGATAACTGGCAGCATAAAGGAGGGAAGGGAGAACCAGGGCAGAACCATTGCATGATAGGGGGGAACAGAACAGTCCAACTTATACAGACAGAACACAACAGATGGTCATGTAGCAGTCAGGCCTGAAGAAGGGATCTGGGTCTTGTATTATGTCTCTTGATTTGCAGCTGATGCAGATAGAATGAATACTATGTATTTTTTTACTTTAAGGATTTAATGTTGACTCTCTTTAGAGATGTATTTTTTGTTTTGTTTCTGATTATATACAGAAGTAATCTGCATGTTTCAGAAAATTCTGCCAAGATTTGAGGCTCATAAGTTTTGATGATTTTTTAAAAAGAATTATTTCCCCCCTTCCTAGCATTTTCATAAAAGTGTGTTTCCACAAGGGGAAGACATTTGTTTGAGAGTGACTGTTGAAATACTTCAAAGTTGGGAGTGTGTTTTCTTTTAAGGTTTTTTTTTCTTATCAGATTTTAGAAGCAAACTTGCTCTCAAAGTAGATACCAGTACAGTATGTGTAGGCAGTAGATTTTTAATGCTGTTCACCTGATTTTGGGGAATAATTCCTGCAAATCTTAAGGCATCACCTGCATTAGCAAGGCAAGCAGGCTGTGGCCTAACAACCTCAAAAGTCTGAGGCGTTTTACTGAGAAATAAGGTCTTTAAGATATGGGATTTACATATAAGACAAACAGGATTTTTACCTTGCTTAGGAGAGGATTGAGTAAAGATGACTGAATATTGAGTGTTTGAATTCAGACTTGATTTGATAAACTAGGACAAGTTCATCATTGTCTTAATTTGTATTGATGTAGCTTTTCCTTGAACAGTGATCGCATTTTGATGTGTGCACTTTTTCTGTACTCACTGCACATTAGAAGGTGACTGTTCTAAAAGGATGCTTTCTCCTGTTCCCCACTGTAACCTCACTGAAGTGTCATCTTACCCTTCAGAAGGACTGTGTGTCAGATAACCAACAAAACCACTTGTGTCATAAAATAGTCTACAAAACCAGAGCTCTTAAAGCTGGAAATACAACAGAGAGTTAAAATAAAAATTGAGGGCAACCCAAAGATGCAAGCATTTTTGTCATTGCAGAATTCTCAGGGCCCCTTCCCTCAAGACAACTCTAAAACCTGGCTTCTGAAAAATCCAGTTATTATTTTAGGTTCTGTACAGTCATCCAACACCCCTCCACTCCCCCTTTGTCGCAGACATATTTTTGTGAAAATCTTTTCTTAGGATTTTCTCTCTTCTGAGAAGCTGAGGCCTCAGAAACAAAATGTTAACAATGGTTATCTGCTGCTGTGGAATGCATCAGGTGTGTCTGTGATTGGGCCATTTTGAATGTTTACAATTAATGGCCAACCACAGACCAGATAGCTTGGACTCTCTGTTCGAGACACAAACCTTTGTTATCATTCATTCTATTCTATTCTTAGCTGGCTTCTGAGGAAACCTTTCCTTCTATTTCTTTTTAGTATAGTTATAATGTAATATATATATATAATAAAATAGTAAATCAAGCCTTCTGAACATGGAGTCAACATTCTCATCTCTTGCCTCATCCAAGAACCCCTGTGAACACTGTCACACCCCTTATTTGTTTTTCAAACCAGAAAGCATTCTTTCTGTGGGGGAGAGAATTTTAAAACAATTTGCTGAGCACAGTTACCTTCTGTATAGCTGTGAGCAGCCTTGTGCAATGACTGTATGTTTTTTGTCTTTGTTTCTAGTTTAATTCTGTAGTTTGGCACTACCCCTTCTTTCCCTGCCGCCCAACATCTTTTCTTCCCATCCCAGAGTTGTGTCTTTCAGCACCTAAATCACAACACCAGCATTACTTACAAGAATAATCTGTGTATTTATTGTAAAACAAAAGATACAATGCAGAAATGTGTTCCCTTTCTCTACACCTTTCTTAATTGAATAATGTTTTCAGTGCTCCCTTATGAAAAACAATTTGGGCTTTTCCTTATGGTAAAGTTAGATTTTATCACCAAGCAATTGGTTCTTTTTTAGATTGACTGGTTTATAGATATTTAAAAGCAAAATAATGTATGCAATTTTCTAAATTGATTTTATAACACAAAAGGATTGCCTTTTTAGATTTCTTACATATGTACTATGAGAATGCCAATGCATTTGATATTAAAATTATCTCCCGAAGTTGCTGACTGTGGTTGTTACCATTCTTTTCCCAGCTGCTACAATTAACCCACAAGTTCAGAGTAACACAGAGTAACACAGGCCATCTGACTGCTTTTAAGGTACATACACAGTACGTGTGTCTCGGGTTTGTTGTTGCTGAAATGGCTCCTGAGGTATTACAGAGTCTTTTTTCCCAGCCCTGCGCTTGAAGAAGTTGAGATTCCTCAACTCTGGTTCTCAAGGTAGTTTATTTTCTCTGTTATCTAATACATTCTCTTTTGGACCTGCAGAGGTCTGTCTGGCAGGTCGGTTCATGGCACACTAACTGCCTTTGGGGTGGTGTTACTTTTTTATACTAAATACTATGTGTACTTTATTTACAATAATTTCCCAATACCTATCATCTATGTTAGACAGTCTGTCTCTACCCTAAACCAATCCAAAAGTTCCACCATCACAGCAGAAGATGGAGGACAAGAAGAAGAAGGAGAAAGACAGGACACATCCAGATTCCTCCATCTTGCCTCTTGAACCCCTATTCTAAATCCCCAAAATTCTACTTTTTCACCCTGTGATAAATTCCCTATCATTCTATTCAAACCCTTGTGGCTTGTAACTCTTTGCACAAAGTTGGTAATTGTTTCCATGGGTTAAAATCGAAGGCACAGGAGTTTTTGACTTTGTGCCAAGGTCTCTGAGCCCCCTGCCAGGGTCTCAAGTCCTCCAGGGCAGTCAGAGGAATGTCCTGGGTTCCGACACGTGTGTCTTAACCCAAATGTCTCACCCAGTGATTTATGGGGCCAACAGCCACAACCCACCCCATTTCCAGCCATTTGCATTTATCAGGTATGTGGTAAATGCTAGGAAGTGTCTCTGTGGACGAAGCTGCATTCCAGGTACCTTCATGCTTCCTTTTTGCTTGCTGGAACTCCCCAAAGTAAACTTTTTAACCAGACTGACTCAGAGACCTTTTTGCACATCTCTTGTATTTCTATTCCCTATATAAAGCCCTGTTTAACTGAAATAGTGGAGTGGCAGGGTATTTCAAAGCAAACCAGTCTCTATAAGGCTCTTTACCCAAAGCTGTGTAATTTTTGTTTTAAGGCAATCAGTTGTACCCAAATGTACCCATCAGTTTCTTTAAAAGAAACTGCTGCATTCTGTCTGTGGGACCAGAAAATTGCTTCCATGAAGACATCATGGAGATCTGTTTAAGGTACTGCACAACACGAGAAGTAAGGTAGAAGAGAAGTAACTTGTAGGAACTAAATCTGCTAGGAAAAATACAAAAATAGACACTTAGTTTTCATTAAGACCTGGAGCAGCAAATCTGCAAGTAGGTCTTTTGGGGTTGTTGTTCATTTTTTAAGTATGAGGGGACTGCTTGGAATAATTGCAGTTCATCTGGGCTTTTGTGGTACTCACCTCCTGGAACTTGACCCTGACATGTGCTTGCAGTGCTCTGGACGTACTACACCTTAGAAAATAATAAAAACTTGAGAGCCACACTAGAACACTTCCATCTTGGTTCGGACAGAGAAGCAGAATACTGCTTCTGGCACCCATCCCCCACTCCACAAAAAAAAGAAACCCAAACAAGCAAAAAGAAGACAACTGTTCTCCAGATGGAAAAGCAGGAGTTGCAGCATGAGAGTTGAAAAACCTCAGAATTGAAATGTATTGAATAAAACCAAGACTAACAGTAATAATTCTGCCCAACCAAGCTGAAGTTGGAAATTGAAGTTCAAAGAGAAGCACAGACACAGGGATCATCTTTGATGTTAAACAAGGTAAGAAATTTCTGGTCAGCAGTTCAGAAAAAGAGGAATGCTGGGAATAGGTTTACATTACATGGACAGCATTGATAAGCGTGAGATTAATTTGGTTGACCTCACTTCCTAATTCTTTCTGATTCTGTATGATGGAAGAGGTGGCAGTACAACAGGCTATGGTGGGCTGAATTTCATCAGCTGGAAGTTTAACCAGCATCAGAATTTGTTTATTCCTGGGTGGTGTTTGCCAGAGCACAAGCAAAAAGTGACAATGGTGAATGCTTGGCCACAGCAACCATAGAAACTGAGCAAGTGAAGAAGTTTTCTCTGACCTAATTATCTCTGCTAAACTGACTGGGAATTTTGTTGGTGAATCCTGTTAAATGCCATAAAGCCATCTTTTTTGTACAGTCAGGGAGACAATTTAGATTCTGGATAGTAAACCTCATGAGTTTGGTGATAGTGGGTATAGGCCATGGTGTGGCTGTTTATTAAAGGCATTTTCATTGATGTAATCTTTTATTGGACATTTTTTTTAGTTACAGGTAGATTCAGCTTTTTGAAGAAATTGCATTTGAAAAACAGGGACATTATTTAGAATGGTATGTGTGCTGTAGCAGTATTTCAGTGAGCATTGCTCTGTAGAAAACTGTAATTCAGCTAATCACATTTGCTATATGAAATATACATGTTTCTTCTCAGAAATGCAAACTGTCAGAAAACTGTCATTATTTTTGGAGGTACTGGGATGACTTGGTGTGTTGTGTCACTAGAATTGCACTTCCCTTTTCCTCTTATTCAGCAAGAGTGCTTTGCGTGAATACTTTTGAAGAGATGCAACTTGGATGCTGAAAACGAACAATTATGTTTTCTGATACAAAGTATTACTGTAAAGGCTTTTGTCAAACCAAGGAAGGAGTTAATTTTCCACAATTATTTTGGAAATCGAATGCAAGAGTTGTTTTTCTTATTTTAAGAAACTTTAAAAGATTATGCTTTTAGATATACCTTTTGCTATAATAAATGTATGAGATTTTCAGCTGTTGCAAGTCTACATTTCAGTGCTGAAATCACTTGAATATAAAATCAATAGCAAACAAATATTAATAAAACTGAATTTACACTTTTAAAATATTTTATTTCACAGAAACTGACATAACCATACCATAGAAAACAAATTTTGACAGAAATGATTCTTATACTCTTCACATTCTGAGTACCTTTGAGTACTTTATTGATGACAGAAACAACAATACTGTTAATCTAAAAAACTCTCCAAGAAAACTTTTAACTGGGTTTCATATTTTTACTGAAGTATGTGTGTTCTGTAAAGGGATGAGTTGTTACATGTTCTGGAGGTAAGATAGCTTTTGCCTTTATAAGGGTGTGTAGCATTTCTAACCTTGATCCAATTGCATTTGTGCAGGGTAATGCAAGCAAAAGCATTCATGACATTGAAAGCATAAGTTTCTATAGAGGATTAAAAAATAAAGCTTCTCTGTGTTGGATCCAGGGTCACAGTAAAGATACCTAAGCTAGCCTCAGAAGTTGCTGTCTCTACCCAGACATGCTGAATAGAACTTTGAAGCAGTTTCTGGGCACCAGTGCAGTGTTGTCTCTGTGTTGTTCCGTGTATAGCTCCAGCATAGTGCTGCCAGCATCATGGTGAGCCAGACTAGGTCTGATAGTGATGGTTTGATAGATCCAAAATGTCTGATTCTAAGAAAACTGGGGGTGTTAAAGCAGCTCAGTGGTTAAGCTTTAAGTGTAATTTAATAATTTTGGGGCAGAGGGGAGAACTAAAGAAAGTATGTTGCTGTTTTGAAAAATATCAGCTAGAGTCTGTTAGATGTCAGAGACAGAGGATAAAAACAAAGGTCATTTTATTTGATTCCTGTGAGTGTTGTATGTGTAATACTGCTGATAATTCCTGATAAGTGAATTGCTGGCAGTTCAGTAGAGCAGCTAGAAGAGAGAAGTGAGCATTGTACTGCCTAAGGAGCTCTGTGTAAAAGCTTTGCAGGCAGACACCTGGGAATCCAGCTTTGAAATACTTATACAAAATCACTACCAAAAATAGTCACTATAGCCAAATCAGGAGTTTGTTCAGAGTGATCTGAACACAGTAACCAGGAAGCCCTGAGTAACACCATGCAGAAGACAGCCCTGAAGGAGATTTCCTAGGGGTCTGAATACAGTCTGCCATAGCAAGGCAGCTTCCATACATGTTTCTACAGTAAGCTGACTGTGGAAGGGAACTGAGAGTGCTGCTGCTTTCCTGTGCTCTGTCCTTTCTGTAGTTTCCTTGGCTGATCATCAGCTACCTGTAATCACTTTTTGCTGCTGCTCATGTCAGGTAATACCTGAACAGAAATGAAAGAATCATGACTTGCCCTGGCTTTATGTTTGGAGGAAGCACTGCTTTTGGGGTGCAAGGGATAGTGGTGGAACAGCACAAGACTTTCTCCTTTAGCACAGACTTGACAGCAGCCCTGCAACCAGAGGAAACAGTCCCACAGAGAGGTTGCTTCAGTGTTTACATATACCATGGTGCTTAAGGAGTCATGTATTTATATATGTGTTTATATTTGTACAAGCAGAAGACAAAACACACAAGATTTTCTACTGGAGATTAGTGTGCTCCCCCTGATGTTTTGTGGCCAGCAGGACTTTTAAAAAGTGCAGAAATTGAAAGGCCAGTGAAAAAGCGTGGTTAATTAAATGTGAAAGGTGCTGTCCTTGTTTGGACTGTCTGTTAATGGTATGACAAGCCCTGGTAAAGAGCTTAGCTGGCCAGATTAAAATTAAAAAATTGTGTCAGTCCATCTGCTAGCTCCAAGGAGTCTACTTCAATCACCTTTTCTTGTTTCTTCACTAAAGCAGAATACTGTCTTTGAAAAGAGCGGAGCCAGGATGTATTGGTTGACTTTTTTTACCTAATGCTTTCTCCAAAGATAATATGTGACATCAAGACATTTTCAAGAAGTGCAATGCTCTTGGTTGGGTCAAGGCTACAGTAAAGACAACAGCTCTTTTGCTAAAAGGAATTGGGATTATTTTGCTTTTATATTATTTTTTTAATTACACTAATAAGTATGTTTGGCTTCATGTGGAAAATCTTTCTTTGCCTTCCGGGAATGATTAACACAGATCTTCAAATAGTTGCAGGTAATGCAGACATCTTTCTTATGTTCTTGTTTACAAATTAGCTATGGCAGTGGATAGAATTAGAAATACCTCTCTGATTTAATTGTAGCAAAGTTGGCTAATACATAGAAATGTTTGGTCAAATCTGTGCTGTGATAGCAGTGTAAATATGGAATACTTAGACTGATTTCCAGGTGGCATAATTGCACATTTGTCTTGCTCTGAGTGTAGAAGTAATTGGAGTAGAAGTATAGGAGGCAATTTTTTTCACTTTGAGACATTAAATGCTGGTAATTTTTTCACTTTTCTTTTTCCCTTATTAATTTTGTATTAAATCTTAAAAAGTAAGGTTCTATCTTCTACATATGGACACTGAACAGGTGTCAGTTTGGGTAAAGATTGGCGGTTTGCCTTAGACTGAACATGTGTCAGTTTGGGTAAAGATTGGCGGTTTGCCTTAGAGACCTTTTTTGATGTTCTTTCTGCCTCTGCTGTACCATCTGGTGATCTTCTGCAACAGAGCTGATTATGAATACACCATCAAAATAACCATGCCTTTCATCTTTCAGTCATAAAAGTCAAAGGTCTACTGACTATGAAGCTGCAGAATAAACCCATAATCTATTGGATGACAAATGCCATAGAGTTATTACTATTCTTTGTCTGATAAGTGATTGGTTGTGATTGTTTCTCAGGCATGTTTTCCAGGAAAAAGTGAAAGAAATTGAGCTAAATAATTTCAGGTCAACTGACTTTAAAGGGTGGAAAATTAGATTGTCAGACTAAGTCTCAATATACATGTTCTTACCTCAGCTGTTTTCTCAAGTTTCCTCTGGAATGATGTGGAACATCTAATATAAGAGGGAATTAAAAACAAAACACACATGCACACACAAAAAAAAAAACACCAACAAAAAACCAAAAACCAAAAAAAACACCACCAAAAAAACCACCACCAAAAAAACCCCAACATAAAGCTGATGAGGCCTTTTATTCCTCTTTTTTCCCCTCTTCTGGTTTAAAGTAGAGACCTGTCTCTACTGATGAAGTTTAAGTGTCAATTCAAGCAGCTTTCTTTTTGCAAGGTATAAAAATCTGTTATGGAAAGAAAGTATGGAGTAGGATTATTTCTCAATTGTTTCTTTGACTTCGGAAAAGCCCTGAAAGCTTCCAAATACTTGTGTGTTCACAAATATAGTCCCATTGCCTTAAGCCTAATGGCAGATGGAAAGTTAAAAACAAGGCATTAGAATTCAAAGGGTTAGAGACTTGTGCTATTTTACCATTTGATGGGATATTGTAAAGAGCTTAAGGTTGTTTATAACATCACAGTCAGGGACAGGTTCTGTTAACAGAAAAAAAAACACAGCAATCTCCTTCAGAGACCACAGAAGTGGCATGAAGATAGGGATGGTTGCATCATTATCTCATCTGAGAAATTTTGTGTGGTTTAATTTCACAGCTGCAGGAGGAGGACAGGCTAAAGATGTTTCACCAGTCCCTCAGCTCAGTGACTGGCAGTTGGCAAACCCTTCTCTGCCTCCTGGCTTGAAAAAGCCTAATGGCATCATGGATGCTGAGCAGTTCCACAGGCACGTGCAGTTACGGAGGAAGCGATCCATTCTCTTTCCCAGTGGAGTTAAGATCTGCCCTGATGAATCTGTTGAGCAGGCTATTGCTAACCATCTCAAGTATTTCAGGCTCAGAGGTAAGTACATCTCATGGGTAATTGATAAAGAACATTCACTTATTAAACACTAGTTCAAGCTTTTAAACATAATACATACCAGGCCATAGGAAATATATTATCACTGGTGAAACTAATTTTTCTGTGATAATCTTGCTTATGAGAGCTGTTCTGGGCTAAAACCCCACCACTATCTGTCTACACTCATATATCATAAGAACTCTTGCTCCCTGAAACCACATTGTTTACTAAAATAATCCTTTCTCAGAGCAATTTGAATGCTAAGAAAAATAGGTGCTACATACAGAGTAGCCAAATAACAGAATTTTTTTGGTTTGTTGAGTGTTCTTAAAGTGCCAGTAGAATTCATTGAGGGGCCAATCAGAAAAGTTAAATCTGAGACACTGGCACTTCAGCCATGTGACTTCTGGCTATGGCTGGTTGTACAAAGTGTGCAATCTCTGTTTGTCAGGCTGTAGTGTAATAGACAAGCAACCTTTCTTTTAAGATGTGGGAGTTGGCATGGTACAGCTTTCTCTGCAGAGCTGCCATATTCCTGCTAACATCTTCTTTCACTTGGTGAAATATTACAGTGACATGATGTGTTTCAAACCCTCTGTCTGACTGCATTGGAATGGGGCATCACAGTCATGCAGCATTTCTGCTCTTTGTCTCATAGCATTCAAACAATTTGTAGCTATCTTAATGTGTCTGTAGAAAACTGGCAAAATGACAGAGTTGCTGTCAGAGTAGAAGGAAGGGTGTTCAGAGACTCATGTTTGATGAGATTTGATTGCCTATAGAGAAACTCTCACTGGTGACAGTTTATTTACTTAGACAAGTGAAAGACACTGACAACCACAAATTGCTTAGTGTTTGCATAAAAATAAACATAACAATGTATTTGGAGAACAAAGTGGAATTATATGGGGTTTTACAGCCTCATTCAAATATGAATTGTGCCCAGCTTGCAAGGGATGTTGACACTGATGGTGATGCTGATGGTTTGACAGGCTTTGCTAGTTTCTTATTTCCATCCAGGAGGACTCAACCATTCTTTGTTTGTTCAAAGTGATCCATACATACTATGGGCTTTAACTGCAGTCACTCTCAGTTATCTGTGGTAGGGGTATATTAGGACAATACCAACTAAGCAAAGGTGTGAGTGATAATAAAGAAGAAAGACATCTGTAAATTAGGTTGCAAAAGTATATTTAGGTCTTAAGAACCCTAGGCTGAACCAAAAATCCACCTAGTCCATCTGTTTCCTTACTGGATTTAACAGCTTTCACAATCACAAGGTTTTCTTGAGCAGAGAGGCTGTGATTACCATTAGTGCTTTTAAATTAAAACTTTTGAAAAAGATCTCTGAAATTATAGAGGCGACTAATTAGCAGCAAGTCACACAAGGTCTGGTTCAAGCAACTTGTCATTTTCATTCTGCAGCTGCTGCATTCTGTAAGCACCCAAGATGCTGCTTGGGTGGTGTCTAATGATGTCCTGAGTAGGCACCTGAGGTCATGAGAGTTCATGTGCTGTGTATTGGGTTTGTGTGGCAAAACTTTGGTGGCAGGGGGCTACAAGGGTGGCTTCTCTGAGAAGCTGCCAGAAGCTTCTATACCAACAGAGCCAAGGACAACCAGCTCCACTGGTCAAGGCCAATCCCATCAGCAACAGTGCTAGCACCTCTGGGGTAAAATATTTGAGAAGGAAAAAGTTACACAGCAGCAATTGCAGTTGAAAGAGAAGAGTGAAAATAAAAGAGAGAAACAGCTTTTCAGACACAAACTGAGTGAAGGAGGAGGAGGAGGTGCTGCAGGTGCCAGAGCAGGGGTTCCCCTGCAGCCTGTGGTGCAGACCATGGCGTTCAATGGAACTGCAGAGATCCACCTGCAGCCCATGCAGGACCCCATGCCAGAGCAGAGGGATGCCCATAGGAGGCTGGGAGCCCATGGGAAGCCCACACTGCAGCAGGCATTTGGCAGGAGCTGTGGCCCCCACAAAGAGAGGAGCCCACACTGGAGCAGGTTTGCTGGCAGGACTTGTGACCCTATGGGATTCTGATCCTGAAGGACTTGCACCCCATGGGAAGAACCCACACTGGAGCAGCCTGTGAAAACTGCAGCCCATGGAAAGGACTGATATTGGGGAAGTTAGGAAAGAACTGTTTCCCATGGGAGAGGCCTCACACTGGAGCAGGGGAAGAGTGTGAGGAGTCCTCCCCCTGAGGGGGAAGTAGTTGCAGAGACTGCAGTGATGAACTGACCACAGCCCCACTCCCCCATTCCCCTGCACCACTGTAGGTGAGGAGTTAGAGAAAACCAGGAGTGAAGTTAAGCCTGGGAAGAAGGGAGGGGCGAGGGGAAGGTGTCTCATGATTTGGTTTCATTTCTCCTTGTCCCTCCTCCTTGTCCAATTTGATTGGTTACAAATTCAAGGACTATCCCCACGTTGAGCCTGTCTTGACAGAATGTGGTGAGTGATCTCTCACTGTCCTTATCTCAACCCATGAGCCTTTTGTTACATTTTCTCTCCTTTGTCCAGCTGAAGAGTGGAGTGATGAAGCAGGTTTGACAATGTCTGAATTCAGTGTTACTGAATTATGTGCAAAGTTTTTAGTAGCCATCCAGATAGCCACAGTCCACTGTCAACAAAATAATCCTAGGAAAAAGTATAGTCACTGTTTAACACTCAGAGACCAGCTACTATGGGTCGCTAGGAAAACAACTGACCCCAGAAGGGAATAAATATAAATGTACACAGAACCTGCTGATTTTTCAATCTCAGTGTGTATTGCTAGAATTTTTTTTTTAAATTCTGTATATGTTGAAGTAAGAAAAGACTTCAATATCAATATATACTTTCTCTGGAAAGGATGGTTCTAAAGTCTATTCTTTCCTTGGTTTTACTGTACTGCCAGCAATACCATGGCACTACGTTGGAAGGAAAGGCAGATTGTATTGTGATGTAAGAGCTTGTTAGAAAATAAGAAAAGGTTTGCATGTGCTGATTATCCAGACTGTCTGTTCTATCTGTGTCTACCTTAGAAGGAAACAGGTGGGAATATAATTATCTGTCTGTAGCTCCTATATCTTTATTTACTTTTGCTAGCTAGAAAAAGCCTCTTTAAGTATCAGAGACTGACAGATGAACATTCCTGTCATGGGCTTTAAGGAAATGCTTCTGTCCTATTGCTGTAAGCTTAACAGTGGGGTTTTTTTGTTGTTTTTTTTTTTTTTTCTGCCTACAAGATCTGGATTTTTTGAGCCTTAAAAAGCTACAAGATGAAGAATATGATAAATACATAATAAACCATTAAAAAATATCAAAGTGCAACAAAATACAGGGATCCGGAGAAAAAATGATTACTTTCTAAACCAGCAGTATCCCACTTCAACATATGAAAGTCTAATTAATCGTATGATGATTGGTGGTCATTTTATTACTGTGGTATTCACAAGCAGCAGCTTGGAATGGGGTGGGTTGTACTTGCTTTTCTACACTTGCAGTCTACAAGACAAATTTCTGAAGTGCTGCTGTATTCCTACAGTCAGAATAGAGTTTTGCAGTAGCAGATGATGCTATTTTCACTCTTTTGAGACAAATCCTGTATTATGATTGTTTCTGTACTGCCCTGTCTCTGTATCTGCTGTAGCTGTGTATGGAGGTTGCTGCCATTGGGTGACTTTGTATTTCATTTTTTGGAATGTGGGGATGGAAATCAGTCATAAATGTTTTACAGACTGGGTACTGTAGGCCTGTAGGCTGGGTCTTAGAGTGCTTTTGAGTGGTGTCCTTTTAAATGGTGTAACGCTATGGTTGCTGATGGAAGAGTCATGTGGTTGGTTCATTGCTGGACTGTTGTGACAAACGCAAAGTGTGTCCAATGGCAGCTGGAGATTCTACAAAAAATATGTTGTGGAAATCTAATAGTGGGATTTCAGACAGTGAGTGGGCTGTACATGTTAGCGTCTGCTATGATGTTCTTTACTGCTGACAGGGAAACGGTAGCCTGAACAATAGATAAATAAAATTTATTACAGAAAAACAGGCACACCCACTCAGACCAAGCCTTTTGTGACCAGTTACTTTATGTGCACAATTCAGTGAATTTGTCCATTCTCTCTTGGGTAAGTTGTTGGTAGAGGATTGTAGTAGTTGAATTAGCATGTAAAACAGAAACAGTTTAAGGATTACAAGATGGGTAAGCAGTACAAGCCATGCTATCCCATGCCTCTTAATTGGGCTGCTGGATTTTATCACCACGGCTCAGGGTAATATGCTTCTTTGCCACTCTGAGATGTAATTACTCTGGTGGCTACCTTACTAAATTCTCAATTCTACAATTTTACCCTACTGTGAACCTCTGTCTTAAACTATTCAGTATATGTTTTGAGCACTTTTTTGGTTTTTTGGTTTTTTTTTTGTGGGCACTGATCTTTTCACATGAGTAGATCAGATAGTCTCTCTGCCAGAACTGTTCTTGTCAGCCAGAGCTTCAGATAAAGCCAAACATCTAAGCATAGCTTTTAAAGACACTGACCGAACAAGGAAATAGATGATATTGCAGTGAGCCATAGCTGATGAGACACATGGATGTTTTTGAACTTTGGAAAGAATTCCTGTTTCTAGGGAATTAAATTCTATGCATGAATGTAATCCCTAGATTGGGCATAGCACTATGCCTGCTCATTTCCCCCTTTCTTTGGTCCCTTAAAATCTGTTTACTGAAGTATTAGAAATAATGGTGTTATTTTCTGCATGTGAACATAGTCAAGAGTAAAGTTTCAAATGAAGATAGTTAAGAGTAAAGTTTCAATTTGATACTGAAATCATAATGTTACAAGTTTTTCAGATTTTGCTAATAATGATGAAAGCAAAGAGCAAAAAGTCATGAAAAGTACCTGGCTAAAAGCCATACATTAATAAAGAATCTGTCTGAGTGAGCCTTTTTTCCATTTCCCCTGCATCTCTGGCACATATTACATATACCTCATACGCAGCAATGAATTTCTGAAGTTTATTTGTAGAAGGTCTGTCTCCTCTACATTTGAATTTTTAGATACCAGCACATGCTTCTAAGAAACTTGACTTTTTCCATGGAGGACACTTGTTAGTTTTTACTGAAATATTGTTGGTGAGAATAATTTATGTGCTAGAGTTTAGTATGTGAGTGTTCAAATCTAAAATCTTTGATGTGAATTAACTAATTTGCATTCAATTATTTTCTCAATTTAAACCCCTTGTTTGTTTTGTATATTTTTAAGGGATGCAGGCCTTGTGTTACAGGCCATACACAGCAGCATTCCAGCAATAGATGAGTGATTTCTCTGCATGTGTATGTTAATTTGTTTAACAAATACTAACAAAGCCTTTGCAGCAATGACCTCTTAGGAGGGGTCTGTCCCTATGATTGCATTCTTCATCAAACCCCTCTGCAATTAAGTTCTTCGGTTGTACAGAAATTGTTAGAGAGGATGGGGAGTTGGTCTCACATTGCCTCAAAATAGAATATTTAGCCTGATTCAGTGCTCCTAGCTACCACAGACGATTCAACTCTTAAGAAGCACTAATGAGATTTAATTGGGATTAAGCTCCAGCACTGCCCACTTACACAAATGGCCAGAAAGCCACCCTACCCCCTACAGGGTGCTCAGTGCTGTCATGTGGTGCCCCCTCTGTTAACCTCAGAAATCCCTGAGCACACACTGAGTGTAATAGGCTAATTCCCTCTCCTTGGAGAGATAAATGCATCCCCAGTGGTACAGCTTGAGCCACCAGGATGCTGTATCCTACCCAGGTGCATGAGGGGTAGCCAGACTGGAGAATTTCACAGCAAGAGAAAGGTCATCTAATCACATCATAGATCTTAGCTGGAGGTTTTGAAAACAGTGACCATGCCTCTAGGAAAGGAAGCTTCAAATAAACTTTTTTTCACTCATTTCTGTAGATTAGTAGGACTGAAAAGAGCATGTGTCTGTGTATGAGGAATTTTTTGGGTTGAAACACAATTATCTTAAGCTTTTCAGGGTATTTGCTATTAGTTTTGAGTATTACTTGAGCACAGGCACTGCATTTGAAGTAGATAAGCTCCCAATGGCTGGGCTTTTCTGCTTTTGAAGCAGATAGGCTGATAGACAGATCTCATTGGAAATGTCTTATGACATGTCTGGCTTTCTGAAGCATCCTTTGAAACTCAATTTGGCCTTTAAATGTTAAGACATTGCTTACTTCAGGTGTCTGTGACACTTGGCCCAGTAGAAGTTTGAACAAGGGCATGGACCAAAAGTGTCCATCTTTTAATTTTTTTCCTAGCCCTTCTTTCACATTGAAGATTATTATCTCAGTGATAAGTTAAGTGACTTGGAAAATGTAGTATATGCATGCAAAACATACTTTGGAGTAACTGCAACCAAACTGTGTGATTTGCATTCTTGGTTTGAATTCTGGTTTATTGTGCCAATCAGTTACATGACTTCAGCATAACAATTCCTTTTCCTGTAGTCAGCTGGACCCGATCAGCTCACCCGATCACAGCTCTTGTAGCGGGGAGCTTCCCTTCTCATAAGCCTTCATTCTTTTTTTTAACATTTGAATTCTTTGGAGGAAAATTGCAAGGTATCTGAGAAGTCAACTAACTTAAAAATACAAGTTATTTATTACTGCAGCCATGGAATGAAAGAAACAATTTTCCAGGGGAGCTTACCTTCCCACTCACATGTAGCTTCAAGACTCTTAGCTCACTGCCTTAAAAGATTGATCTCGATGTTATGATGCTTTTAATCAGTATTGTTTGCTGGGGATTAGAGGCCTCACCACAAATCCTGTCTCCTCCAGGGCCTGGTGTGGCTAATGCTGTCCCACATATCTGTGCCCCTTTAGCAGCCCAGTGAAAGTTCGGAGTGAGATCCAGGCGTGAAGAGCAGCTCTTCGCACATGGCCTGAGGGCTGAGCTGCCCTTCAGGTGGCAGTGGCAGTGCTGCTGGGTTGTTGGAATTTAGGACATCCCTCTGGCTGTCCTGGCTTGCCAAGACCCCTCCTGGGGGGCTCGGAGACCCTGGCACAGAGCCCAAGACCCCTTTGCCTTTGATCTTGACCCATGGAGGAAATTACCAACCTTATATGAAGATCTGCAAGCCACTACAGTATAAGTAGAATGACAGTGAATTTATCATGGGGTGAAAAATAGATTTTTAGAGTTTTTAGAATGGGGATTCAGGATGGAGGAATCTGAGCATGTCCAGCCTTCCTCCTTCTTCTTCTTCTTGGCCTCCATCTTCTGGGTGATGATGGCACTTTTAGATTGGTTTAGAGTAGAAGCTCACTGTCTAACACAGGTAATCAGTATGGGAAAGTAGTTGTAAATATTGTACACGTAGTTTTTAGTATAAAAAGATAACACCGCCCCAGGGGCAGGCAGAATGCCTCTGTCTGTCTTGCTGAGCGGACCTCGGCAGGCCAGGAGAAAGAATTTTATAGATAAGAAACAATAAACAACCTTGAGACCGAGAAATAAAGAGCTCTGACTCCTTCTTTGAACGCCGGGCTGGGAAAAGAGACTTTCTAACATCTCAGGGTCACTCTGACCAGCTAAAGTCCCGAGACTGGGTCTGCTCAGCAGTTCTTCCTCATGCTGGCAGGACTGCCTGCTTTGTTGTTTTTTAAGGATTTTGTAGCTAGTCTTTGAAAACTAAATCCTGGAAAGATCATAATGCAAAACCTGCCCAGCAGCTTCAGTTGTAACTCTGGATAATTGGGCTCATGACAATTTATTATAAGCTCTCATGCAACAATTTTTTCCCATTCTCTATCTCCTTTAAAAGCTTTATATTTAAAACTCAGAGTAGCATTTCTAGTTGAAAAGCTCAGTGGTCAACTTTTTGGTCCCCCTGCCTCTCATTTTGTTTCATTTTCTGTTTAGGTGTGAAGGAGCTGCTATTTTAAATCTTAGCCAAAAGTTGTTTCATTTATTGTCAGCATATCTAGGTAATGTATTTGACACAGACACTGGCAAGTTTCTGGAAGGATAGAAAGGAAAGACAGGGAATTACTTTAAAAAGTAAGTTATAGTTATTACCTGAAACAGTCAAGTCCTGTTTCACTTTGGTTTTGTGCCTTCAACTTTTGTCTACAGTGTCAGAATGCTTAAAATCTAGTTAATGAAAAACACATTTTTCTTTATGGGAGTTCTCCAGAATTTGAGAAACTTTGTAAAACTTCCCTTACCTACAGATGGCTGAAAACCATCACAGGGTGGGCTCCACCTTCAAGAAGAAGAAGGTCAATCACACTTTTTAGCCAACTTAAATGCACTGCGAGACTGGTGTCTTCAGTTCCTTGGATAGCCATGTCAAGATGAGAATTGGCTCCCTTTTTGACATTCCTGAAGGAGATGTGGAACACAGTATTGTGCTTGTCTCTTTCTTTACATGTGTGTGATTTGAACCCCACTGAATAGATTGTGTTGCTCTCTCTCTCTCTCTATGAAATGGCAACTCTCCTCTAACTGTAAAAGAATGAAGATATTTATGAGAAAGAGAGAGAACAGTTTTGGTTCAGTCTTTCTTAGCCAATCCATTAATTTACTGTTGAGCACCCTATAGGTAAGGACGTCTGAGGATGGTTCTTGCATTGAGCCCTTACAGCCTGGATTTGTTATCCTGCAAAGCAATCCCCTGCTTTACAAACTGGCCAGTGACAAGATGGACTGTGTGTCAACAAGGTGGTGCAGGGGGACTGTGTTGGCAAGCAGCTCACCAAGGCTGAGGGTGTGGTTTCCTGGACAGAGCTGACAGAAGTGTTCAAATGGCAGTTGTGGTAGATGTTTGATTGGAGTTTTTACTCCCTCCCTGTGTGTCAGAGCTACTACACTCTGTGTGTATGGAAGAGAATATAGAAGGAATTTGCATTGTGTTGTCCAACTTGTTGCTCACCTCAGTGGAAGCAGCTAGATAGGAGAGGCTAGAGAGGACAAAATGTGACTCCTTATCCCCATCTCATTTCCTCCTTTTGCAGAATACATGCCTGTGTTGACAGCTTAGGTCTAATTAATGGGCTTGGAGCCCACAGATGGCACAAAGCCTTTGCTACTGGAATTCAGTGGGGTGTCTAATTCCAAATGAAAGGACACTCAGAAAATCCTTAATCTATTGGGAGCCGATTGGAACAACTGTTTGTATGGGAGCAGCTTGTATTCAGGCAAGACACTGTCTCATCACATTTATTTTAAACTTGTTTAAGAGCATTAAGAAAAATTACCTTCAATTACTTGCAACTGGAAAGCCAGTCCTTTGCCTGTTGGTATTTGAAAACTCTAGGATTAGACAGTGTCCCTGCAATGTATTTGCAAGCTATTGCTGTGGCTTCAGTGGTTACTGAGAGTGTGCTGAGGACTTACCCCAGCCACAGGGAGTAATCTCATTGCAGGATTGTTGCTCCACAATGTGGTACCTGGAGTGAAGGGTAGGTAGGATACAAGTACCACCAAAAGAAACATGAGCAAGTGGCATTCCTTAGCATAGGCTTCTGGATTTGAAACCAGACTTCAGTCTTTTCCTGGATGCCTAGCTCTTACAAGTGGAATGGTAGAGAGAATATTACACATGTTATTCTGCTTCAGGAAGCTTATTAGTTCTCCTGCAGGAACCAGAAATCCCAGAGCAGGATTATGGCTCCATTGCCTGAGGTTTGTGCAGAGGCCAGATGAAAATGTGGTCTCTGCCTCAAAGTGTTTGCAAGTGAAACTTGAGGGGGGAATGTGAGATGGTGCATGGATGTTTGTCAATTTGGCTATTTGTTTCTGATTAATAGAGATGCGTACACAGATCGGAAACATGGACAATACTTTCCAAATCAGTGTGTTTTACAGATAAAGTTAACTGCCCAGATGCTGAAGGGGTGCTAGAACAGTGATATACTACTGACAGTTAATTATGCAGAGTTTGGGGACTTTATTGTTCTCTGGTTGTGCATACCATGCACATGGAGCTACAATGCTCCATGTCATAACCCTGGGAGCATGGCATGGAAATGAGAAATGTCTTTGTATCTGTAGAATTCCGCAATAGAGAAATGGTCTCAACTGCTCTGATAAACTAAAATTCAGGGTGAAGAAAAGGACTTTTTCTGCATGATTCTATCCAGTGTGCCAGAGTCAGCTCAGCTTTAAGGCTGATGCTGCATAGGAAACTATTCCTTAAGGCTGTTATTTGTAATACCTTTGTGTAGAGAGCTTTTTGGATAATTGGTTAGCTGAGAAAGGACATTTCGATGTGATACTAATAGATAAGGATAGGGGAAACAAGCTGAGAACTGAGCAACCAGTGTCCAATCACTGACAAAGGTCACAGTGACCTTCTCTGAAATGGGAAGACGGGGGAGAAAATCGCTTGCCAGAAAATGTAGTTATCTTAGGTAGAGAAGTTAGAAGAATGCAAATATAGAAGCAAAATAATTGTTAGAAGATAAGAGTAGGTGTAGTTGATCTAAGTGTGCTTTAACCAATGATGAGCTCAGCTTTTGCAATATGTATAAACTTCATTAACACCAATATAAATATGTGTAAGCTTTCAATAAACTTCGAGATTTGCTATTCACGCATATGGTGTGTCGCATTTCTCCCGCCGTTCACGACACCTTTGCATTTAAGAAAAATGTCGATCTCTTGGTTGAATAAAAATGTTTCCATATGTGATCTATGTGTTAAGTTTTACATATGTACATTTCAACAACTTTGGAATTTGGAAAACAAATCATAGAGAAGAAATAACAGCAAGGTACTGCAAGGTACTGGGTTTGGCAGCCCAGAGCTAACTTTAAAGCTGATTGAAGAAAGTAGCTTTTAGAGATACTTTCTTTCCTGCAAGGGCTTGCTTGTGATATCAGGACTTTCCCGGAATGCAAAGCATTTCTCTGCTGAACTGTGTGTCTAAGTAGTGAAATCAGATTAGGCCAAAAAGCAGGTGTTTCTGCTACTCTACCAGGATGGCATTTGGTATGAATGATTTTGAGAGTTTGCCTTTTAACATTGCTCTTTTCCAGGACACAAGGAAAATCCTATAAGTCGTTCTCTCTTTGAGTTATCCTGGGTCACAGAGTTGTTCTTTCTGGAGCATCATGTGACCAACTGCTCTGACTGGCAAAAAGAGCCTGTGCAAGGTTGGGAGGTTAAAGTAGGCAGTGTAGTGTATGATATTAGACCTTAATTCTCAGGCTGACTGTTCAGAGCTGTCCAGTTCTTTCTCAGTGAACATGTACAGTACAGTTAGAGCTTGACTTATTTAGTAGCATATTTTTTTGTCATCATCCTGCCTTGTTTTTTGAATTATGAATGCAGTTTTAATTTCTGAAATGTATCTTAAATTCTGTGTAAAGGTGAATCTGAAGGAATTGTTACTGACTGAGCTTACTGAACTTTCATCAGTGCCACCCTCTTTCTTACAACTTAAGCTTCAGCTCTACTTCCTGTGGGACATTTGCCATAGTATTTCAGTTTTCTAGGTTTTCTAAAAATTCAGTTCATTGACCAAATGGCAGTTTCATTCAGTGGAAATACTGTTGTTCAGGGAGAGAGGTAATATGAGTGTGGAAGATCGATCCCATCTTCGTTTCAGTCGCTTCAGTGCTTTCCCCAATTCCATGCAGATGTCAGGTTGCTGTTTTCTGTGTTGATGTGCTGACAAGCTCACAACATTGGGACAATAATAACCTGGCCACCTGTGCCACAGAAGCACTCCTGTTGTACTAACACCAGATCTTTCTTGTGCCTTCAGTGTGCCAGGAAACAGTCTGGGAGGTCTTCAAGACATTTTGGGACAGACTGCCGGAGCGTGAAGAATATAACACGTGGATGAGCCTGTGTGAGGAGGGCACGATGAGCATCTTTGAGATGGGCACCAACTTCAGCCAGTCTGAGGAGCACCGGAGCCTGATTGTGAAGGTGGGTGCAGCAGCTGCTTGGCAAACTAGTCTGTGATAAGAGAGACCAAATGCTGTCACCTCTTTGCTCCACAAAATGTCACAAATCTCCCTGTTCTCATGGGCAAGGGGACTGTGTCCCACTGCAATGTGCACCTTGGGCATATGGCCTTTGGCAGTGATGGACAGAGGCCTCAAACAGGTAGGAGCGGGTATTCCAGCTCTGGGATTTGTAGCTCTGAGATCAGTTCCAAAACAAAGAGAAAAGCAGCAATGAAGAAGAGATGTTGTTGTCAGTAGAGGTGTTCCTGACAAGTAGATGGTATTTAGACCCACAATGTCAGCCAGGCTGTAGTGCCTTTTCCCCTGGGGTGTGTAGCAGCCTCCCTGCTCTGAGCTGCACATTGAGGTGTCTTTAGCACAAATGGCACTTGGGAGCAGGAAGTTCCAGCTGTAGTTCTACCAAGCCCTATGGCACAGCTGCCTGTTGGCTACAGGTGCACAGGTCTGTGATGTCTGTGCACTGCTGCCTGGCTGAAATGAGTGTAGTTATAAATAAAGTAGGACACCAAAGTAAAAACTTTGAAGGTAATTGTGGCAATTTGCAGGCAGTCCTGACATGGGAAGAGATAAGAATCTTGACTCCATGTTTCAGAAGGCTGGTTTATTATTTTATGATATATATATTATATTAAAAGATAATGATATACTAAAACTATAACAAAAGAATAGAAGAAAGGATTTCATCAGAAGGCTTGAAAGGAAAGAAGTGGAATGGAATGATAATAAAATCTTGTGAATGACCAGAGTCTGAGACAGCTGGACTGTGATTGGCCATTAATTAGAAAGAACCACATGAGACCAATCACAGATGCACCTGTTGCATTCCACAGCAGCAGATAATAATTCTTTACATTTTGTTCCTGAGGCCTCTCAGCTTCTCAGGAGAAAAATCCTGGCAAAGGGATTTTTCAGAAAATATTATGGCTACGGGTAATAAATAACATTAGGTAACTTGCAATGGGAAGCTGCAAGTTAAAATCAGTGTACAACAAGTGTAAAACGAGTCAAAAAATGCAGAATATCTTGGTATATTTTCTGTTGATTCAAGTTTATTTTAGCTTAAAGAAAATAAAAGAAATAGTAAGTCAAACTAAAAAAAGCCTGTCTCAAATGAAATACAAAGATGTAGTTTCAGGAGTTTGTGAATTTTAAAATAGAGTGCTTAACTTTGAATTCATCTAAGGTACAGTAGATATCTTAATTTCTCTGGATAAAAGGCTTCTTAAAATGTGTGGTGCCTTATGTATCTTCTTTAAGATTATTTTTGCAAACTAATAGATGAATAGTTTTATGAAACTTGTAAGTCTTAAATATGTAACTCCCTAGAAACAGTAAGTTTTGTCAGTGTGGATGCACTGTTTTTTTTCCCCTCCTGCTTTTTTATTGGACTTCTATGCTAGGAATGTGCACTAAGAAAGATGAATATGGAAACTGTTATGGATAATGGAGAGAAGGTTTTTTTCCCTGAGCCTGTATGTTAGTCTTCCCAGGAGATGCTAGCCAAAGTTTGCTTCTGTGAAGTCTGATGATGCTGTTACCCTTAGAAGAGTTTGCAAAAAGATAGAGAGAAATAAAATTAATGTGATTTTTTTAATGCACACAGTGCATGTAACTCCTTTGTGTTCAATTTTCACAGTAAGATAATCTATAGTGGGAGTTTAAAAGAAATCAAAATTACTCTTGGAAACAAGGTGATGCATCTAATTTCCCACTGCTGCTCTCCCCTTTTGGGTATGGCTCTGCAGCATTTCAGTGGAATCCGATAAAGTGCTCTGGGTTTGATCTTTCCAGAAGGTTTATATTTATTTAGGTTTCCTTTCTGCTTTTCTGATGGGAAGGATGAAAGTTTGACAAGAAAGTTTAACAGATATGTATGCTTGGCAGAAAGATTTTTGAATGTAGCACCTGAGAGTGAAATAGAGAGCAAAGGATAAACCCACCTCAAACAAGATGTTTCTACCAAGCAGAAAGATAGCACAGGCAAACAAGTCTGCCAATGCTGCAAGTAGAAAAAAGGTCTCAGAATTCTCCACTGCAAGAAAACTGAAGAACAACTTCTAGCTTAAACTGTAACATACTAACTTTTAGTGACTGGAGAATAGTAACATGAATATGGTAATTACAGTAGTTATGATAGGCTATAGGTAAAAGTTAAGGTATAGATTGGTTCTTCTGTATTAAGATGCTCAGCAAAGAAAAGTATCTAATGCATTGTAACCAAAACCAAAGGGTGTCCAGGCCTGCCTGCAGCTGGAGCTGACAGCTGCAGGCACAGGCTCTGTCACCCACGACCCTGGACTGCTGTAACATCTTGGATACAATAAACTGCATTTTGGAGAGCAGCCTGGAGTCCTGCATCCCTCATTCAGGCTCTTAAACTTTTCTTTTTGTATACATTGGCTGTTATTGTCACAGCACTGCTCTGCTGCCTCTTTTGTATAGGCATGTTGGCAGATTCTGGCAATATTATTTCAAAGTGTATTTCTGTATTACTTTTTGGTAGATTGCAACATGAAATTTAACTGTTAGAAATGCTGCATGTGCTGAATTTCACCCTTCCCCCCCCCTCAAAAGAAGTTCAGGGTATCTGAAAATTGGAGAAATTAAATCTGTGGGGTTTGCATTTAATAAACAGTAATTCAGCAAAATTATTGCTTTCATGATGCTTTTGTTGTAGTGTGGAGGGTCTGTTACCAGCAGTGTAATTAAATGCCATCTTATTAGCCTTCCTCCTTGGTTTTCTTCCTTATCCTTTCCTCTAATCCCCAGTAATCACTGTCACACTCCCATGGATGCTGAAATGTCTGCTCCATCCTAACTTAGTTCATGTTGAGAAAAATTCTCTTTCTCTTATTTTTAACATACTTTCTTACTGGATATCAGTTTAGGCTTAGACCAGTTTTGTCTCAGCTTTCATACTTTTTTTTTGTCTTGGAGATGTGAGGTCCGCCCTTTGTGGGTCTCCCTGTAACATTTCCATGTATATACATGCATGCTCTGTATGGGCTAATGCAGAATATATCCTGAGTTTCTTTAAGCAGATTACTTGCCAGGTTTTCAGAATGAGCAGGTGGATGTATTCATGCCCAGCATAAAAAAAATATTTAAAATATCTTTTTTTCTCTCTTGAATTTTTCATTTTAATTTGTGTGTTCATGTTAACTGACAGTACCTTACATAGAAATAATACTATCCCAATTAATTTCTTTGGATATTAAGTAGATTTACAAATTGTGAGATTGTTAACCCATCTCTTTTTTCAATTCCTGAATGAAATGCAAATGGAGAAGGTAATTCCAATCCATAGGGTGGGTTTTTTTCCAGTATAAATCTTCATGTAAACATTCCTATCTATAAATTAACTTGGCTTGTGTTCCTTACTGTGTAGCTGTATTCAGTTCATAGAATGTGACATTCATCTATACTTTGAGACATATATGTTTGGAATTCCAGTATTGCCAAATTTGCCCTGACTCTGCCCTGTGGTTGTGGCCATGTTCCCACTTGTCCTAGAAAATTTTTGGAAAATCCAAGTGAGGAGAAACGCAAGCAAAAGTAAATATTGCTTTCCCAAGAACCATGGATGACTTGCTATGAGATTGAAACACTGCTGCCAAAGCAGCACAACCTGTGCTGCTCATAGGAGAATTTACAGCTGGCATACAGGACTCCTTCCCAAGTCCATAGCAAAAAGCAGCTTAAAGCCTGATCCTGCAGGGCTTTCAGTGTAAAGTTTTGTCTGCATCCTGCATTTCCAATGTGGGCATGTAATACATATAATAATTTCAATTTCTTCAGATTTCAATCAAATTTCAGAAAATAAAGTTTTAAGGAGCTGCAGTTCCTTACAGGTCTGATAACAATCTACAATGACAAGAGATGTTGAGAAAAGCTGTTATGAGAAATGAAGCCTTAAAGGAACCCATGCAATTTAATCTGTTGAGCAAATTCTCAACCATACCTGCTGAGGGCTCCTGTACAAGCCCGCATCTTTGATAAAGTGTATCTGACAGTGTTGGGCAGATGGGACCACAGGAACTAGGTTATGAATCCTTTCCAAAGGAAGCAGGTCTGTAAGATTTTTTTGGTTGCTGGTGAGAGGGAAATATGTGCTCTGCCCACGCTGGTGGGCCTGAGAGTCAAGAGTTAAGCTGAGATTTAGCATTGGAAAGGAATTTGCAGCACAGCTTTCCCTGAGAATCAAAAGGCAGACAATTTCCCCAGCAATCCCCAAAACTGTGATGGGAGGTGCTAACCTACCAAAAGAGCAACTTGAAAAGTTCCTGAGACAAGATACAAACCCTTCAAAGTGTTGACTTAGCAGTACTTTTGTGTAGCATTGACTTTCCAGCCCATGAGCAGCTCCATCTTCTTTGCTGTGTTTGCACCACAAAGTGCTCACTGACAGATTAGGGTGAGAGTGGAGAAGGCAACCCTGCCTGAGGGCACCCGGATGGGTGGCTAACAAAACACCTCTTAGCACGTTGAAATGGATACTTAGCAATGTAAAATGAGTGATTTTGCCTCATTTTCTGAATTCTGAATATTCAAAGGTGGGATGGAGCATCCCAATGATATGAATTATTTGTAACCGCTTACTCCCAGTACTGCTGTTTGAATACTTCACAGAGGCAGATTATTTTGTATTTCTCAGGTTCACGTGGAAGATCTCTTCTGCTGTCTCCTCTTCCCCTGTTGTGTGACCTTCTGTGCTAACCATTGTCTTTCTCTGTTTAATTAAATGTTCTAACCACTCTTTCCAGTTCTTGACATTATTTTCTTTGCATAGAGCACCTCCTTTAGTTTCTTCTAAATCTGGAAAAAAGCAGATTATATCTCCTCTTTCACATACCCCATCCCCTTCTATGCATGCAAAAAATAAAAATTTCACTTGCCCTCCTTTCAGCCATAGTCTCAGATTTCCTTTACCCCTTTTCTTATCCATGCAATTAGTGTTCTCTTATTGACTTTAATTCTTCCCATTTCAAGTTTTAGCCTCCTCTAGTTTAAAAAGAAAACCCTTTGCCATATATATATATATCTATATCTATATATATATATATAGTGTTCAAGTTGCACGTAGTTGAAACAATATCTGTTTCACTGAGCTGCTCCTGCTATTTCTCTAAATCACTGTAGACAGTATTTTTACCTAACCTGTCAGAGATGTTCCTCAAAGCAGTGCTCCCTACTCTGGCCTTTCTCTATAGCTTCAGTTCTGGCCATTGTCCTCATTTCCCTGAATCATCCCCAGTGCTGTGGCCTTGCCTCCATGACAGCGTGGCTCTGCCATGCACCGCGGTGGGGAATCAGGACAGGCACATAGAGAATCATTTCTTGGTATCACTTTGTTGTTGTAAATGAGGTGTGTTGGTGGGTTAAATCAAATATACTTTGTACAGTACTACACAGATGGAATTAACTAATATGGGATTATTTCGGATCTCCTTGACATTTCCTTTGCCTTTTTCTCCTGCCTGGGATTACCCTCAGGATATTTTGTCTTCTGTGTATAATGATAGTCTCTTAGGATCAGGCAAGAAAGTCCTATATAATTGCTTTTCTGCAAGATCATGAGTTGATAGAAGCTCATTTGGTTGGTACACGTGATTTGCTGCATTGTGTAGGCTGTGTTTAATGTATTTGTATTAATTCATGATAACTTCCCATTATGTAAAATAACTGTTGAGGAAGGTGTGCACCAGAGCAACGGACACAAAACTCAGCTTCCAGCATCAGCAGAATTGGTGCAATAACATCAAGAAAGTCTCACTTCAAGAGAATTAATTTGGTATAAAGCACCTGCCAGAGATAGCTTCAGTGAATAAAAGCACCCCTTAGATTTGGTGTGGCTGCTGCTGTTATGGAAAACTATTTATAGATCTCTTCAAGTATTGAAAGGGTGAAGACATTAAATAATCTTTGCAGTCTGTGTGCAGTAGGTCAATTTCTAACTCCATCTTAATGAAGGAACTGAGTCAGAGAGATGAGGTGTTTTGACAAAGGCTATTATGTCCTAAATGATTAAACAAGCCAGTATTAGAACTCTAGAGCCCTTGGCTTCTAATTAGAGGGAAAAGGGGATGTTTACCAAGGAGTTCAAATATGTCATCGCTCACCCTCACCCCAGGCTGGAAAGCAAATTGAACGATTAAGAGAGAGAAAGAGAGTCACACTACATTCTATTGCAATAGGGGCTGCTAGTTTACTATGAAATTATATGAGAATTAAGTAATTTGATGCCCTACTAAAAATGTGGATGTGGAGACTGTGTTGTGTTTCTTATTCTAGACTTTGGCCATTAAAATAATAATTTGGAATTTCAGGTTTGGTTCTTATAAGTTCTCCTTATGATTTGTTGAATAGGTGACTTGGAAATAATAAGACATATTGGTTAAGTCCAGGGACCCTGACTCAGGGAACTTGGGAGCCACCAGCTCCTCAGGCTACCCTGCAACAGTTTTGGCCCAGGCACCCCTCAATGGGATGTCCCTCTTCCTTTCTCTAGAAGTCAGGTCTGCACTGAGCTCTGGTCTCAGGGGCCTTTGAGGAGCAGTGAGTAAAGCTGCTGGGTACAGACTAGAACTAAGTATTGAAAATATGTCTAAGGCCTGTAATACTTGGGGTTGGTTTTAATAGCACCTACAAATCATCCTGGCTGGCTGAGTGTGGAAGAACATCTCCTTTGCTAATGAACAAACACTTTTTACTGAGCTACTACTTGCAGATAACTTTCCAAAACCTTGTAGAGAGGGAATCAATCTCTAGATTGATTCCTTGTAGATGCCAGTGCACTAGGAGTGAATATACAGGCACTGTATAGATCAGCACAATGAGCCCTTAATAAAACTACCAGCCCTTAATAAAACTACCAAGTCCAACACAGCTGTAGTGGCCCCAAGTTAGTTTCCACTGTTGACTACTGGTTTTCTTTGTTTGCCACTTAAAATTAGTCTTGCTGTGTCTTAGTTTTTCATACTAAAGAATCTCTAAATGCCTCATAAAATGGAGTTGTATAATAAATTTTGGTCAAAGAACATGCTGAAAGGCAAGCTGACTGAAATTAGTATTTTAGCAAGCCCTGCTGGGGCTGATATGCAGGCTGACTGCCCTTCTAGCTGTGATCACAATGCCCTCATGTTCTAGAAAGAAGAGACGGCTACTCACTGACATGGCTCCAAGTCAATAACAGCTGAATTTCTTCACTTTCCTTGAAGCACAGGAAAACACAGGTGAAGAGAGAGAGCAGGCTAACCTGCTCAAAAACTTTTTTTTGCCTTTTCAACCCTTCTTCACAAGAAGAACCATCAGGATAGCTTAGTGGCAATCCTTAGGTCACTGAATACATATGGGTGTTTTTCAGAGAAGTTTGCAAAGTGAAAATAGTATGTTTAAAGCTAATTTCAATTTAATTTCAAAGGAGATACTTGAGTTGATTCACCTCCTGTTGTTTTTACTGAAAAATATGCCTGCATTGATTATACAAAGAAAACCAGCCCAATAAGCAGTCCACCAAATAATTCCTTTTTGATCCCCTAAAGCAGAGAAGCAGGAATTTTGCAGATAGACATTAATTTTCTGTAAGTATTTGCTATTCTCTTTACATTGGTACAACAGCAGCATCCAGTGTTATTTCTCAACAGCTCCCATTATTTCTCAGGACCTCCTCCACTTCTTGCAGTGTTCCTCACAGGAGCATCTCTGACTTGCCTCTAGAACTAATGGCAGTACTACCTTGAGAATTTTAATGAAAAAAATGTGAACTGTGTAGCCCTTCTTAGTCTTTTTACACCAATACATGTAAAACATCATCCCTGCCACTTGTGTAGCCGTAAACAAAGTCATCAGATTAATCTTGCTGTGGTACTTTAAGCTGTAGTTTTACTTTGAAAAGATGCTCTTAAATCTATAGGCAATTAGCAGAAGTAATACTGAATTTTTGAAGACTGCTTGCTTAAAAGCTTCTTATTGTTGGCATCCTCTAACGTGGGAGAGCGTGGTACCTGCAGAGCACTGTAGGAAATGTAGAGCACCTCTGACAAACCTAATGCTCTTTGCACTATCTGATGTCGAGTTTCAGTTGTATTTTGGAAATGTCAGACATATTTCCTTTTCAGCAGGGACTTTGTTAATAAGTCCTTTTGAACTTAGCAAATGACAGTACAGAGAATATAATTATTTCAGCAGGCAGAAGGAAATAAAGTGGTATAAACTGCATTTCAATTTCTTTCACTTTACATTACTCAAATATATTTCGGATTTCTTTTTGTTTTCCAGAAACTGGCCTATTCAAAGGAGGCAATGGGCAGGTGAGTATCTGTGTTCTCCTTGCATTTTATTCTCTCTGGAGATAACAACGGGGCTGAGCTGTGACATTTTGTAACCTTTTCTCTCTTTTTCTTGTCAGTTCCTGTGCTGATTGGTCATGTGGGTAAGTAATTTTCCCTTTCTAAAGGCTAGTGGTAGTTCCTTTCTCTGGTTCTTGCTGCTGCTGGCATTGATTGGTGTACTGAAGATGGACAGCATTCACCTTTGTGCAAAATACGTACAGAAAAGTGTGGTGGAGAAATCTGGTGGTTCTTGCACGTGAACCTCTGTCCTGGCATGCTTGGCATGCTCAAAATATCTCAGCCAATCTGAGGCTTGTACTTCTGCTTAAGTGTGTCATCTCCCTGTTGGCTGTCAGGCACAGACCCAGGCTATTTACCTGAAGAGGTTTAGTAGGGGAAATCTATTCTGGGAAGGAGGTGTGTCCATAGTTACTTGTGTTAGTGTTCTGGTTCCCTTGAAAATCTTTCCCAAAGGGTTTCAGGTAGTCCTGGTCATCGTTACAGAAACAAAAAGAAACTGGAACATATTGAAATGCTATTTTGAAAGACTTTCAGGAGATGTGTTCCATAAACAGGTACAAGGGAACTGGCTGTTTGGGCTCCACTTCTAACAAGGCAATGAAACTGGAAACTGATTTGTGGCATCTTTGTAGCAAAGCAAACCTGAACTTGACCTTTATTGTCATGTCTTTTATTGAATTCAAAGCAAGTTCAAATTATTATGGCTCCACTGCTACTCAGAACATAATCTAAGCTGTTATTTTTAGGGTAATTCAAACCCAGACAATCTGGTGCTGAAATCCTCTGAAAAACTGGCAGGTTCAATTCTCTGCTGTACAGGACACATAAAGCTATGCTAAATATGAGTAATTAAAATACCAGGAAGAGTAATCATTTAGAAGACTTCTTAGAAAAGCCTCCAACTTCTCAAATCAGGTATCCTCATTGTGATTTCACAATCACAGCATAAGTTAAAATTTATAATGTGAGCTGATAATGGCAAATGTATTTCCTGAAAGGTTGGTTTCTCTCAGTCCTGTGGAGCTGAGTGCTCCTTTGTCAAGAGCACTCCCTGAAGCCTCCAGGTCAGCAGGGTAGTGTCCATCTGTTCTGAAGAAGTTTGAGTTTGAAAACCTACGGTATCCCTCTGTGTGATCATTCAGGAAACCTAGTAAATGTAGAGATACATGAGAAGAATTGGAATCAATGTATCTAGAGTCTGCATGTACTGGGCTAAGCAGAGGAACAGTGCAAAAAGACCAGCTTTTGATTGAAAGGTGGATCAGAGTGATAAATGTTGTACTTGTCCAAAAGCCATCCTATGAATTGTTTAATGGCAACATTAAAGGGGTTCCAGTAGACAAATGGCGAACTTTGCCAAACTCAGTTCACCATGGGGCTGTGCTGCATCTGTCTCAAAAATACACTGCTTTTATTTCAGTATGTATTGCTTCAGATTGTTTATAGCTTCAGGTTGGGATCTTTGTTATTGCCATCAGTTTAAACTTTGGGTTTACGATATCTTTTCTTCTATAATTTGTTGATGTCTTGTGCTTGGAAATTGTAGTGTTTTATAGCATAAAGAGGGTGATAGAGGACCGAAGCAGTGACAGAAACAGGTAGACTTGCTCTGGGTAATGGAACATCAGGAGAAATTAGTAGAAATAATTTTTTACATTGTAAAATCCAAACTTACTCTAAGACCATTCTGGACATCTTAGAGCATTTATGGTTTAAGATGTGAAGTTTGTAAGCCAGAGTCCTATAAAACACAAAGCTATGATTTTCTGTCATGGGTAGAAGATATCTAACTCCAGATGTCTTGTCCCATCTCAATAACGCCAACAGCCAACTTTATTCCCTGAAAAATTACCCACACCTCCCAGTAAAGATCAGAATAAATGTTCTTCTAAAAATATTCTGTAAGAAATTTGCATAAGTACCCAACCCAGGACCCCCATCAGCCTCTAATGTGCAGGATGATAAATCCAATGTACAGTCCTTCCTGCAGGAAGGAAAAGTGAGTGCAATTCTACCCTCTCCTGGGCATTGCTGTTCTCACCTGCTGACCCAATTGTGCAGGGAGAGGCTGGGTCAGTGCAGGGCAGTGCTAGGATCTGAGCATTGTCACCCAGCTGTGTCACCTGTGTCAAAATGGACAACTGTTCTGGTCTTGTCTTGAGGGAAGGCAGGACTGTCCTCAGTATGTAGATGAGATGTTCAGGTGAGTTTCCCACACTGCCAGGGAAGAGCAGTCTTCTCCAGATGGTGCCTTGAAGTGAGGGTCTAGCTGAAGTCTCTGATGTGTTCTGTGGTGAGATCCAGTGTCTCTGATGACTGTGCAGAAGCAGCCATTTCACTTTGGAGGCCTGGCACTGGGTATATTTCTCTGTGTATTTTCCCACTGATAACAAGAGAAATTTTGCCATAGGTTCTAGAGCATAGCCTTCACACAAGAAACTATTCCATAAGCTTTGACAATCTCTTTTCTGTGAAACATTTTTTTTCTTTGAAACTATTCATTAATTTGGGGTTGATCTGGAATGGAAGACAGGCCCTTGATATCTGTTAGTTATTTTAACTATACTACCTCTCTAAATCAAATCAAAACTGTGCTGAAAGCTGTAAACAGCTGTAGAATAGAAACTGTGACTTGAGTAGTTTGATACAACTCATACAATCCTACCTTGATGTCAATATGGTGTCCCCCTCCAGCTGGAAAAAGCTGACTTCATCTAGTTAAATGCTGGGATAGTTTTAAAGCGGCCTATGGAATTGTGCCTTGTGCTCTTGTGGTTTAGTTCCTGGAATAACTCCCAATCCGGCATTACTGACAGTGGCGTAACAGCGGGATGGAGGTTTGTTCCCGTAAGGTTTAGAGCATGCATTCACGTAGGTTAAATGCCCAGCTAGCCTGGCCTTTCAGGAACTGAGGATTAAACTAAGTACCACCAAGGAGAAAGCCTCAAAAGGAAAAGCAATATATGGGACACAATCCACATGTGTACACAGCAGCACAGCTGACATTGTAGACTTTTTGCCCCAGGTGGAAGTGTCAGAGCACTACCTCAGCTGATTGCTTTATTCAGTAGGCCACTGGCACTTCACACTATGAAGTTCTATCTCTTAATATTGGAGTCTGTCTCTTGACAATAGGACAGTTCTTTTGTCTGATTCCTGGGGGATCAAAAGCCAGATCTTGAGAATCAGCTGCAAGCAAACAGGTAACACAAAATTGTTGCAGTAGAAAACAAGAGCTTTTATGTCATAACCTTGCTTGAGTGCTGTATGCACAACAGCATACTGAGGAAAAGATAAAGAGGATAGGATAAATGAAAAGGAGGAATGTAACACACTACTTTTTCACTTCTTCGTGAGCATTTTTAATGTAAAATGAAATATGTAGAGGCACCTGTCCTTTCTGATGGTACTTGCTGATTCTAACCTCACTGAAATTAGTTGCAGTAAATCTTGTCCAGACCTCCTGTGTTCTGTCCATGTTCTCTACCTTGGCAAATCTGGAATCCGTATTTTATCAGCTGTGGTAGCAATGGATGATGATGTATCAAATTTGGCTTTTGCACTATTTATCTAAATGTGCTTTATGAAAGAGTAAGAAGTTTGTCTTCTATGCTGGGATCATTTGCTTAGTTCAGCAGTTCTGTCTGCAGTGATGTAAAAACCTACCTGAGTTTCTCTACTGTTTGCATGTGGACTTGGCAGTGATATTCCTTATTTCAGACATTTTTTTATCATCTGCACAGCTTTACCACATGTGAAGAGTTCCACACTGTTCCTTTTCAGTTTTATATTTTCTTTTGTGCTCCCTACTGTCTGGTAGCAAGTATGAAAGGTTTGTCCTATTTTAATTAGAACCAAAAGAGATGAAAATTCAAGAAGAATTTTAGAAGAATAAATGAAGATTAAGATAAATGCATGAAAATAGTAAAAGGAAGAGAATATGAATACAAGGCTTTGTCTTGCATTCTGAAATTGCATAAAAATACTTCCTAAATTTTGTGCTAGTGTGATTAAAATGAATTTAAAAATGAGAAAATCAGACCATAAATTTTTCTCACCTTTGTGCAACATGAGAATTGAAGTAATATTGTTCAAGAAAAAGAAAAGCTTGACATAGCCAGTTAGACTTTAGAACATTCAAACTGACCAACAATCTTATAAATAATGGATAAACTGGTGGATGTCCAGAACATGTAATACAAATTTGAAGATGTTACTTTATTCAACCACAGAGTTGGGTTTGTCTTAAACCTTGAAGAGAAATGTAGAGAAAAATCTAACTAGTACCTTAATAGAACTTCATGGAGAGCTGTGAAATGGTATCACTGATGGCCCATTTGACACGTCCAGAGTGTTGCTTCTCCTTAATAACACAGTGTGGCTGCACATAAAGAACCAGTTCAGGCCTCTGAATCAGTGGAACTCTGTTTATGCTTTGGTGGACTGGAACTTGTCATGTCTTTTGACATGACTGATGTCACACAGAAGTACATACCATGGGCCTTGACAAAAAGAGGAATGTAGGCTGTATTTGTGAGCTGTGATTGCTGCTGTGATATGCATAGGCTGTCCATAAGCACTGTTTGCTTCAGATCAGCTTCCTAGGCCCTTATGGATCTTGCCTTACACCTGCCCAGATCCTGGTGTCTAACAGAGCTGTGTGATCTGAAACCGCTTGTTTCTGCAAGGAAACACAAGTGCAGTGTTGTTTGTTCTGGTGCTTAGACATCTGCTTCTCCATATTCCTTCCTGCCTCTCCATACATATGTGTATGTTTTTATATTTTGCTTACTGCTCAGCCAAGATGATCCAGGGAATCATTCATGCAGGTAGGACAATGGAAATTACATTTCATGTGTCTGTGTCTCAAAGTCACAATAAGCTCCTGTTGGAATACAGTCCCTCTACCTGGAGTGGCTTGCTTGTGTAGGTAGAATTAAAAATCAAGTGTGGGCCTTGGATTAATCCTGGGGCAAAACCATAAAAACTCCTGTGTATTTTAAGTGGTGCAAGTGAGTGCAAATTTGAATCTATGTTTACCTTGAAAAGTGATGTGTTCAGATGTGTTCCAGTATATGCATTGCCATGTGCATTTTGAGTGACTTCATTAGAGGTGCCCAGTACAATTGATGCATTTTTAGGTGATCAATAAAGTAGGCATTTGAAAAATGTTAAGGGGAAGTAGAAGGCAAAAAGAAAGAAAACTTCATTGTTCTGGTAAGGCAATGAAAAAACAATGTTGTGCGTAAAGTGAGCTTGGTTACAGCATAGTGTCCTTAAAACTATATTTTCATCCTCTTGAAAAAAAGTGGTAGCTGATCATTTGACCAAATTTGGTGCTTGGCTGGTTTGGTTAGATTTATAAGGGTTTTAGTTGGTGATGTTTAAGTGCTTGGTTTTTAATTTTCAGCCAGCTGTGCACTGGAATTCTGTCAGAAAATTTGGTAGCTCCTGAGGGCTTGTATTTAAAAGCTGGTAAGAATATATTACCTGGCCTTAGTGCCGGTAAGAATATATTACCTGGCCTTGACAAAGAGTGTGGTCTTTGTTGACAAAGAGTTGTTGCTTAAGGAGCTGGGTTTGCTTAACTTAACTCTTAACACAACCTTAACTCTCCCCTTGACACTGGTCTTACTCTCACCTCACATTTCTGCGCTATCCTGGCTGCCCCAAGGCCTGGCTTGGGCTGTGGTTGTCACCATGAGGCTAAACCAGTGCCTAAAGTGACACTTGTGACAGAAGCACCTTGTTGGAGAGCTGCCATTTGTTGGGTCAATGACAGTGAAAGTCCTCTTGGACTTTTGAAACTTGGAGAACTTCACTTTGATGTGTCTGTGACCAGTAATCTGACCTAGAAGTAGATATTGAGAAAGATATTAGGCTTTTCCATTTGTAAACTGCTCCTCTTTTGAAAGTGTGATTAATGCATATTGTTTGGGGTTTCTTGTCCACTTTGAGGATTTTTCCTGTAAAAGCTCAAGCAACTTAGTTCATGGGGGGGTCCTGTCTGGGTGGGTCTGGGCCTGCCCTGGGGTGGTTCCAGACAGCTTTGATGGGCAGGGCTGAGCCCTACACTGGGGGCAGTGGCAGCTCAGGGAAAGCCTGTCTGAGAAAGGGCAAAAACATGGCACAGGGAGAGGAAGAGGGAGCAAAAAGAATAAGATACAGTGGTGTGTGGAATGCCAAGGCCAAAGGCACCACACCATGGCGAATCATTTATTCCCTGCAGCTGAGGGAGGACTCAGACTGGAACAAGCAGACCTTTCCTGAAGGAACTGCTGCCCCTGCAGAGTGTGCACTGGGTAGAGGAGTCCAGAGTGAAGTTGAGCCGGGGAAAGGGTGAAAAGAAGTGGTGTTTTAATGTTAGTCTACTTTTCACTACCCAAATGTACTCAAATATGCAATAAATTAGTTTTCCCTGAGCGGAGTCTGATTTTTCCCGTGGAAGTAATTGGTGAATAATCTTCCTGGCTTTATTTCAACCAAGAAGCTTTTCATCATATTTCCTCCCATCTTATGGAGATGGACGGAGTGAGAGAGTGGCTGGGTGGGTGTTTGGCCCTTGGCCAAGGCCAATCCACCTCAGAACTGGGTTCTCAGTTGGTCAAATAGTGATTTTGGTCCTTTTGAGATGCCCTGAGTTGCAGCACAGGTGTGCAGAAGGCTGGCAGGGACAATGTGGGATGCACGGGTGACCTGTGCCTTGTGGGGCAGTAGCTGGAGGTCAGGAGTGCCTGGAGGCCCCTCAAAGGATACTGGGCACCAACCTGTGGCCACCTGGATCAAGTCCCACAAGTCTCAGGTTGGGATCGGGGCTTCCCACAGCAAATCATGTCTGTGGTTGTCTTCTTCTTTAGAAAAGGGGGAGGATACAAGACTCATCTAGTAGCTAGATTTAAACAGACCAGAACATTAAAAATCCCGTAGCAGAGTTTTTACTATTCATCACTTTCCTTTTGATGAGTTTCTATTCTGACCCTACTTACACTGAACAGTTTGTAAGAAATAAAATCCCAAACTGGTTCACCTCTCCTGAAAAGTAGAGTCATTCTTGCTTCTGAACATTAAACATGATGCACTAAAATGCTCTGATGCTGTAATTTGGTGACGCTCCATTATAAATGTAATATACTTCCTATTGAAACTGGTAAAAGAGGCATCTTGAACTTAGATGAAGTTAATTGGAAAATGTTTCATCAGACCAATTAATAATTAAGCAATAGTTTTTATTGCTGTTCTAAGATGACAAATGAGTAAAGACACTAAATCCCTCCAAACCATAACCAGCATTCTCAAGAAAATATCTTTAAAAGAGGCTATCTTGTCTAAATTACACTTTTTAGTAAAATTTTCCAGTTTTGGAAATGATTCAAAGATTTACTTGGCAAACTCAGAAGCAGTCTTGCACTGTGCTGGCTGAAAACAGGTACCAGTGTCCATGAGGTGGAAGCAGGCACAACTGCACTTCAAAGTTTGCATGGAGTTCATTGATTTTATTTGTGCAAGAAAATACATGAAGGTGCTGTTTAAATTCTTGAATAAGTATTTTCTGATTTTTTCATGTAGAAGTTTGTATTTTTTGTTAATATTTTAGAATTGATGTGGAGATCTCACCCTGTCAGTTTAACATTCCCTGAACTATGTTTTGGTATAGTTAATTATTTTGTGGAGGATGGACTGTGCCTTCTGGGATCTGCAGAATGTAACTGTGAGTCTGTTTGTCTGGCTGGTGCTGGAAGCCTTTTTTGGAGTAACACAAAGACTGACTATACAGCCTGAAGGAGGCAAGATATCAACTATGAGTGGAGTTTTGCTTGAGGATAGGATGGACTGCAAGACCAGTGGTAGAGTATGGGAATCATAAAACAAACCTGGCAAGGCCAGGAAGCATGGCTGACATTGCATATTGCTGCACATACTCACTGCAGTGGCTGTTTCATGGCACAAGTATGATCACCAATAAAAAAGGAGATCCTTTAGAAGTAAGAGAAATGTCTCAATACAATGAACTTCAGTAATGTTCATGTTCAGTTTCTCCCCAGCAGTTAAACCTCCAGTCTTACCACTTGTGCTGTATATAGTAACAATATGGCAAACTCAAAAAATAATTTTCTCTTCATCCAGGAAGGGATGTCAGAGCATGTCTCCACTCTTGGTAACTTGACAGTTTGCTCCAGGCTTTTACAGAATTGGCTCCAGGCAGCTTGGGTTTACTATAAGAGTTGCCAAAGCTGTTCATTTTTCTTCTGGCTGACAGTCTTCATGTGATTGTTCTTCTTTTCACATCTGGCCCAGAGTCGCTTTATATGCGTGTGTGAATCCTATAACTGGGTTTGGAAACTGATGTGTTTTGAAGATTTCCAAACAAGCAGAGTAAAATTAATTATGGAAAGAACCCATCTTCTTGCAGTGATTTCAGTGCAGTTATGGTGTTTTAGTGCACTGGGGGAGGATTTTAAAAACTGAGTGGTTTATAGGGTATTACCAGTTATCTTTGCAGTTTATCTCTTTGCATTTTCTTTCTTTACAGAACTAGAAGGCAAAATGTATTTTTGTATGGGACTCCAGGTCATTTGGGATATAAGAGGCTTAACAACAGAGACACACATGATGTGTTGTATGATGCAAGTGACCCAAAATCTAAGTTGCAAAATATAACTGAAATACCCTTAAGTCTAATTTTAATGAAGTTATGAGCAAAATAGAGCCATGAAAAATTTCTTCTGCACATGTGCTTCTTGGTGTGGTATCAGAATCACAGAAATATCAAAACCTACTACATTTCTCTTACCATATCCAGCTTCAATTTCTGATTTTTTTTATCTAGTGGGACTCCTACTCCACCTTCGGATGCTGATGTTACCACACTGAGAGGTTAGTTTTTATCTAACTGCTGTTAAGGCTGATTCTGAATTACCAGAAAATTGAGGAATTCATGTGTTAGGATTTCAGAAAGAGCTCTGAATTTTCACACCTCTCTAATGCCATTTGTAATCTGGACATCATGTTATGTGCTGACATTTTTTTATTTCATGAATCATGAAAATCCTACTCAAGAAATTAGTTCTGTGCCAGTTTTACTGCACCTAAGTTCATGTTTCCAAAAATACATCTGCTTAGCAGAATGTCAGCATCTTATAGTGATTGATGTATTTGATACTTTTCCTCAGGCTTTTCATGTGTCTCCTATGCTTTTGCTGTCATGATGATGGGAATAGGAATCAAATTTGACTATTGGTTTATGCTTGCTGAACTGCTTCTGTGGGTGTATAGAGAAAGAAAAACAACAAACAAACCCAAACAAAATAACACTGCTCTCTTTCAAACTCAGATGCAGCTGCCAATGTTCCTCCCCCTCATGAGGTCTCCATCGAGAGTCCTGCAGGTGAAACCATCCATGAGCGTGACAATGTGGACACCACTGTGAGTGGGTTTTTTTTCATTTGGTTCAACATGATATTGTTTATGGTCATTTACACTTTAGTAGCAATTAAAGGTGTTGTTAATATGGTGTGTTAACACAAACTAGGATTTCCTAGTTTTCTTGGTTCTAAAATTAAAGAGCCAGACACGGTTAAGGGATAAAGAGTTTTTTACCTCAGTATTTAATAAGGATTCTTATGGTGCAGCAATTTGCCAAGGTGGAATACTCTGAAATGCACACTCATGGTAGATCACATATACAATCTTACAGACCTTGCAAATTAGTACATCAACTAGGATGTTCCTTGTTGGCTTGAATGAACAGTGTGACATCCCCCTATCCCCAAGTGTTCTCCTCTAGATGGGTCTAATCCTGATCTACAGGATGTGTTCTAGAAGGGGCCTTGGTTTCTCAAGATAGTGTAAGGCTTTCTGGCTTCCAGCTGTGAGGTCTTGAAGGTGTTTGGTCTCCTGGCCTAACAGAATACCAGGACTATGCTAAGGTATCAGACTTAAGGAATTAAAAGTATGCACGCTAAGGGTACTGAGAATGCATAAGAGGTATATTAAAAAAAAAGGCAAAAAATCATCACAGCATCAATAAAATTGGGTGTGAATTTCTAAAGTTTTAAGACATTTTCCTGAGCAGATATTTTTTTCCATTTGGAGAGGCTTTGAAATACCTCTTCCCCCCCAGTGGGAGATATCAGTTGAACTATCAGGTGAGGTTTTTGCTAGTGTCATAGGACTAGAGAGGGAATGCCTAGTGGCTCTGAAAGCTCCAAGAAGAGTGTGGAACACTATTATTCCTATGGAAGCGCAATATTCCTTAGGTTGCTGTAGTAGAGTTTCAAGGGTCTGTGGAGTACAATTGTGTAGGACGGGGGAGAGGTGACCTGGACAGCCTTGAAGACTCTGATACTCTGCTCTTTTTCCTCTGTTGATGTAGGTGAACTTGTATTTAACATCTTACAAGCTACTCTTTCTGTGATATTTAACCAAAGCTCACAACACAGGGAAGTCTAGACCCCATATTTAAAACATCTCTCTAGAAGTGAGCTGACCACCACATAGGTCCCAGGGCAGTATTTGCTTCTAGGAAACAGGTCCTCCAGATGAAATTTTAATTCCACACTCTAGAATCCAATTGCAGTATTCATGGGCCAACATGACCAAAGAAAATTTTGTAAACCAGTGTAATCAATCAGCTGGCTTTTTTTTTTTTTTCTTATAAAAATGAAGCTCTCAGTGGATCGCAGAGGAGCTTACAAAGTTTCACATGCTGATTTATTGTGCTGGGATTAACTGGGCCATACTGTTCAATAACCTAGTGTGGCCCTAGAAACAAAGTTGAACCAAACTGTGCTTTCTTCTAGAGCTTTCAGTGCTGACTGGAGCTCTGATGTTGGAATAAATACAGAATATGGAACAGACAGCTTCTGACTCAAGTGCAGGGTCTGGCCTTATGTTATGTACCAAGAACACTTGTGGTTTAGTCCCAACAACAGCATTATTCTTCTTTTGAAACAGAACTTCCTGGAATATTTCTGCTGGAGCAGAGAATAGGACCACTCAGTAAATGGGAAAGGAACCAGAATTAGATTGCTGCTGCTACAGCATTTTTACTCTGTACAGTTACATCCCACCTCATTGTTCTTAGCAGCCAAAATACATTGTTGATTACAAGGCCAAGAGTGAGAAAAGATCATCTTCTGCACTTTGTATGCTGACTATACCAGGTTTTGGGGGGCTGATAAATTATTTAAACTACACAGTGTTGCAAACAGCCAAATCATAGCACTATATATATGCCTGCTAAATGTGGATCCCTCAAATGCTAACTAACTTTAAGTAATGTACCAGTCCTTATGGTCTTTGGGCAGAGTTATCCAGTGAAAAAGGAATGTGAGGGGCTGGAAAGAGAATTTAACTAAAAAAATTTAGAGGGTTCCTAAACAATGTAGAAGTTGCTTACTGATGGCAGATAAATTTTCTGGAGAAAGTTTTTTTCCATTTCCTGCCTGATGCGTAAGTTAAGACTGCAGCTTCATTGAAAAAAACTGTTTTTCTGGCTCTCTATTTTTCCTTTTTAATAGGAAAAAACCAGAAAATATGTATGTAAATAGTCAAAGACAAAACCTCTAGCAAAAGACATTTGTCTAAAGTTAACAAGCCAGCCTTCTCTTCCCTCCCAGACAAATCTCTATTAAAAAAAAAAAAATTCTGGTGTCTTTCAGTATACCACAAGGAATAGTATGTTATTTTAAAAATACTAGGGAAGTAAGGAGAAAGCATGCTCAGCCATTCAAATTGGATTAAAACTTGGCATTCACTGCTGCCTGTGGCATCCATGATGGCTCCATGCATCCCTGATGCACTGCAGAGCCACTGCTCTGGGGCTTTTTGAAATAAATACAAAAATGAGTAGACATTTTTGTAGACAGAGCAGTTGAAGCCCACTGCTTTAGCTCAGCAGAGCTCTCATTCCCAGTGCCCACTGTATATCTGGGGGGATTCTTCACCTCCTGAGGCTGAGCAACACAGAGTGTTATTCCAAAGGTAGAACTTGGCAAAGGCAGCTTGTCTTCCAGCTGGAAGAGTGAGTAGGAGCCTTGTGATAAATGAGTAAATTTTGGGTAAATCAGCCTACACTGGCTGGGCTCAAATGAGATGTTTGAGTAGCCATTGTTGCACTTTAAATTGCTTCATGAACTTCCCACACATCTGTATTTCACTTTGTACCTAAGGTCAATGAGATGGAATTACACTAAAGGTGTCCAAATGGAAAACAGAATTATCTTAAATATTTGAATTCTCAGGAAGTTCTCTTGCTTAGTAAACTTCCTTATTAGTGCTGCCTCTGTCCCTGAGGCTTCACAAGCACTCCATGTTAGTGCCAGGTAAACAAGTGTGCTGGTGGCTCCAGCACTGCACACGCTGTGCTCTGGACTGCAGCATTCACCTGCCATTAAGTGTGTCTCTTCCTTCCCTTCCAGATCAATAATGAGATAAAGAAGCAGGATGAGAAGATAGTCAGACCTGTAACTGAGCAGATGATTGAGTTCAACATTTTGATTGTTGGTGAACAGTACAGTGAGGAGCTGAAGGACCCATCTGCTGCTGAGTATCAACTGCTGTCTGAACGATTCATTTCTGAGGTGATTCCCTTCCCTAACTCCATTTTTCCTTTTGCTGGCTCTGCAAAGCAATAGCAGCAAAAAGCATCTGTTTCATGGCTGCTGATTTTTGTCTTCCTATGGTTTCCAGTATTTGTTTTTGTTTTTTTTTTTTTGTCCATGACGGTGGTAATTATATTGCCATCATATTTTGGGAGCTGGGTGTGTGTCTGCCTTTTCTCTTTGGAGAGGCATCTAAGTTGTCATATGGCTGCTTATCATGAGCCTTATCTTTTCTCTAGCTTTGCTTCCTTCATAGCCCCATTTAGTTTGGGTTGGTTTTCTGAATCCTTTTTACTGGGCCTAACTCTGTGCCAGATCCTGTGCCAAATGGGAAAGAAATGTATTCTTCACTGCAGCCAAAAAGCATCACCATGACTTTCACGAGTTGCTAGCATAGGCTAGACATCTTAGTTTTCCTAGTTGTGAGTCCCAGTAGCAATGCCATGGTATGTGTGTGTGTAAAAAATGTTGGATGGGACAGAATCCACCTTGGCACCATGGATATCCCACTCCTTTGATCCCTTGCCTGGTTTTCTCTGAGTTTGAATAAAGAAGTCTCGAAAAAAAAGTCAGCAGCACTGTGATTGTTTAAGTCTCACCAGAGACAGTTTAAAAATAGGGAGATGGGGGAGAGGAACAAGAATTTACAGAGTAAAAAATAATCCTCAACTGGCAAGGATCTTTGGAAGCTAAAAAACTTTCTAAACCAGCATGAACTTTCAGTATTCTCTGTCTTGGTTTTGTCTCCTGTAGCACAGTTGATTATCTTGGTAGTCTCTTTCCATTTCTCCCTTTGGAATGTTTCTATGCAGTTCTTGGGGAACGCTGGATGTTGTTCTTCATACTTTTTATTTCCCCTTTTTCTAATAACGAAACGATGTCACCAAAACTACTCTTCCATAAAGAAAGGAATATTTAACTGTTTTTCACCTATTAGATATGACAGCTCAGATACATTTTTTGACAATGTTAGAAACACTTCCTAATTTTTTACCGCATGAGCAGAAGTGAACAGAATCTCTGTTAATTTTTTTGTTTTTCTGTCAAAATAGATTAAAAGTGTATTTGAAGGACTACCTGGATACAAAAGCATCCATATCCTGGATTACAGGTAAAAAGATCCTGATGCATATATGGTGATTGAACCTGATCATGTAGGATGGTGCAATGAGCTGACACGATGCTTGGCAGGATGTCAGGCGTGTGTGTGGGAACTCCTGGGATGTATTAACTGACTGCTCTCATATTTGGTACCTCCATATATGCAACTGAAATAGAAATACAGAACTGATTTTTTTCCTTCTGGCATTCTTCCCATGAAATGCTTGCTGTGATTTTAAGACAAGGCATTATCGTTCAAGATTCTATCCTAAAATGAAAAGATATATTAGTATCTGCTACTTCTAATCTATCCAAGTATTAAACAGGGAAGGACACAGAAATCCTTTTGGAAAAAAAGTGGTGTATTTAAATTTCTTTTTCAAATTCTGAATGTTAATTTGGGATGGCTCTAAAGGTTAGTGTTTAGGATATGTAAAGGCCTCTAACTCTTGGATCAAAAAAAGAGGTGGGGGATAGTTTGATAAATGATGTTGAATGTTTTAACTCTCTGTATTCGGAGAAATATACTTTTAAATCCATTTGTGCTTCAAAGTGACATTTAAAGTTAATTTGTTAAGTTAATGAATCAAATGTAAAATGTCTGGCTTGGAGTACAGACATTACCCAAATTGTAATTTTTCTTGAATGGACTGGATACGACTTTCAGAATCTAATGAGTGTTTTCATGAGTTAATTTAAATTGTGTTTTCTTTGAGATTGTAAGCTGTATTTCTTAGAATTTATTGTCTGGACTATTTTAATTAGCATACATGTAGGTAACAAAGCAACGGTAGTGAGAGAGGTCTTGTGGTTGGAACCCTAGGCTACATCCAGTTTTCAGCCTGGAAGGTAGCAAAACCTTCCATCTTGGTATTTGCAGTCCAGTAGGTTTGCAAGCACTAGATTCATTTGAGAAGACAAATAAAAGGCTGATATTTCTGGCAAAGTCTGCTCTCTGCTGTGCATGACAAAAACCCATTGGTTGTAATTTAAACCTTTAGGTAGAATAAGTGAACTTGATCTTCTTGATACTGACAGCAATTTACCTGCATTATTTACAATAATCTGAGATGGCTCTGCTCTGCTGATTCCTTGGGATCAATAGAAAATATCTCAGTTCACTAAAAGCAGAACAATTTGTTATGTAACTGAATAACTATGAGTAACTATGCAACTAAAAAGGATTTTCCTGTACGTGTTTTCAAATGGTTATGCTCTGTAGAATACCAAAGCAAATGTGTTAAATTTTTAATACTTAAAGGAAGTTATGACATTAATTTAACGAGTTCTGCTGTTCTGTTTTTGTTTTTATAATCAGCCCTTCCGAGGAAGACAGGTAAAGACAACTTTTTCATAGATATTGTCATAATACAGATGGGAAAAACATGTTTAGCTGGAGGGCATTGTTTTTTGGAATTTGTATTTTAGTTATTTAACATAAATATTGTGAGAGAAGGTTCTACCTGAAACTGCAAGTAACTGATCTGTTTCAATTAAGGATAAACCTAATTTGCTTATTTAAGTCATAATGAGAAAAAAAAATTCCTCAGGAAAAGTCATTCTAAACACAAGTCAGCTACGGGGGTAACTTGTGTATAAGAATCTCTTTTATGAAGAAAACAAAATTGCTGAACAATGACTCAAAGTCTTCATACTTTGCAGCAAAGTCTTGAATAGATATGGGATTATTATTATTATTACTGAAATTGAAGTAGATAAGAACCCCACAGTTCTCCAGCAAAGGCAGTTGGCTTAGCTTCAAGGCCAGAGGTGCTGCAGATCTTAGCAGAACTTTAATAAATATTCTTTAGCAGAACATGGGATTAGTCTGGACTTGTTTTACATCAGACATATGCAAGTGAGGAATCCAGAATTTTCCTTCTTTAGTATGTTAAGAAAGTCACAAGACAGAAAAAGAACTGCAGCCTTAATTTACTAAATGTATTAATTTGTTCTCTGTGTGTCTCAGCATAGCCAGTTTCCATGAACAAGTTAAAAGAGAATGAGCATTCTAACTTTTCAAAAAAGGTTAGAAACACAAATCTCTTTACAAACTATATGCAACTGTTCACAAGGGCTATGTTCCAGGCACCAGATGGTCAACCCTTTCCAGAAAGAGGATGGTGTTTAGTTATTTACTAGGCATTATGAATGGCAGCACAGTTGTATTAAACCTAAATGTTATGTTTGAGGAGCACACTCTGTTCCATCTTTCCTGTGCCTTTTCACTACTGTTGTCCTTTTTAATCTCCTCTGCTGACAGTCAGTGCCCATGGTGGGCTCATGTCAATGATAGAGCCAGCAGCAAAACCCCAGGCTCCTGGGTTTAGTCAGTGTGTTTGTGAATTTTCTCTGTTGTATCTGGAACTGGGGTTTTAAAGACTTCTCTGAACAGAGACATTGTTTTAGAGATCCAATCCAGCTCTGTGGAATCGGGAGAACCTGCATTCAGAGCACATGTTTCTAATGCTTCAGAGGTTACTTAATTTTTCTTGCTGTGTTCTGACTACAGCCAAAATGTGCTGTATCTTGTAAAGTTCCCTTGTGCTTATGCCCAGTGTATGGTAAATCTGATTGCAGCCTAATCTGTTGTGTGGAAAAGGACATCCAGATGTATTAAGGAAATGAAAATTAAGAAAATGGAGAGAGAGGAGGAAAATGGAGGAGAGTTTATATTAAAAAACCCCTAAAATGTACACAGATACAAAACTGAATTATAGAATACATGATCAAATGAGTCTAGATAAATTTTCCCAATTTGATGAATTAAATACTATTTTATTGCCATTAAAAACATTCTTTCAAGCAGGTTAACATTGCACAGTGACAGAGATTAGGGGTCTCACTTGCTACTATAGATTGCAATATGTTTTTGTGTATATTTTCATACCTCAGAGCCTTTCGTATTACTGGTATGATCTTAAAATCACTACTCTCACCACTGCATGCTGATGGACCCACTAATAATGCTTGCAGAAAGTCAGTGCTTTGGTCTGCTTGTGGTCTGTCTGCCATTCACTAGTAGAAATGTGGGAGTGGGACCAGACCAGATGTCAGTTTTGGGTAGCATTTCCCTTGAGAACTTTGTGAAAAGAATCAAGTCATTTTTATTCATCCTTTAAAGCTGTGTATTTTTATATTAAGAAGGGTATTGACATGGGCCCTTGTGAAAAATATATAGTGATTGTTTGCTTAGGAAAACCTTGAATTTCTCATCTGTATTCTTTCTCTTTGTACAACTGAAGTGGGGTGGAAGTTCACTATGCTGTCACATTTGATGGAAAAGCCATCAGCAATGCCACCTGGGACTTGATTAACCTTCATTCAAACAAGGTGGAGGACAACTCCTTCATGGGCATAGAGGATAATCCAACAGTTGTGTACACCATCAGTGATTTCCGAGATTATATTGCTGAGATCCTCCAGAAACATGCTCTGCTTGAAAATGCTTCCATCTCTTTAGACCCAAACTCTCTTCAGCTTACTAATGGTGGGTATTAATTGTGATGCACTGGTGTGCCACACATCTGACTTCTTATAAAATAAATCTCAGATGAGTGAATTATTCAGCTGTCCTCTGAAAAATTAAACAGAACAAAATGAACTATATTATAGCCTGTTTTGCTCTGATCTTAACCAGGTCAAGTCATTAGCAGTAGCATCCTATTCTTGATCCATTAGCCTAGCCCCCTATTTTATTTTAATTTTTATTTTTAAACTGAGGTTTGTGGTGTGCAGTTTCAGTAATACTTTCAAAAATTAATAGGAATAGAAGGGAGAAATGTGGTTCACATGGTGCACATTGCATCACGGTGACCTTCAATTTAGTAGCTCTCTGTTGGCCTTAGGCAGCACAAAGGGAATACCCAGATTATTGTTGAATATTCAGTGATCCTGCTAGAGGTGTTGAAAGAGTGCTGACACCCCTTTGTTCTTATCTTTCCCCTTCACTTCCTGTCAGTGATTTGGAGGCATTTCCAGAAACAAAATCTCTCTGGCAAAATTTTAGACAAGATTTTACTTACAAATCTGAAACCAGAGAGGATTTTTAGTCGGTCTTCCAAAACAACTTCCTCACACTGTGACTGCAGCCTTTAGATCCCAAGTGTTTCTATTTCCACAGTGAAGGAAATACTGCACCCCACATCAGAGGACTCATCCTGGATTACTGAGCACCCAGTCGTGCTGGAGCGCCCGGAGTTTGATGTGAGTATGGTTCTGAGCAGTGGCCTTTGGACATATCTGAACAACTTAGGTCAGCAAGGTAGAATTGTAGCCAACACTCAGAGCTTCTCTATCCTGTTGTTCCTGCAGAGTAAGTACTAATGAAGGCACACCTTATATTGGAGTAAAAACTGGTGAAACCTCTCATGTGATAATTCTAGTGTCTGCTGCCCAATAGTTTGCTGTGATCATCTTATTTTGATTATAAACATCTCTAAAGAGGTGATTCTTCCTTCCATGATACTGCCTTTCTTTGGAAAGAAGAAATAGATGTAAATCCTACAGCTGGCTGCTAGAAGAGATAAAATGCTAAGTTTCATAAGCTCCTTTTGTCACTGTATTTATTTCAAAGAAAGTTTTCAATTTGGTTTTTAAATTATGTCCATCTTCCTAATACCAGGAGAGGAAAATGACACTGACACTAGTTCTGTTGTTTTTTTTTTTTTTTTGTCTCTTGTAATTGTCTCCTCTGACTCCCTCTGGAATAATCCAAGGCACAGACTAGAGTTCCATATTGGACAGACTTGGTGTCCCTGACCATGTCTGTGCAAAGGGACTTTAGCAAAGACACTGAGTTAGGTGCCAGCAATGCTGAGATCAAGTCAGTCAGTTCTGCCAACAGAGAGATCTTCTGAGTGCTGAATCATTGTCTGGGCGGTTGGTTTCTGCTCTCCACTCTGTTCTGTAACACAGATGTGCTTTCAACAAAAAATGACCTCAGATCACGCCCTAAAATCCAGACCCACTTGTGCTGGATGGAAGGTTCTCACTCAGTCCATCATGAGATAATGTTATGAACACAGACACATTTAATTTTAGCCAGCTTCTGAAATGTTTATGTAAGCAAAATTTATTTTCACAGAATGCAAATATTGTTAGAATGGATGTAGGTATAATGTCCTTAATTTCATGACAGTTTTTGCTGAGTCTTAAAAACTACTCACTGATGTCTAAAATGAAAACTCATGTGGATTTGCCATAATGGATTAGACATGGTGTAGATAAAAAATACTTTAAGCTGGCTTTCAGAAAAGGGCTTTCTCTTTACTGGAGACATCTTATTGGAGACCTCTAACTAGTCTAAAATGTTGTAGATGTTTATTTTAGTAAGACAAATAATTACCAGTTTTTGGAAATGTTATTATGACAAAAAATTGTGGAAGTAATAGTTCTCTAATCATGACTGTGAATAAAGGCTTCTGTAGCTTCAGTCAAAAACTCTGATTATGTAAAAGGTATTAAGTATATCCGCAAACCAGCTGTGTACAACCTACAATACACAGGTAATTTGCAAAGTAGCTTCAGATAAATATAAGAAAATCCTAAATATTATTTCTTAAATAAGAAATCCTAAATATGTTTAAACACTACACAATCAATCAATTATTTCTACAGATGTTAAACCTTTATGGTTCAAGTAGCTGCTTTCAAGTAGAAATGTTACCTATGGAAAAGAACTTTGCTATAGTTTTCCCCAGGGGATTTGAGAATAAGCTGGATTTATATTAACTTACCAATATCATGACATTACATGGGATTGTCATGATTTCACCATCCAATTGCTACAAGATGGTACAACTAATTCTTTTGAGTTTTGCAGCTCTCTTTAAAAGTAAAGCAAAAATCAGGTCTGATTTTTGAAATCTGTATTTTCTTGTTTATGTTGAGTTGTAAAAGGTAGAACACTCTGGCTTGAGGAAAGGACAATGCCTTTCTGGCAGCAGAAAATGAAAAATCGGGGAGAAGGGTTCTGTGTTTACAGCCATCTATCATATTTGTAAGCCTTTTACATTGGTGAAAACCAGAAGTAGCCAATATGATATTATTGTTAGTATAATATATTGCCCTGCAACAAGAATCTTTGAATACTGTTAGTTGCCATAGGAGCATTTATCCACATTCAAATAAATGATGAGGTGCAATCCCTGGCAACTAAATGCTTACATTAAATAAATGTATTGAGGAGAAATTGCTGGTAGTCCTAATTCATTCTTTCTGGAATTTATATGTGTAATTTATTTCTAATTTTGTACAGTAACTCTTTTTACAGCTTTATTTATAGTGGCTAGTCTTGCCAAAAATAAAATTGCTGGAGCACATGTCTCTATGGTATATATACTTTTCAACCGATTGTCACCATATAATTAAAAAAATTTGATGAGACTGTGGTGGCATAACAACTGGCATTTTTAAATATGATCATTACATGCAAACAAGTAATTTAAGAAAAAAAAGTACTTTTACTGGTCTGTTTCCAAAGCATTCAAATGCAGTTTGAATTAAGCTGAAAATTTAATTCACCCTTATTTCAGCCTGGAGTAAAATTTCAAATTGAAAAGTATTTGGCTTCTTCCTGTTATTCCTGCTGATCAAGCAACAGAAAGATATTTGACAGCAATGGTGAGCTACAGAAATTCTTACAGTGGTTTTGAACTAAAATTACAGAAACCTGTGTCCACTGTAACTTTACTTAACTTTACTTGGCACCATTGGCAGTTTGTTAGCCCTTAGCAAATTGCTGCTTCTTGAAATTGCTTGGCAGTGTTTCATACACTACAGGGTTTTTGGTCCATATCCCACTGCTGCACAGCATTTATATGGGGGCAGGTATCCATGTAGAACACTAATTCCTGAGTTTTAGGCTATCAGCTTGCTTTCGTAGCCTTGACCAAATAACTTATTATCTTTATTGCCTTTTTCTAATATAATTACCTCATCAGACACCATAGTAGGAGATTAATAGTCAAAGATGAAATATGCTAACTACTTTAACTGTAAACCAACTAATGATTGGGACATGGAATAGTAAGTAAACGTTGTGGAAATTGGAGATGTAACAACAATTTTTTTTTTCACATTTCAAATAATTCACAAATTCATTCTGCATGCACTTTGTTCTTCATCATTATTGCTGATAGATTTTTTTTTTTTTTCTGGGCAGGTATCTTGGCTTTGAGACTTTATTATTCCAGGTTCTAAATGCTCTTCATTACGTTCTGGTCTCTGTTATTCTCCTGGGTTCTCATACCCACAAACTAAAAGATATCAATAAATGATAACTGGGCATGCATCCATTGAAGTTCACTTTCTACACTGTTTCATGTATCATAGTAACTGAAATATTAGAATTACTGTGTGTGGCTGATGAATAACAGCTGTTAGAACCTCATCATGCTTTAGGAAGGCAGAAAACATTTATCTTTGATTTAGTTGAAGATGGACAGATTGATTTTTTCAGCACAGGAAAAGAGATGGGGTTGGACATAGATGGTAAATCTCTTAATACCCTAAGGGGTTCTGCACTCCAAGCAATCAGAATGGCTCCTTTCCCTTTTTGGTGGACATGACTGGACATGCCATTTGTCAGATGGATGTGCATCTTACATGTCTATTGCACAAGATTAGCGGGGGTCTGTATTTGCCCCTCATCCTGCTGCTGTGCATTGCTCCCTCAGAGGCAGTAGTCTGAGTTCACTTGGCCCCTGCCTGCTGTTAACCCCTTCTGTGTGTCCAGCCCAGTGCAGACAGTCAGTGTTTCCCCTGTAATAGTGGAAATATTAACAGTGGCTTTGTGTTCCAGGACAGCACCTTTTTAGCTGAACGTCCTTCTGCAGATGAGTCAACTGTCAGCAACGCCTTGCCCTTTGATCACATCAAACCAGATTCCAGCTCAGACAGTGAGCAGGCCAGTGACAATGAAATCCAGCCAAGACCAGAGAACATTGACCATGAGGCTGGTTTGGCACCTGAAGCTCCACTTTCCTCAGAGGCTGATGTCACTTCTTTGCCTGATGGGCAGAATTTAGAGACTAGTCATTTAGTCACTGTACCAGCGTTAGAGCATGATTCTGTGGACTCTCTGGAATGGCTTTCAGCCCCCAGTTCTTTAGATGGTAAGTTAATGCTATTGACTGAAGCTTAAATTTGGATACAAGTATTTCCTGATACTCCCCAAATTATAGTTCACTGAAATGAGTTTTCAGAAAGGTCTGAAAATTGAGTATCTTTCTCTGCCAGTTTTTACCTTTTGTGTGTGCATGTATCCAAGAGCTATTTACCAAGGTAAAATGCTTGTAATAGCTAATAATACCTGTTTCTCTCTTCTGGAAATGGTACATACATGGCACTTGTTAAATAGCATAGAAGTAATTTTCTATGTCTTGACTTGGCCCATAGAATATCTGAATGGAAAGTGGAAGAGGTTAACAGGGGTCCTTATGACTTTGGCATACAAAGGCCGGGATATATTATGGAAAATGTGGAACACAGGTCTATGGACAATAAAATTAGTGAAACTTGACACTTTTTATCACAAACAACATCTAATTGTCAATTTGTTTTTAATTTTAATGTTTGAAGATACTGGACTATCTGAAGATCTTTTGCCTTTAAGTCCTTCTCACCTTGTGCCTGAAGAATCTCCATCTACCGATGACTATGGAGTCCCTCTGCTTTCTGCACCAACAGTGGCCTCTTCATCAGTTGTAGAGACTGATATTAAAGAGAAGGAAGAGACTGATATTAAAATCCAAGGTAGTCCTGAGGGCAGTGACAGTGCAGACTCTGTGGAAGAAATTCCTTTTCCCTTAGAAGTGCCCCCTATGGAAGACGAAACTGATATATTTCTTGGAGATAGAGTTATATATGATGATGGGTCTGGTTCAGCTTTTGATGGTTCAGGAAAAGAAATGGAATCAAGTATCTGGCCTTGGGAAGAAGCAACTCTGGAACCAGTTTTCTACCCTGGTCCTGATAGCTGGCTTGAAGATGACAATGAGTCTTTATTAATCAAAACTGAGGATATTCCTGAAGGCATGATTTTAGACTATATTCTTAACTCTGGTAATAAATTAGATTATGATCTTTCCAAAGATGAGAATGAAGGGATAGTCAATATAAAAGATTTCCTTGATGAGTCTGAAATATTTGTCTTTCCAGAGACTACAACTCTGCAAGTACCTCTGTTACAGACAGAAGAGCCATCGTCTGTGGGACCATCTACACAGACAGAAACTCTGGGCATGTATGATTCCTCTTTTGTCATGCCAACTGGAGAGGCCCCTGTCTCACCACCACATATAGATCTGTCTGTGGAAGATAGTGTCCATACATCTATAGGGACTGTCAGTATTGAGCAGCCCGAGGAGTCCAGTGTAGGCCAGAACATAATCCCTGAAGGAGTTGAACACCAAAGTGAAGACAGGGCAGTGGTAGAAGAACTATTCACAGTGAAGCAGCCGGATGTAATGGAAGCTGCTACAATAGGACACTTGGACACAATCTCTTCAGAAACCCTTCTGACTGCAGATCCTTCTGTGGTAAAACTTGATGCTTCCACAGAAGAGCAGCAAGCCCTAGATTCATCACTGGCAGACCAAGACACCCATGGATCAGCAGTGAAGGAACCAGCTGATGTTTGGCCTACTGACAGGGCACTAGAAACCTCCTTAGACCAGACAGTGCAACCAGCAATGCCAGCAATGGTTACTCAAGGTTCAGCTGCAGCTCCTTCTGCAGTAGATCACACCCCTGCCCTAGAGGGCTTTGCTGGACAGGATGATATAGACCATGGCACACATATTTCCATGAGCTTCAGCACTGTTATGGATTATCAAACAGTGAGTATAACAACAAGCACCGTTGAGCTTCCATCCCACCTCCCTCCTGTGGGATCCACGCCATCATTGTCTGTGGCTACCTCAACAAAGCTGGGAGATGAAACAACAAGAGTCCTGGATGTTTCAGTAGACCTGGGTCATGTTAGCACTGCCCAATTTTCTCCTGAGCAGACTGAGGAGGGAAGGACAATGACTGAAAGTCACATTGAGCTAACCACTCGTGTCCAGTCCACAGAGATGGCCAGTGTGGCTTGGGCCACGCATGAAACTCACTACAGCAGCACCGTCCCATCCCGAGCCCTTGTTGTGTTCTTCAGCCTTCGGGTCACCAACATGATGTTTTCAGAGGACCTGTTTAATAAAAACTCCCCTGAATACAAAGCCTTGGAGCAGCGATTCCTGGAGCTGGTAAGAGTCACTTCTGTGATAAATGTCCATTACCAGATAGACAAAAACTGTTGGTAAATTATATTTAGTCATCCTTCACACAGAGCAACTCAAAACTGGTGTTTACATATAGGACTTGTGTCCCTCTGTGGGGAAAGTTCCTTCTGGAAATGGATGATGGGATGCTGTTCATCTCTTATTCAGATAATAGTCTCTCTCTGTTGGTGTCAATGAATACAGCAGTGCAGTTGAAGTCACTACTACACTCCTCCTACTTGCTTCCAGAGTGCTCTGTATTTAGTGTATAGGGAGGAACATGCAAGAAAACTGGGCTGTGAGCAGGTAACTTTTCTGAAACACATTCAACCTGTCCTAAGTAAGAGGTAGCTCAGAGAATTAAGCAGTTCCTAACCTGACTGATGACTTGGAAAGCCTCACAGGAGTAACACAGCAATAACTGCCAAATTTTAATGGGGGAATTCCCCTCTTCTGAGTGAAACAAACATTCTCTTGTGGGAGATGAAGGAAGAAAAGCAGAGAGAGGGAAGGGGGACATGCTTGAAGGAAAACCCCTGTGAAATGGCAAGTATTCCAGGTACTTAGATCAAGGGAGAACACATATGTCCTGAGAACTGTGCAAATTGCTATACTCTTAAGAATTGCCTGAAGTACTCAGGCTCCTGGCAGGCTGCCAGCACAGACTTCAGCTGGGTAAAGATTAATGCCCTTGATGTAGGATTTGGATAACATCATTCAGACTCTAATTGTCTGCTGCAGTAACAGTACAACTGGCTCAAGTAGAGAGAGACTCAAATATTCAGCTTTTCTGTCATATCCTCTGTGTTGCAGCTGGTGCCCTACCTTCAGTCAAATCTGACAGGATTCCAGAATCTGGAAATCCTGAACTTCAGAAATGGCAGCATTGTGGTGAACAGTCGAATGAAATTTGCCAAACCTGTGCCTCGGAATGTCACCAATGCTGTGTACATGATCCTGGAAGATTTCTGCAACACCGCATATCACACCATGAACCTGGCCATCGATAAATACTCCCTGGATGTTGAATCGGGTAAGGACAGCAGGAAAATGCAGCTTAAAGCAAGGGATCCAGAAAAATTTCTGGCGTAAGTGCTAAGGATCCCAGCAGCTCAGAGGCTGCCCACTGCTCTTCACAGGCTGGGCTTTAGAAAGACAGTCTTTCATAGAGTAAAAACAAACAAATGAAAATCTGCTCTGGGACTAAAGAAATGAACGTCAAAGTGGGACCCAGACAGAGAAAGCTGTATGGGGTCCATATAGATTTATGGAGAAAAAATAACTCATGGAATACTCTGCATGATGCCCCTGTATTTAACCTGGGGAGTGGAGGAGGAGAACTGCTCAGGGAGAACAGTGGTGCCCATCTCTCTTGTGCTTACTTGCATGTGTGGTTTGAACTTACTCCACATGGTTATTCCCACAGGTGGTAGCCAGTTTACCTGCCAGGTGGGCATCTGCACAGGTAACAGTTGCTGCCTCATGCTTGGGGTAAGGTCTTGGTTGCACTAAAAAGTCACAGGCCCTCTTGCTTCACTTCTCTGATACAGGGAGAAGGTCATTTTGGTTTTTTCCCCTGTCCAAGCCAGTGCTTTACCACATAAGCAACCCAGAAATATCTCCTGTTTTGAGGTTAGAGAAAAATAAGAGTGCTGACCTGTTGGCATATGGTAGCTGTTCTTCCCAGATAGGTCTCTTATAATGATGGTCTAATTAGCATGGCAAATGTTCTGATATCGATTGCTTAACTGTATACCAGCCTCTTAAGCCTGATACAAGTGAGATGTTTTGAATGCTACAAGCTCATGCTCCTTGCAGACAAAAGGGCAAATCCCCTTACAGCAGATGGTGAGTGCCTGAAATCCCACTGCCCTTCCCCATATGCTGCCTAGGTGTTCCATAGCAAGAAATACTGGAGATCACCTGTGGTTTACTCATTTGTAAGGGAGAGTTCCAGCAGACAGAGAAAATAGGAGGTAATGTCTGTTCCAGTATGGAAAAGATTACTTTATACTTGCTTTTTTGACTGTTTTTGGGTGGTCTTAGCCATGCCACTGGCATGTGCAGACAGAGGAATGTTTGCTAGTGCTCGTTCACCTCAGCAGAACCTTTTGTTAATCACGAAAGGTGCACGCTGGATTTTTGTGGATTATCAAGAGACCATTAGAGAAGATGGCAGCCAGCACCTTGTCTCAGTTAAGGCTCTCCCCTTTCATTAACAGCTTTTGCTCTGTGTATTGTCAGGTGAGCAAGCAGATCCCTGCAAGTTCCAGGCCTGCAACGAGTTCTCTGAATGCTTGGTAAATCGCTGGAGTGGGGAAGCTGAATGTGTCTGCAACCCTGGCTACCTCAGCATCGATGGGCTGCCCTGCAACAGCATTTGTGACCTGCAGCCAAACTTCTGCCTGAACGATGGCAAGTGTGACATAAGCCCTGGGCAAGGGGCCATCTGCAGGTAGGTCACCCTGCTGCTGGAAGTTGTGCTTCCTGGATGAAAACTCCCTCTGTTGTAGCATTCCATAAGATTTGTCCAAAATTCTGTGCAATACTGTGTAACAAGTGAGTAGATTATGATTATCATTCATGTTGTGCTGTTCAGTGCAAGTCGCAGTACTAACACTAGTTTTCCTATGTATATATAATAAATGAGACAGTAAGAAATTAATAGAACAGAAGCATCAGAAAATAAAACTAACAAGGGATAGAGGTTGTAACAGAACACACTCAGTTGTTCAAATCACTTTTATTGGCCTTTGGGGACAGAATTCACCTCCAGAGGTTTTCTCAAGTAGCAAAGTGTTTGATAGTGTCATGTCACCTATGAGAGGTAATTCCATAACAGAAATTTATATCTGAACATCACATTGATAGTGCATAAATACATTAAATATACCACTTTTGGTCTGGAAAAAAGCATAAAAGTAAATCATTGTACATTTGAGAAAAATCATGTGGGTTCATAAAAGGATGAAGGAACAGGCCCCAGATATTTGCTTAAAAAAAAGATACAGGATTGCTGTATTTTGCAGTAATCAAAAAGACTTTGTGCAAGATGAAGACATGTTGGTGATGCCCCTGACACAGCACTTTACTTTTTACTTTTCAGACAATGTAATAGTCTATTTTTCAAAAATAAAATGTGCCTATCAACAAAAATTAAGAAAATGACCACAAACAATAGTATTACTACTAGTAGTTATTTATGTTTCTTCATGTGATTTTGTTTTTAAAGTTCACCTAGAACTTTAAAAACTTCTCTAAAGTCAATCTTAGACTGTTAACAGAAGAAATAAAAATGGTTTTAAAACGTTAAAATTGAATATTATCATAGATGCATCATACATTTAAATATTTGTGTGATAGTGTTAATCAGAAGCAGATAAGTATCTGAAACCAAGCCTGTTCCAGTTCTACCTTTGCAGTGGTATATCACATACCAGGCTCAATCAGGGCAGTTTTTCCTCAGTCTAAACACCTTCCAGTTTTAACACCTCACAGGGTACTGTAAATTTCATAAAGCACAGGTGTTTTCTCCCACAAAAGAATTACCCGTTTGCTATTTTTCCTACTTTCATTCAATTCCATTATTGGGGTATTTATCCTGGAGAAGAGAAGGCTCCTGGGAGACCCTTTCTGTGGCCTTCCCATACCTAAAGGGGGCTTGAAACAAACCCTTTGGCAGGCTCTGTTGTGATAGGCCAAGGCTTAATGATTTTAAACTAAAAGAAGGTAGATTGAGACTACATGTAAGGAAGAAATTTTTTACAGTGGTGGTGGTGAAACACTGGAACTGGTTATCCAGAGAGATGGTAGATGCCCCTGGATTGGATGGGACTCTGAGCAACCTGATCTAGTTGAAGACATCCCTCCTCCTTACAGGGGACTAGGTGACCATTAAAGGTCTCTTTCAACTCAAGCTGTTACATGATTATCTACCAAAAAGTATGTCCATAATAATAACAATAATAAAGAAAATTAGTGATTGGACAATGCAAAGACATTTATTTGGGGTGATTTAACTGAGGGCACATCATAACAGCCACTTAAATACATTAACCAAAGCTTTTGCTGGTGGGTAATTTCCCTGTGTTTCTTTGTGGCAGGTGCCGTGTGGGAGAGAACTGGTGGTACAGAGGGGAGCACTGTGAGGAATACGTGTCTGAGCCACTGGTTGTGGGTATTGCAATTGCTTCTGTGGCAGGATTCCTTCTTGTGGCGTCTGCTGTCATCTTCTTCTTGGCCAGGACCCTTCGAGATCAGTACACAAAGAGTGATACTGGGGACTCCCAGGGGTAGGTGACACCATCTAATATTTTAAAACACACCGGCTACAATGAGGATAATTCTGTCCTAAGTCTTATATCACACAGTTTGCAAGCACCAGGACGTACAGGCACCTCCAAATGCCAGGTTTCCTTAGTCTATCTGCTGCCCTGCCAGGCTGCAGAGAAGCTCACAGTGTGTTTATTGCTCCCCCAGGCAGGGTGACAGCCTCTCGTCCATTGAGAATGCAGTTAAATACAACCCCATGTATGAAAGTGACACGACTGGCTACAGCCATTATTACCGGAGATATCCGCAGCTCACGTCCTACAGTTCCACCAGTGCAGAGACATCCACAGACTACAGCAGTGAAGAGATCAGGCACATTTATGAAAACAGTGAGCTTACTAAGGAGGTAAATGACCTTGTTTTCATAGTAGTATGGGAAAGATCATGGAAACAGTAAGCTTATTCCACACTTCTAACCTCAGAGGTGGGCCCGATCTTTCCCCAGTGTCTATGCTCCAGATAAAAAGTTTGCAGCTGCTGCAACTACTTAAAAGAAGACAGAAAAGCTTGCTTTCCCTGCTTGCTTTTAGAGAAAGTTATGGTTTTGTTCTGACCTGTAATGAATTTCACATAATAAAGGAGCTGACCCCTTAGGTAACTTCATGGGAGCTGGGGAGGTTTGATGTATTACTTGACACAACACTTACCTTTTAAAGCAAACTCTCTTATGTAAGAGAAGTTGCACAGTGAAAAATTGGTACATCCAGGCCTTTTCACTGGATGCTTTTGTTTTGGGTGTCTTCTGATTGTTTTTAAAGTTTAAGTCTTTCTATAACCTGCAAGTTAGATCACATCTCATTTCTTCCTGTATACACAGTATCCAAGGTTTATTCTAGGAGGCTAAAGAGAAGGGATTTACATCCCAGAACTAACCACAGATCCTTAAGCAACTGTGAGAGGCATGAATCCAGTACAGAGCTGGTAGGCTGAATGGTAGGCAAAGTATCTCTGAGAGACAAATGGTTTTGTGAAAGCCTGTTGAAATGCTACACTCTGTCCAAACCCTGGTTTTGTTTTGAAAGTGAGGTATTACTGAAGTCAAATAAGTGCTTCACTTATTTTTTTTTTTCAATTGGAAAAATTATAATAAAATAAAGAAAATAAAGAAGAATTTTAGCATTGGAGTGCCCAATTTCAAGCTCCACTCTTTGAAATAGCAACACCTAGGAGCTTTATTTCCCAAAACCCAGAAATCAGTTATTTCTGTAGCATTCTGATTTCAGTTATGTACTTACAATTATTTTTATTGTGTTACAGGAAATTCAGGACAGAATTCGAATTATAGAGCTCTACGCTAAAGACCGCCAGTTTGCAGAGTTTGTCAGGCAGCATCAAATGTGAGTGAAATGTCTTCTCTGGATAACTAACTCCTTTGATGTTTTGTCCTGTGGCCTTTACATTACTGTATTATTTTTTAAGGTTCTAGAAATACTAGGACACTAGAGACTAAAATTTCAACATTATTTTCGAAGAGGTTCGACCCTTTTACAGTATTTAACAATCCCAGAAGTCCCAGGGGGTAAAAAAAAAAGGCAGTGAAGAGGAATCCCAGAGTTAATGGGTGTCAGAGCTCTGACATCAATTCAGGTCTGTGAAAGCACAGACAGAATCTTATTAATTCTTCTGGTGTAATTCTCATTGCCCTGTGCTTTGTTTAAAACCAGAAATTTTAAAAGGCCTAAATAAAGATGCTAGGTTGTCTTGAGTTCTCAAGATTTGTCAACTGACCAGCGCCAGACAGATCATTGGTACAGTCATGTCTGGTATGGTGGGCACCAGCTGTAACAGAAACTTTACAATTCCAAACAATTAACCAATCTGAGCTGTGTGCTTTGATGAAAGCTAAGCACAAGGAAGGTCCTCAAAGACTGAATTGTTAGCATGAACTGTATTCCTGCTGTAGGAAGCAGCAAACCACAACTTGCTGGGTCACTTTGAACAATACTGGAGTACAGTTCCTTGGCTTCCTATTAAAAATATATACAGTAGCCAAATCTCATGTTCCCAGATCTTCAGCAATATTTTTTTTTTAATTGAAAGGAACAGCAGTTCCCATTTTTCCATGTCAGTGGTTAATTTTTTCATCTTGAAAAGGATCAGCATCTAGATTTTCCACAGCTGGAAAGCAGTAAGGGCTGCCTTGTATAAGCCTTGAATCCAATGTTTGAAAGAGATGAACTTAACCACTGCTTTTCTGTTTTTCATTTTAGGAAGCTGCTTTAAGAAAAAAAGAAATTGATAGAATACACGTGGGAGATAAATGCTACCTTGCTGCCCCAGCAACGGGCTCAGATGTAACTGCAAAGTTACTTACAGTCTTAACATTGCATGGATGGATACAGATGTTTTCTACATGAATGGCTAAAATGTACAGATGTCTGTCTGTCTCAATTTCTTCTGGCTTTTCCGTGTAAACTGACACTTATAAGAGGTAATCAGAAGTGGCAGAGGTTACAAAAATTCCTTTTTCTTTAACTTCAAAATGGACATTGAAAGATTTTGTATACAAAGGCAAAACGAAATCTCCCTGGATAAGACAAGATACATGCACAACCAAAATAAAATGCATATTGGAAATCCCTGCCTGGCATTTTATCCCCTCACTGGTGCTTCCAGTGGAAATTCTATGGATATAAAACACTAGCAGAAGGAAATATTTGATTTGCAAAGGAATGAGTTGTAGGGGAGAACTATTGTGCTAGAGTTATGTTAGCATGATTTTAAAGCATTTGCAAAATTTTAAAGCAGGCACGAACAAAACCTCGTTGGAAAAGCTTTTCTTCTGTACAGCTGCCTGATGTACATTTTGCTACCTGGCATTAGCAAAGCAGAGGATAGCACTGAGCCTGCAGCCCCCTGAGGGCTCTCCCTGGGACACAGGGAGCCTTGGCCAGGCAAGACAGTGCTTCTGCAGCACACTGCAGTGTCTTTAAAGCCAGGATGGGTGATTCTCCAGCTCGTTCTGGCAGACACACAAGCTGGGGCACAAGAGGGGCTTCTATTGTACAAATGTTCTGTGAAGCTTAAGTGGCTAACACTGATTTTTACTTTTTTTTTTATGTAGACATTTTGTTTCATATTTTGTAAGTTAATTGCATTATTTATGTGTTGTGTGTTTCCTTCCCAGCTTGTTTTCATAATGGATTTAGTTGTTGAAATAGAAAGATGACTAGTTTTAATAATTAAATACTATGCTGGCATTTGTGCCCATTCTTTTATATCTATATTATATTTAGTGTTCACTCAGTGTTGAATTCAGCCCAACTAATATTTGAAATTACTGAACTGGGCAGTAGCCTGCCATGAGCTCCCTTTCAAAATCAGGTACTTAAGTCCATGCACATTTGGTAGATGTCAGCACTTTCCTGTGGGGAAGGGAAAAACTGAAATTATTCTTAGTTTATTGGGAAACAGCATAGAATCCCTTAAACGGAAGAAGCCTAAAGCATTTTGAAATAGCTGAATTGAGAGGGGGACTTCCAAATCAAGAAATGGAATTTTATCTTCAAGTTATGAAGAGAGTTCTGACTATATGTTAAGCTGTGTTGGGACTCTGTTCAGTCCCCCAAAGTCTGTTAAAGTCATTAACACAGCTGTCAGGGTTAGGCCATCAATTACAACCACATTAGCTTGTGCTAGCAAAAAAGGCCAAGTGATTTATTTCTATAACATCTGTAGTTCTCGGCCCCCATGTGCCAACAGCCACCTGATACTTTCTAGAGTTAAGTGACAGTGAGAATTACTTGGTTTTCTTTAGGCAGCTTAGCTAAACAACAGAATATTTCAATGCAATTTTTCTGCGTGTCCTGGAGAACCTCACTGGATCACTTGTGTAGTACCTTCTTGCCTTGAGTGGCAGGGGATGGGTATTAGAGCCACACATCTGTCAAAGAAATGCTTATATAAACCACTGAAAGCCAAATAATGCCAGACAGCAGGAAATATTATGGTGCTGCTGAACACTGTGAGCAGATGTTATGAGGCAGAGTTCTGCTGGCAGGCCCGGGGGCTGTCAGAGTCTGAGGCACAGCCCACTCCTTGTGGCCCTGCAACACGATGGCTGAGCCATCCCATAACTCCAGGGCCTGTGATCCCAGCAAGGATTCCTGGGCTCAGGGTGGGCAGCAGCCTGGGACTTGTTTCTGTGCAGCTCAGCTTCCAGCCCTGGGAGATTTGGTGCTGCTCCTGCTGGGTGCAGCAGGGGATGGCAGCTGGGATCACGGAGGTTTTCAAGGTGTTTTTCTGAGCACAAGCTGATATGAGGCTTGGTTACACTGAGTGTGAGGTGTTTCAGTGAATATACAGTGATATTTTCTTTGTGTGTGTGTATACATATGAACATGATGGTATGTTTTCACTACAATAAAAAATTATTTCCAAAATATCTTTTCTATAACATTCATGTAGAGACTATGAGTTTGACATGGAGAAGGTGTCTTAGCCATGAGCATTTGTGTGCATGTAAGATCCGAAAATTGTTTTGTTTTAACAGAGTTGGCTAAGCTGTTAAACTCCTTTGCTAACAAATGTGCCAAATATAGTTCATTAACATTTGCAAGGTTATAGACTGAAAATTCATGCTGGAAAGCACATACCTGGGTCTTTTGAAGGTGTTTCATCCCTAATCAAGTAACCAAGAACTTAATGAATGATTGACTTTCTTTGATACTTTCCGGATCCAAGGCAAAGATAAAGAACTCTAAATATCCTAAGAGAATAAACAAAAACAAAAAACAACCCCAAACCCCCAAAACAACAAAAAAGCCAACCACCACCCAACCAGCTCTGTGTACAAGTCTATCAATCTATTATTAGTGAGCATGCACTTTTTCACTAGATAAAAGTAATGACTTGAATGACTTGGCTTAATTTAAGAGCATGGAAAAAAGCAGGTATTGTTTACCAAATGCTGACAGGTCTATCAGCATCTGTGGCTCCCCTCAAGGCTGGCAACATGGGAGAAAGTGAGGTTCCCCAGGATGCTTCCAGCTGCCCCTTTAACAGAGGATCTCAAACACACATCAGCCCAGGCTGGATCTCTCAAGGCCTCATTTTTAAACCTCAAGGCACTAATCCACAGTGGCAGAATTCTACCAGGGCCAGAAATTCTAAGAGAAAACAAGTGTTCAGAGCTGCAAGTCTAGCACACAAGCCTTTCAGGAATTGTGTGCTCGCCCTGTATTTGCTCTTTCGCAGAGCACAGAGCCTTTTCCAGCAAGAAGCTAAAAGATACCAAGTAACTGAGTCTCTATTCCATGAAGCCCAAGACTGTGAGCTTCCTGTACTGCTGGATAACAGTTTAGTTCCAGAAATAAAGGCTTTTTCAGGTTCTCAGAGACTGCTGAAACTACACATTTCTCTTATCTCCTCCAAACCAAGGAAGTGCATGAATAAACTTTTTAGGTTTTAAGAACTTACAGCTTAAATGTTAGAATGAAAAAAGCCTTTAATAATCAAGAATTTCTTTCACACTTCTCATCAGGCCTGCAGGAATTGGTCCTTATTCTAAAGGGCTGCAGGAGTATGAGAGGACTTTGAGCCCTCTGCCCCATGAATTCTGTGAAGAGAGGCACATAAAGATGCTAGAGCATAGGGACAGTCATCTCATCCTATAAAACACAAAACAAAAATATTCACCAATCCCAATTTATTTGTCTATCTGTAAGCATTGCAGGACAGACACAGACTGACTCTATACAGCAAAGGAAATGGGTCAGGGCATTGTTACTGTTTTAAATATTAGTAAAAAACTCACAGGGCTTTTGTGGTGTTTGTTTGGTTTATTTGAAGAGTACTACAGCACTAGCAGCATTTCTGTCTTATCCTTCTGCTCCTTGATCCAGTTTGGGAATGGATGCATCATCTTCTATATAACATTGATCCCTTTGCTTTGGTTTTGCAGCTGGAAAAAAATTCCAAAGCTATTCCTGTGCCAGGATTTTTTTCATTTGTCAGACCAAGTGGCTTTTTTTCTTTTTTTGTCCTTTATTATTTATTATTTAATTTTTTTATTAAAAAATTAAACCAAAACAACCAGAAACAACAACAACAATGACAACAAAAATCAACAAAACCTTCCCACACTTATTTTTAGTGTTTGCCCCCCTTAGGCATGGAGGCAAACCCACAGCCATGGTGGGAAGGCAGTGTGGTCTACAGAACTCTTCCACATGGAATTCTCACTTTGCTCTTCTTCCCACCACAGTAACATTTATAAAGTCAGCACGTGAATATCTGTTAAAAAACCCATAAAGTTTCAAAAACAATCCCACACTGGAATGTCCTCCCAGGGCTGGCAAGGAATGTGAATGGGAGCCTCATAACCACAGAGACTGACCCTAAAACCTTTAGCATTGCACAGATAGCTCCTGATGGGACATGCCTAATGCACCGCTGAATACACCAAGCTAACAAAAGCAGAAGCAGTGGCTATGTGACTTTAGAGTAAGGTGGATGGTAAATGCTTTGGGGTTTTCTCTAAGAACATTGATGCTACCATGGACATTTTTCAAACAGCAAAGCACATGAGAGCTTTTCACTTATCTGCTAAGAAAAGAAAGGAAATAGAAGCTCCTGGTAAGGTTTTCAAAGTTGAGAACCAGTCCACAGTTTTCAGGCAGACCAAACTAGTCTCTAAAAGGGAATCATTTAGCCTGGAAAGATGGAATAAAGTCATGTCAGCAGGAAAAAAGTAAACAAAGAGGTTATATTTTAAAGGTTTTTTTCCCTATATAAGGAAGAGGAGAAATACCCCACAACCATTATGATTTGATAAACCTTCTAGTCAAGTCAAGCTTTTATGTAATTATCCTTAATATTGCTTTGCAAAGGGGAGGCCAGAACTCTGAGAATTTTGCCCAGTCAGGCCCTCTGCAGCCTTCTCTGCACACAGAGATGAGCAGGGAGGAAGGATTAAGTATGCTGTGTGCATCTGTCCTTGGAGGTTGCATGGAAAATTTTACTTCTGAAATATTAGTGAGGGATGTGCATAACCCTGTAGAGCAGAGGTTCTGCAGCTTCACTGCTCAGCACCTATTCAAGAACTGCCTTGTGTAAGGTACTCTCAGCTGCCTGTGAACAAACCTGTGAACTGTGCACTGTTCCTCTCCAGATGGAGCACTGCAGCACCCCTTGTCATCATATAAAAACCTGATGAGCTGTGATGACCAGTATGTTTCAGAAGCACTTAAAAAACTTCCCACTCTTTAATTACTTGTATGCAAAACCCAGGTGATTTTATAACAGGAGAAACTTGATCATGGGGGAAAAACCCTGTAACCCAGCAAATATAGCAGAGCTGTTCAGTCCTGTAATATAGAAAACCAAAGATGAGAATTCTCCAACACTCATGTGAACCTCTCATGAACATTTCTTAAAGCAGTTCTAGTTAACTAAGCCTCCTGACACACAATGGTTGTGCCCTGTCTCCATTCTACTCTGGGAAAAGGGAAATCTCAAATTTAGTAGAGATCAGTCATCAGAGGATGCATTCAGGAACCAGATCTGAAAAAATCAGAAGTATTTATTCAGCTTTAAATGAAAGATCATGAAAAATCCTACAGAAAATTAATGCTGAAAAACAGAACTGGTACATCAAAATGCCATTACTTTGGCTGCACTTTATAAGACCATCAGCTGTCTCAACCATCTGGGATTATTTGATCATTTCAGGACATCTGCTTATCTCTAGGGTGCTTGCCTCAAAACCCTGCCACTCTGAGCTTTCTTCCCTCTAGTTAGTATTAAAGAGCTTCAGCTTGGAAAGGCCTAATCAAAACTTGGTTCAAATTAAAGAAGCAGCCCACCCCAGTAGCAACAGCAATACTAACTGCTCTACACCCTTAGCAACCGGATCCCACTTTGGAGGGCTTTTGAGGCTGGGAGGAAGGAGCAAAAGATGGGGGGAAAAACAGAGAAAAGACAAAGCTACAGTCTGATTCAGCAACAACAGCTCAGATACAAGCCTATGTGAAACTGCAGAAATGGAAAGAAGTCTCATCCACCTGTGTTGATAGGGCCTTTCCAAGGGCAGGACAAAGAGCTGATGTCAACCTACTCTAGTTAAAAGGTTTTTGGTTGATTCCAACTGATTACATCTCATTTGCAGCTGCTTTCAAAATAAGTTCTGGACAAGCAGGGTTCTCCTGAGCATCAGCAAGAAGACAAAAGTAACTACAGCCTACCAAGCAAGTGTCAGCCCAGTAAAGCTGCCATAAAACATGCAGACCACAAAAAGATATCGTACTACGAGGGAAGATTGCCAGCTTAGCTTGGTTCAGGGCAGTAGTCTAGAGATAAAGATCCTGTGCAGGGTAGCACAAACTGAAGTTCAGTGAAGGCCAATTTGTCCTCTTGGGTAAGCTATTCGACATGGACTGTAAGGTTGCTCAGGTTGCTGCCAGACTAGGGGACCTCACAGAACACACAAGTGATGGTTTGAACAGTGCTGCCTTGATCAGCAACTGAGCACTGGAAAAGCAGGTTAGCTGCAGCTGGCAACTGCTGGCCTGGACAGGCTCATCCCATGGGGCAGCCCACATCACCCTGGTCATTTCACCTGCACTGATGGCAGCTGTCCTCTCAGCAGGACCCCTATCCACACCTTCCCATGGGTAGGGAGGCCAAGCTCCCTCCCCAGAGATGGCAGGGCAGTTCAGTTTGGCCAAGAAGAGTGTCCTGGCTTTGGTGGGTGCTCACATCTGGCACACACAGCACTGTATTGGTTCTCCAAATGGTACAGGCTGGAAGGGTGCTCCCTGCCAAGGGTGGAAACACTGCAGCTGTCAAACAGACATTTTCCAGTGTCTCCTGAACAGACAGAACTACAAAGACAAAAGTGTTCTCTGGTTTCGGGATCTGACAGTTCACCTCATAGTTTATTACAGAAAGAGACTGACTCCTCTGCAGAAGACTTCAACTACTGGTACAGCCTTCTCTTCTTAAAGGAAGATTGAATTAATGCAGTCCTATTCCAAGTCAGCATAAGGTTTGACATGTTACTTGCTTTGAAATTATTTCTTTAAATCATGCTGGAAATCTTATGCCTATCACTTTTAAAAAGCAACCTGTTAAGTCAGATATTGACACATTGCTGAGAAATCTGCCACAAGGTGTTTCTAGAGGCTCCGTGTTATAGTCAGGGTGCTTTCTGCAGAAAGTTGGCTGAACATCACCCTGGACACTTACTAGCCTGAAGAACATCCAGCCATTGAACAAACCCCTGAGTGTTGCCCCAGAATTGATCATGATCCAGTCTTGAAAAACTCTGATCTAGGTAAACTCCTTCAACACTAATCCTTTCCTTCACAGCTCCCTCCAAAACTGCCATCTACCCACACAGTCACCAAGGCCCAATCTTTAACCATATCTTCAGTAAGCTCTGCTCCCAGAACCTCAGAACAGTCTCATCCCAATCTAGTAGATCCTTGCCAGCAGTGACAGTAAGCACCACTGCTCACAGTAAAACATTTTTTGGTAGTAATAATTAGCTATTATCCACCCAAACACGTATCTCTTCTCAAGTTATCACACTTATCTGCAGTTTGCCTCTCTGCTGAGCTGTTGGTGACAGTCCATAGCCACTGGCGACTGCCAAGATATGACCATTTCACATAAACCACCAAATCATTATCCAAGGACAGTTGATTTTCTAGTTGGCGCTGAATCTCATGAGCACTCACACAAAACCCCATGTACTCAAAGTTACACTTCATCTGAACATTACCCACATAAATAAGTATGGATGTTAATAAAAGGGAGATGTCAGCACTAAAAGGTGTTGAAAATTATTTTAGGAATAATGAATACTTTGGGGATTAACAGTACCATATGGTACCTTTCACCTCCAATTTACTGGTACAAATCCAGCTAGAGCAGAATGGATAAAAACCTTTACCATCTGGTGACTTATTGCTTTATGGAAAATAAGCAAAATCCACCACCATAACTGGAACTCTTGTTGGCTTTCTCAGTAGACAGATCAAAGAGGGGTAGAACACTCTTTTTCCTCTCCAGGTCTATTTACCTGAGAAGTGAGGACAGCTGAATGCCAAATAATACTACCAATCCAATACTAGAAATTAAAATATGACATTATTTTATTCCATTTATTAGGGAACATGATGATTTATGGTTTTCAACCCAAAATCTCATCTATTTCTTTCCTCCATCACAATCCCCCAAAGCAGTAGGTGTAACAATATTCTTCTTTTCTAAAAGCTTTATCTAGCTTCTTAAATCATTGCTGCTATGGCAGTGCTACTTTACCATGATTCACGTTTAGCAGCTGTTATATCACCCAGAACAAGGAAGCCAGAAGCTTCCATGCCTCCATGAGTTCTTTTGAACATTATGCTTTTTTTATTCAAGAATACCATCCAAGTTTGAGTTACCTGGTTTGTTTATAAATTTGCTCTCTCATGCTCCAATTTCTCCCTATGAATTAGAAAGGTTTTTTCCTAAAAGAAATATAATCATTAATATTGTAGGAAACATGCAAGCAAATACTATCAGTTTTAAAATTAATAGCAACAGGTACATAAAAGTCCTCTGAATTTCCTGCTAATTTATCACTTGGAAATGTGGAAATCACTTTATACATAGCAGAAGTTACTAGCTGTTTAACATATCTAATCTTTCTTAGTGGCATATGGGAGCTTCTCTGAATAACTTGAAACTGGGATAGTCAGAAGATAATTTGCTTGCCTTCTTTAAATCTTTATTTTTATCCCAGAGCACGTAGTGTGTTTTTGGCTAAGGCTGAGTGCAGCTACTTTCACATCTTATAAGGACCAGGAACACAAATCCCATCAGAGAAATCCCTTAAGTTTCCTTGGCAAATCTCCACCTGTTGTTTTGCAGCCTCTTAATAAAAAAAAACCCAATAAGGGTTCTTATTTCATTACCCCATGTACACTTTAAGCACTACTGATCAAAGGCATGACAATGCAAACTGGAGACGTTCTCTTCTTTCTCCTTTGCCTGTTTTATTGGGGTGATTAAAACACGCCGAGTAAGACAAAGCTAGAAATAAGTAAAAGGGATTGAGATCTGCCAGAAACACCATCTTACAGATCATATTATGTCTTTTCATACTCCAGTCACACCAGCTCCCTGCTCTGACCACCTGTGTCTGGATACACTGTCTGGCAGGGCTCCCCAGGGAACATTTTCATGCATGTGCTAAACTTTTCCAGGTATCTTTGGGCTTTTATCCTTACTCTGAGAAAAATAATATTAAAATAAAGCATCAGTAACTACTTAGTCATCAAATATTTGGAGCCAAAAGTAACCCTGTACAACAGAGAACAGTGTGCATTATTTTAAAGGACCAAACGCCAGGCTGTAGTTTAAACACAGTGGTCTCTGTAGTGACTTCTCCCTTCCAGGTCTAGCATGCTATTAATTACACAGCTGCTGAACCACAGTGGAATTCCTGGCTGAAGCAATGTGCAAAGTTTCAAGGGGTACTCTTCTGAAAATGAAGCTCAAGGCATGAAGAGTTACTCAAGAATCTCAAGGGCCAGAAAGTGCATAGGCCCAGATGACCGCCCATACCTGCATGGCCTGCTAGAAAGACAACCCAGTTTAGAATTTTCTTGACACTTGTCCATTTAAGATTTCAATCCACAGAAGTCTGTCCTTCAGACTCTTCTATGTATTTGTGGCACAGACACAAGGAAAGACTGCTTAATTTGAGCCTTGCTTTCAGAGAGTCCTGACAAGTTTCCTGTCTCTCATCAAAACAAATGGCTTCTTTAAGGCTCTCTGTCAGCTGGTGCACTGCTCTAACAAGTTTTCCAGGAGAAAAATAACAACAATAACATAAATATAAAACCAGAAAAGCAACCGTTGACACAGGTTTAAGTACAATTACAAGTTGGCTGAAACTAGATGGAGTCCTAGAAAAGAGATAAAGGGGCAAAGTTTGCTTTGAAATGGACCATAAAACTTCAACATAAGCTTGTGCTGTTCTAACAAAAGGTAAACCAGAAGGACAGGAGGTACCAGAGACTCACTGCTATCTCCACAAAACCAGCTCAAACCAGAGTGCAGTGGCATTTGCAAGGCAAACCAAGGGTCTTATTGGATGCTGTGTAAAACCAGAACAAAGATCCCAAGAGGATGAGTAACGTGTCCAGTTCCCAGAGTCTAAGCTAGCAGTGGCTTCCCACAATTTGCAGCTCCCCTGGGACCATGCTTTCCAAAAGCCAGAGAAATTAATTCATGATTGGTGCCTCTGCGCATTGCAAAGACTTCTGCAGTGAACTCTCAGAAGCTTTGGGGTCCATGTTGGAGCACACATCATCACAACCATGGATGCAGTAACATTCTTCTGGGTGAGCCTAAACTCAGAGTGCACACCTTGGTGCTAGAGTCACTTTTGGGTTTACATGTGCAGTAATATACAAGGAAAACTGTCTCTAACTTTGTAGTCAACAAGCTTCCTCACTGTCAGGACTCAGCCTGTGGAACCTGCTGAGCCTGCTATGCCTTGTTAACTCTTAGCTCAGTCTCCAAGTGAATGAATAAGTAAAATAAAATATCAAATACAGATTAAAAAAAAAAAAAGACACACACAACTACTGCAGCAGACTTCAGTGTTATTAGATGTACCAGAAAACACTCAGAGAAAAAAAGGGGTGTGTGCTAAGACCATAAAGACCATATTCTCTATTTCTTACTGTTTTCTGCATCCTCGTTTCTCTTTTAGTTTCTGATTTTTCGCTTCTTCAATTTTCTCAACTTTTCCCACTTCTTAGCTGCATTTCTTATAGTATGGGTAAAATGTAGTATAATATTTAACTTTCTCCTGTCATAAAGTGGGACTTGAAGGTGTGTTGTACACTGAATGGCTGCTGATTTTCTCATGTGCTATCTCAGGTGTCTCAACTTTAAACAATATTTTGTATCCCCTTATATCCAATTGCCTTTCCTTGATCAGATTGTTATGCCCCAATATTGTTATTATCATGAGCTAATAATTGAAAATAAGGACTAAAATGTGTCTGTCTTGCTATTCACCTGTAATAAAACAAGCTGTCTGAGACTGGAGGACTTTGCATACAAAGACATCTAACAAGATCCTGTGACCTGACAATGAACTTAAAAGAACTGGGCAACAAATGAGAAGGACTCAGGTATTTAGACACACAGTGGTTCTTCAGGGGTTGCTTGGATTCCGGACTCACTTCCACTTGGAGTCCTCAAACCTAAATACTATTCCCCCCAGCTTTCTAAAATGGGACAGCTGAGCTTCACAAGAGGGAAATGTGATGGGCACCCTTGAAGGCATCTGACAGCAATACCTTTGAGCATGAGCATGTTTGTGGACTTCATTCTTGTTCTCATTCAGGACTCAGCTCTGACTGAGCTGACCACACCAAACTGACATATTGCTTTACTGCTTCAGCCATCACCATCTCTCCTCATCTGCCTTTGGCAATTCTGCTTTACATTCTGTGCATGGCTGCTGTGATATAGGTGAGCCTCAGGGTACAGAAGGAGTTACATGAGACTGGGTTTACTTAGCATAAAAATCAGCATATCTGTGTAATACCCATAAAAAATCATGTACACACCCAGAGCTATCCCAGCCAGCAAGTTTGAACTGTCCTGTTCTCTGAAACAAAGATGGAAAACAGTACCAAAGGGAACAAAGCTCTTGAAAGTTATTGCATGCACATTCTGCTAGAAGTTTTCTCACATTCTCGTGATTCACATTCTTAGCTCTGTTAGATCCTAAGGGGGCTTCTTCCCTCAAAAATTGTGAATTTCACAAGCTGTTCACAAAGAAAATAAGTTTTGATCCACCTTTTGTCAGCTCCTGGATCCTGAAAAAAGTTTCACTTTTTTATTTTTCAGACATTCTGTAATGGTTTTAAATACAATGTGGTCAAAAACAATCTTGGATTCTTCCTCTGTAAAGATACCACACTTGTGACACTGACCACAGCATTTTTTGTGTGTGTCTCATCTCCAGCCTGTGCCTGCTATTTCTTTCTTTGTAATGCCTACAGAATCTGATCCCTCTCATCAGCTTGATATTTTTTCTTTCAGCCCCATCACCACTGGCCTTTCTACACTCATCACATTTCCTCACAGCTATTCAGTGTAGCATTGTTCAGATAGTTACCCTAAGCAGTAGCTTCAATTACACTTCCTTCATTGATCAGTCATCCTCATCAGCCTGGGAGCTCTAACAGGACTCATCCTCTGCCTCCAGGAACATACCTACCTTCTCTTACCCTGCACTGCTTTACTGTGCTGCCATCCATCCCATTTAGTGCCACCACCCTTTGCTGTCCCACTCTCTGTACCACCTCCAATAGAAAACTCTTGTCCACAGCTCTCTGTGGAGATTTCCCCGTCTTCCTTTATGAAACAATTTTAATGATTGGGGTGACTGGGCTGATTTCCCAACCTCACAGACATGGTTTCCCAGTAGGTAGCCTACCCAACAGATGCATCAAATGAGCGCTGATAACTTCAAAAATCCCACCAATCCCAACTTACAAAAGAAAGAAAAGGTTTTTTATATAGTTATAAACACACCATTCTTATATTCTGAAATTATGTCTGGCCTTGTACATTTAGTTTACAGAATCATATTCAGTTTTCTCTGCTCTGGGCCACATTCCTAGCTGTCACAGGGTTTTTGTGTTGTTCTGGGCAAGCTGCTAAGCTACTAAATATCTGTAAATCTGGAGCACCTACTTCCTCTTCCATAGAACCAAGGGAAGTAAACAGCTTTCTCAGGTTAATGGTAGGCCAAATTATATTTATCTGTACACCTTTTCCTCAATCTATTAATTGTTCTCCCCTAATAATTAATTAGACAAGGATTATATTAGTGCCTTATTTGGGTGCTGAAGAGGCCCATTAAGCTTTTGAGGAAAGTTCACACAGAAGCTGTACAAATTAATTTTGGTAAAAGAGCAAAACTAAAACCCAACAAAAGCCATTAAATCTGGCCAAAAACCAAACAGAAAAGCAAAGCAGTGAAACACCTCAAACCCTAATAGTGCAGAACAAATAAAGATTCATGAAAGATAGTATAACCTGTTAAACATATATTACCTCTCCTTCAAATTACCTGTAGAAAATTCTCTGCATTTACATGGCTCTCCTCGTATCTCACAAACCACAGTGTCAGGGTCTTTTCAAGCTGTCAGCTGACATAAGGAGTAACAGCTGTCTTAAATTGAAATTGCATGCTGAACTAGCAGCACGAGGGCTCATTACAAAGAATGAAGGAGAAAACCTGGCCAAACTTCTCTTCAATTTTCATTTATCCTTTAAGGAAAATCAGGAGAGCAGATGGTGTATCATTCCTGCACAGCTTCTGAGTAAAGAAAGCTGATCCATTTATTTAATAGTCTTACCTCCTGTCAGTCCTGTCTTTGGCAAATGGCATAGTGCAAGCTTTCCCCTTACTACAAGACTTCTTTCCTGACAGGCATGGAAAAATTTAAGCTTTCCTGTCAGTCAGATGAGTCCCTTTATCCCATTTGGCAACAAACCAGCAAGTCTATAAAAATAGACTGCCATCTGACTAAGCAACTGAGAGCCTGTAGGACATGCTGGAATACCAACCTGAATGCAGTTAATCAGCTGGTGCCTTTCCAGCAACATCTTCTGGCTGCTCACAAAGCATAGAACACCTCTTTCAGTAGTGCACTTAAAAGAACATATTTAAAGTGGGCATTTGCTTTGTTTTCTTTGGTGTGAGGATGTGGTGTGTGTGTGTTTTTGTGGCTGTACTACAGCTTCCTCATTTTAAAGGTTTGTTAACTTGAGCCTCTCTCATGAGATCTCTCTAGAAAGTCTCGTGCTATTTCTTTTCACCTTTTGTTCTTTGGGATAAAAGGGGAAGATAAAAAACTCAAAATCAAACATAGTTCAGAAGGCTTTCGTTCAGAAGGCTTCTACATAAAGGCTGTTTGATGTAGTGCATACAGGTTTGGCAGACAGGAATGATCATTGCTGGCTCTTAGGAAAGCAGCAGACAAACACAGATCAATCTTTGTGAAAGTGAAGTATTATTGTAAAATCAGGACCCTCAATGAAGGAAATCATTGGCATCTGACTCGATGGGTTTGGAATGCTGAATGCTCATTTTATTAAAACTATATTATATTACATTATACTATAACTATACTATATCATACTTACTGCTAACTAACTACTGAAAAACTTGTGACTGTCAGCCAACAGTCCCAACACACACATGTGGATCCTACTGGTCAATGAATCAAAACACCATCACCAGAATCCAATCAAGTGATCACCTTGGGTAAACAATCTTCCAACACATTCCACATGTTCAAAAATACAGGAGCAGTAAATTAGACAAGAATTGTTTTGATCATTCTTTTCTCTGCTTCTCTCCGTTCAGAGGGCATGTGAATACTACAAAGTATTTCATGGTATCTGACAGTATCAAGAACATTTTGGTATTATTGACAGCAAATGTTTCTATCTAAAATAAATTAAGCTCCCTCCATTCAGATCAATTACCAACAGAAGCTAGAAAGAGTCAATAAAGTAACTGGAGTGAAAGACACTCCTCCTCCCTCTCAATATCTGCTTCACCAGTTTAGTCTCCTAAACAGGGTAACCTTGAATAAAGAAGTAAAATGTAAATGACTTGCTGACAATGATCTATTCTATTATTTCAGGCTGAATAATAAAATGTGATGGCTTCAAATAAATAAAATTATTCTACAGGAACCAAATTCAACAATTAATAATAACACCTGAGAAATTTTTGAGGTGTGTATACAGGCTCTACCTCGTTATCTGAACTTCACATTTTGGATCAAAGGGAAACACTCACCTGCCTTTCCAACACTGCTTCTACTCCCTCACTCTCAAATGTATTTAAGCAGATAACCTACAGCACACTCTGCTGGAATTTCTAGGTTGGTACTTAACTGAGAATTTTTTCACTCATGCCTTTCCAAGTAATTTACTTTTATACCTGTACAAATGATAAATACAATTAAAAGTCTTATATTATTGTTGACATTGTGCCCTAGAGATGCATTAGAAAAGGTACTTGCACTTCAAAGAATGAGCATACTATTTTAATTAGAAGTGAGCACCAGTATGGGACAATAGGTAAGGATATTTCAGGGAAGAAGTCAATAGCTACTGTCTTAAGGACGGGGCACAGACTAGCCTGTTACATCTAGACTGCTATCCCAAATTACTACAGAAGACTTCATTTCAATGATAACTTTCAAGAAAAATGTAAATAAATTCTATGTCAAATATGAGAGGAAAAGCCAATTTCCAAGAGAAAAGTGGGCATGCAGTAGTCATTTAACTCATTTGTATCACCACTATCCACACTGAAGGGAAGAGTGGAAAGAAGAAAGTTTCTAAATTTTGCTGTTGCCCACCCCGTTATTTTTTTTATTATTATTGTCTTAAAGACATACCATGGTAATCTACAAGACTATGTGATCAATTAAATCAATACATCTGCAGAAAACAACCATGTATTTAGAGTTTCATAGAAAAAATTGTTAATTATAGAGTAAAATATGTGTATCTCAGTCCTCTACTGAAGTCTTTGAGGAGAGAAACACATCTCCAAGATATAACTAAAACTAGGTTAGGAAAATTTGCCACTTTCTACTAAACTCCACAACAGAAAAATTCTGACTGGAAGTTGTGCATCACTGACTGGTCCTGTGAATACCTTTAGTAGGCAGAGAAACATGCTCACCATTTTGCAACTGGGCACAACCCATTTGTCATGTAGGAGTTTTGTTTGCTTGGTTTCTTTTTAAAAACTAAAAACAACATCCTTTTGCAAACAGATGGTAGCAACTAGTTTGATAAAAGCATTAAATGTAAAATCTCCCTGTTTTGCCTACTCCCCGTGTAATTTTACTGGATGGCAAATGTTCCAGATCTTGTGGATCTATGTCCAAAATGTTCTAGGTCTTGCAGTGGACATGTCCTTAGATCCCAGAGCAAACAGGCAAAGTCCAAATTAACTTCCTTTTAAACATGGTGATTAGTTCTTGGTCTCAACTTTTTTTAATTGTGATATCAAAAAAGATATCAAGAACCAAATTTTGCTACCTAGAACCGGAAAGCCTGTGAAGAGCTAATCTATACAGCAAAAAAGAGAAGATGTCTAAATTGCAGCAAGAACACGAACTCCTCATTTCTCCAGATGATACTCTAATCTGTTAGAAGGAAGGCCAGTTTAGGATTTTTGTAGTATGTACTTTCCTTTAGCTGGGGGCCTCCTGCTCCCCCAAATGCTGTTTTTCCTTTTAAGTGCAGGAAGGACTATTCATTCCAATTGTGGAGCTGCATGCAGTCAGTCTAATTTATTGCATTGGGGCTGAAAAGGATCAAATTAACATTTAAGATCAAAAAACCTGTAGCTGTTAAGCTAATTATAGCAGGGGTGAGTGTGTGTGGGAGGAGAGATGAGAGTTGCTGGACTTGAACAGGAGATGTAGCAAACCTACACAAGTGGAAATGACAAGGGCTGACTGCAAAGCAAATGCTGGCATGGCAACTTGAGTTGGACCTGACTCTTAGACCACAAAGACAGGAAATATGAGGGGCTGGAACATCTTCCCAGCTTCCAGCAGCATGAGCAAAAAGAGCACATCCTATTGCCAATTTTTCTCCCTTTTTCTCTGAGCACTTGTTTTTGGGACGTTTGGGACGTTTTGGGATGTCTTTTTTGGGGATGTGTGCTTTCCATCATCTGTGAAAGCATTCATCAGTGTGCTTTGAGAGGCAGATGAAAGTGGTGTCTGGTGGCCACACAAGTAATAAACATTCAGAGACTTTTATCCTATTCAAGCAAAGCCAAGCTTTGAGTCCTGACTGGCCCCCAACACTTTCCTTCTCAGTTAGAGTGCCCAGCAATGGCTGGACAAAAAGCTGTATTGCAAGGAATTCTTCCTGCAGTCAGCCTGGAAGTGCTACAGATTTTCATGAAAGAAACTGAAATTCAGTAACCATGTTCAGTATGGCAATGTATAAACCCCTGATTAAATAATATACATCTTAAAAAAAATTACATCCACTGCCAAACTTGCCATTATTTCCAAAGGATGTGTTCTAAGCAAGCAGTACTTGAGCTAAGTCTCTGCTGACTCCTAGATCTTCTTCCCATGGTAACTGGAAGGATTGCTTTACTTCCCAAGAAGTTCTACGTGACTGTTGGCCATGCTGGGCCAATATGATGGTGAAAGTAGCTTTTAGTTCCTACATCATTACATAGCAGTGCAGTCACTGCTCCACATCCTCATTTTGCTAACAGTTAGGATGTTTTCCTTGAAGATTCTGGAAGACAAACTTTTCATGTAACTGGCACACACCCCAACATCATCATCATCATCATCATAATCATCAATAATACAACAATAACAACACCCAAAAACCCACCACAAAACACACAAAAACTACCCGCAACATAAAAACCCAAGCAACCAAGAAATCTTGCTATCATGACCCACTTGAAAGAACAAAAAATCCTAATTATCTGTTGAATCCACAGCTAAAAGCCTGTGGAAAAAAAAAAATCACTGGAAAGAAGAGAAGCCTCACAGTTCAAATCTAAATCTAATCCCAGAATTAGGGATTAAAACACAGGCTTCCAGAGAAAAAGCAAAAAATCTGTTTTGGTGAGTTAAAACCTTATGTGAAGAACAGACAAACCAATACTGATTCTTTCCACCTGAAGATGGTGGAGTACTGGGAAATTTCTTCAGACAGTATCCAATTACACACAGGGCCCAAGACTTCAGAAACACATATCTCACAGCACACATAAGAAAGGGATGAAGTGCTGCCTCTCAAAGACTCATCTCTTTTTGCTCCCTGCAGTTCCATCCTGCAGCTAACTCCCCTCTCTTCTGTGCAGGGATTCTGCTGTAAATCTCAAAACTGCTAACTGCTCTCACTACCTTTGTTTCCAGGACTGCTAAGTAGTTTAAAGATAAAAGTAGTTGCTTCAAATTGTTTTCCATGTTCTTACTGATCCAGCTTCTGTCTTTTGAAAACTCAGATCTCCTACAGTTAATGAAGAATGTTTCCTTCAGTCCCACTGATCTTAATTTTGAAATAGTAGTTAATAATAATAATAATAATGGTAATAAAGTTCAGCCGTACTTCAACAAGCATTATTTTTTCTCCCTACAGCTTCTTTAAGTGTACTAAGCCCAAGAGATGTAGCATTTTGGACAGTCATGTTACTAAAACATGTTACCAAAACCTGTTCTCCCCATAAAAGAAAGCATCTGCCTTTACCATCTACTGTTTTTATCCCTTGAAATCAGCTGTTTTACCTAGCATTCTCCCATTTTGCCTGCATTCAAGTTAAAATTCTCTGTGTGTTGATACAGACACTGCATGTATCAACTTTCTTTTCTTCTGTTAAAAAAAATTAAAACAAACAAAAATCCTCAAACCAGAAAAAAACCCTCCACCAAAAAACTCATGCACCAAACACCCCCCAACAAATCTAAATCCAACAAATGGAGCTACAGGGCATCCCTGCTTTAACTTCAATGAAGACTCTCAGTGAGTAAGACTCAACTGTAAGCTACTTCAGGGTGTTTGACAACCTGCAAGCACAGAACCAAGAAACATTTTACATATTGCTTTATGAATGCCAACTGTGCACCCTGTGTATTTCAAAAGTGAGGTTCAGGCAGCACAGGGGTGCAAACCACTAAGGTACATGTAAGTCAAAGGATGGACAGGGTTGCTTTACTACAGTATCATCAGACAGATGTAGTGCTGCTACAACCTGCAGAGCAGTTTTGACCTACTAAAGTCTTAAATTAATGGTGGCTACTCAGGACGAGTCCCTCACCCAGCCATGACATTTCTGTGAGTGACATCACTAGAAAATCCTGAGCAGGAAACCCTTGCATAAGTCTTTCTAGCCTGACAACTTAAGACAAGATCTTTTAAATGTGGATTTTCTCTCCTAATTGAAGATTAAAACAAGAAAGCCTGGAGTGACAAGCAGTTGGGGAATTTGATATTACTATACACATGTATTGCTGCCCTGCTATTGTATCAATGTCTACATGTTTGCTTCTGCACCATTTCTGTTACAATTACTGCTCACCTTCCCATCCTGTTCTCCATGAGCAGCAGCACACTATCAAGGCTATCAGGTAAAAACTTGTTTGCTAGACCTAGCAGCCACGCAAAAAAAACCCCATTTACTTTCCAGTTTATCTGGTCGTCTCCATTAATTCATGACTCCTATCACATCACTCCTATCCAGCACTGGAACTGTTGTGATTGTGTTTTTTTCAATGCTGCTGTAAGAGGGGAGTAACACCTTTGATTTGAACTACTGATAGAATCATGGAATATCTTCAGTTGGAAGGAACCCATTAGGATCGAATCCAACTCACTCCTCCTCGCAGAACTACCTAAAAATAAACCCTATGACTGAGAGTGTTGGCTAGACACTGGTTGAATTCTGGCAGGCTTGGTGCTGTGACCACTTCCCTGGGTAGCCCATTCCAGTGACCCCCATCTTTGGGGGGGTGGGGATTCCCCCCCCCCCCTCCCTCTCTGTAAGGAATCTTTTCCTAATGTCCAATCCGGACTGTTCACTGGAAATGCTGAAGTCTGTACCCCATTACTGCTGGTTTGATTATTTTTCAAACAGAACCATCACACACACAAAGCCAGCCTTTTTGATAGGACCATCCTTAGCTAAGCTCTAGGTTCACTGTTATAGCCCAAAGATGAGACAACTGGGCAGCCCAACCTCTGATCTTCCAGAGCTCACAAGCTGCTATGCTACTTGTCACCACCATAATTTCTAAAAGACAAATCCTTCTTGTTGGGAAGAATTGTTCTTCTAAAAGAAATTGTTCTTCTAAAGAATTGTTCTTCTAAAAGACAAATCCCCAGTCCCTCCTCTTATTGAATTTCCTGCCCTAAAGAACTAAGCATTCTTACCACTCACCAGTATCTCAATCTCTATAATCTTCAATTTCCATCTTCATGTCATGTGAAAAATCATGCTATAAAAAGCTACTGTTCACAAAAGAGACACCAAAGTCAAGCACTTTTGCTTGAATAAAGGGAGAGAGTCCACTCGGGTGTAACCTCATGGGGTTTCTCTCTCAAGTTTTTGGAGACTGCAGCCTCCTTTTACCCTAAACTCCCAGCACATATTGCCCCATTGGCTGAGGTATTGGGAAGCTACAGCCTCCCCAAACAGCCTAGCACATATTTATTGTATTTGCAGGAGCCCCCAGCGAGGGGAGAGAATGATGCATTTGACTCCATCTGATCAGAAGGCTAATTAATTACTTTATTGTATTATATTACATTACATCTAAACTGAATCTGCCAAGCAATCAACTCTGCACACAACTGCACTGCACAGAATCTCATGACTGTCAGCCAACAGTCCTGACACACACGCATGCTTGGCCCTGATAGACCAAGGAAACAAAACACTGTCACTTTGGGTAAACAATCTCCATATTGCATTCTACTTTTGCACAAACACAAGCACAGCAAATGAGATAAGAACTGTTTTGATCATTCTTTGAGGTTCAGAGAATGTGAAACCCAGAAATATTCTTGGGAAGAATTGTGCCTTGCTTTTCTCTGTGAAGAGAAATGTGGTGACACCTATTCCCCCCACAAACCTCTCAGTTTCCTCCAAAGTTTCGAAGTCCAGGTTATCTGGGTTCTGCAATAGACTCTGTGGGGACACATTTCTCCAATTACCCTAAAGTTCAGGAGCTCCAACACAGCTTCCCTTGCCCCTGTCATGGTTTGACACTGGCACAATGCCAGTGCCCCCATGAAGATACCTTCTCCCTGGTTTCTGCTGTGAGATGTGACCAGGAATAAGCAAAGCAGGCTCTTAGTTAGGAAAGAAAACAGAACTTTACTAACTACACTACAACTATATATAAAAGGAACATACACAGGGAAAATGAAAACCTTACAAATACATTTCCTCCTCCCCCCACCAAATTCCCAACACAATACATTTATTCCTCAAATCACCAACTCTTAGTCCAGCACCACTCTTCAAACAATCAATCCTCAGTTCATCAAGAGGAGAGGAGTCCTTCTTGTACCATGGGCTTCCCCTGGAAACACAGCTGAAGCCTCGTGTGTTTCCATGTCACTCGTGGCACCGCCCGGAGTACATCTGCCGTCGTGACCTCTTCCTTTCATGTCCAGTGCTCTCACCACTGAACACGGACCAGAGCTGCTTCTAGGGTTGTCTTTTTAAGGATGCCTTGTCCCGATCCAAAAAAGGCACAGTCTCTCCTTTGGGACACCTGTCCCCACAATCTCTCCTTTGGGACACCTGTCCCCCCCATATTTTTTCACCCCTGGGGCCGAGGGGCACCAACACTGAGCCCTCTTGGTTCTGTGGCCATTGCCTCCCCCTAGAATGCAGTCTCTATATCACAAGGAACATGGGTCTGTCCATGGCTATACAAAAAGAGTCCAGCAAAAGCCACTCCATCATCTCTTCCCACTAGGGTTCTCTACTCTTCCACTATTTCTCACTCGCCCAGACCTCTCTCACACTTGCACAGTTCCTTCCTCATCTTCCACTCTATCGTCTAGGAGAGGTCAAGGGGTTAAAAGCTCTCTCTCTCTCTCTCTCTCTCTCTCTCTCACCCCCGGGGTCAGGCCTACCTCTCTCGGCCACATGGCTTTCCCCTCCCCAGGCAGCAGCCCAACACTTTCCCGCCAGAAACCCAAGAGGACCCTCCCACAGGAGAGCTCTTCTTTTAACCCCGTGTTCTCAGAGGCGTGTCCATGTCCTAATGGCCAGGTTAAATGCCAATATTAAAGCCTGAATATCCATTGGCCCAAAACACAGCATCCCAAAAAACACATTTCCTGTCAAACCACCACAGCCCCAAGCAGCAGTGCCCGGGCAGCAACACTGCCCTGCTACAGCCCCGAGACCTCCACGGGGTCCCTGGCTGAGGTGATGGCTGTATTCTCTTCCTAATGGTTGATACTGTCCCATGGTTTGTGGTGGGGTTTGCTCAGGTGCTCTGAGGCCTTTTTGGGCTCTTGGAGTGCATGTGTATGGGAGGGAGTTGTGTGTTAATTTGGGTTTGCCAGCACATAGGATTGACACAGGGACGCTCGTGATGTAAGGGTCGTTTGCTTGTTCACTCATTTAGTGATGCATGGGTGAGTGAATTTTGGGGTTTTGTGGCAACTGCTATCCACTGTGCTTTGATTTCTGTGTGTGTAGCTGAAATTGCATCTGTGGGTGTGAAGTGCCCTCTTGTTTCAGTCTTAGTGATTGCAAGATTTGGTATAGGTTTAGAATTTTCATCACAGGCTCCAGACAGAGGAATACAAAGAAATTCACCTCTAGATTGTATTTTGCAAGGCTGGAAGAGGTTTGAAGGGGAGCATTTAACAGAAGGAGGAAAAAGAATAGAAAGAGAAAATTTCAGACACTGGGGCTATTTATTCAGTGTTAAATACCAACCAGGAAAAATTAGGCCAAGAAACTGCAAATATTATTGGTGCGACTGGGAAATTGGAAAAACAAATATTTTTTAACCCAATTAACTTTGAATTTGGCAAACAGTGGATAATACACCAGTTTTTATATATGCCTGAGTGTCTGGTTCTTCTTTTAGGAAGAGACCTGTATATTTGTAGAGAGATAGAATGTAAGAAAACAAAGATAGTGCAGAAGGTAGTCTCACACCTGAGGAGTTGCAGCTGTACTAATCACCAAAGATTAGGAACAGGCCTGCCCTTAATAGGCCACAGCTGTGTCCAATAAGAAGACAGTGCTACAAAAGAGTGGGTTAGCTGGGTGAGGGGAGATGGAGTTTGCTGGTTGTGCTGTGAAGAGGAAGGAGTTAGTGCTGTGAGGAGCTGCCTATGAGCAATCACTGAGAAGGTATGGGAGCTTTGCAATAAGATGATAAAATATACTGGAGGCTCAGATTGAATTTAAAGCTGGAAAAATACAATTATTGGTACCCAAGACTAAAGCCATTGAGGTGAGGACTTTTATGTTGCAGGGAACACTAGAACCAGACAATTGTGGAGGAATACCAGAAGCCATAGAAAATGCAGTAACACCCTTGATTTGGGCTGGCAGAGCTCCAGGCTGTTCTGATGAGCTTAGCCTGTAAGCATTACCCTAAAATTACTCTGCAAGGCACACTAATGTGGGGATTCCCAAATTCATGTAGGAAGCAGACTTGCAGAGAAAGCTGCATGAGAGGTTGTGGAACAAGGCATCTTAGCATTAATACATAAGAAAGTTCTTTCACTTCCAGAAGTTAGCCCTGGATATGGTCAAGTTGATTCAAAGTTAATTACTTAGCTCAAAGCCCAGAATAAAGAGGGTGGGTGGTTGGTAACTCCCACCACAACTGGTGTTGCAAATTGTGGAAGAGAAACATCAGGAAATCCACTGGGGAATCGATGCTATGGTGATTGGTCTATAGACTCACATACTTGGTGTATGTATGAAAGAAATTGTCATGTTGTTACAGAAAAATGCCTGATATGTCTTAAAAATAATACTTTAAATTCAAAAAGACTGCCCCCAGGAATTACTAGCAGAAGAAACACTCCTGGGGGTTACTGGCAAGTTAATTTTTCTGAGCTACCATGCCAAGTATACAAGTATTTCCTGGTATTAGTAGATACCTTTTCCAGGTGTCCAGAAGTTTTCCCCTACTACACCAACAAGGTTATGGAAGTCACCAAGGTACTCCTCAAAGAGATCATACCCAGGTTTGGATGTCATCTGATAGGGCACCCCATTTTATATCTGAAGTGTTACATCAACTTAGTAAGCAGTTGGGTATTAGTTGGGATTTATGTAGTCCATGGAAACCACAATCTAAAGGAATGGTTGTGCAAATGAACCAAACCTTGAAAGGGCACATTAGCAAAATGTGTCAGGAAACTTTCTTGAAATGGTTTTTCCACTGGCCTTGTTATGAATTTGACTACAGGCCTGAACTACCCTGAAGGTGAGCCCTTAGGAGTTTGTTTGGGAGACTATTGCAACCTTCCCTGAGTCTGAGGAACAAATTGGGAATCAGGAAATAGAATATTTAATTTCATTAGGGAAATTCTTGAATTAACATGAAAGATTTATCTTTCTCTCAGAATCTCTTACCCTACATACTCCATCCAGTTCATTGATTTCAGCCAGGGATCACATATACATCAAGACCTGGAAATGTGAGCCACTTCAGGAGCACTGGGAAAGACCTTTTCTGCTTCTGTATATGACAAGAATTGCTGTGAAAGTGAAAGGAATTAACTCCTGGATGTATTGCACCCAGATTAAGAGGGCTCCCAACCTGGAGTAGACAGTGGAAAACACCAGACCTCGGTAGCTGAAAATTTCAAGAGCAACTGTAAATGAGTAGCAAAATGTATAGACTAATGTTTATAGGAATCATTTTATCTTTAGGTGGCTGTGGTGTTGAAGAAAATTTAATATTGACTTTAATCCAGGGGTTTGGTAAAATGTGTAATCTGTTCAGCATTACAGCCTGCCTCCCTATCCCCAATTCAGAAGGGGAATGTATTCCTTGGGGAATTATCTCCATAAATCTGTCAATGGTTCAATATGATAATCTGACTAATGTAATGGCAAAGAAACTTGGTAAGTAAAGAAATTATCCAAAGTCGCAGAAGAGGGATTCTAAATTTTAAAAAGATACTAAAATAATATTACAAACCAGAATGCCCTTGGATCTATTATTGGCCAAAGAATAAGGGGTTTGTGGATAGAGATCCACGTTGTATGCACATCCCAAATGTAACAATGATCTCCAAAGACAACAAAATAGAGCAAGTTGCTGACAGCAATGCTATCCAAACAGCCTCTGAAACTAAATGACTCAATAAAATTTTCCAAGAAATAAGAGAATGGTCCCTGAAAGGATGGCTGGCTGAGGTACAGGAAACCACTATAATGGTGATTATAAATGTAATAATTGTCAGCATTGCAATTGGTCGTGTTCTTGAAAGGATTGACCTTAATCCTGCAGGAATATATGAATTTAAATGTCCTTAAGGAATTTGAGATGTTTCAAAGCGGGGAATTGATTTCAAAGGGTTAATCTAAGAACAAGGAGTTCTACTGCATCTGTGTTCTCTTAGCAAAGAAACAGGGTGCAGAGGATGTGCTCACTGAGCGAGGACCGGAGGGAGATAAAGGAACCTCGGAGGGGAGTGTATCTGGCTTGGGAATGCAGCCACAGCCAAAGACCATGAAAGGGGCAGAACCAGCAGAGGGTTTTATGGTAATGAGCAATTATAATATGTATGAATTTCTGGGAATTGTAATGCGCTTGCAGAGGATGGGAGTGCACGCTGGATGGAGCTGTGGCCCGCGGGCGCAGCTGACAACGCTCGCTCGCTGCTTGATGCTGCACTGCTGCTCAGGAGCTCTGTTTACCCGGCTTTCCTCATTTTCGGTGGCAGCAGAACTGCCAGAACACCGTCTTTAAATAATACTTCTGACAACACTATAATGCATTCATTTACAGAGCTGAATGTGATCTTTAGAATGTTCTAAAACGGCTCTGAAACTGAATAATTGATGCAGGGAGGTTCTGTAGGGGCAGCAATACAGTATTGTCAATGAGTCTAGGACACTTCCCACATTCGGCTCTCTGCTGGGAGTCAGCCAACAGTAGTGATTCAACTAGTGGAAATCTCTGAAAAAATGGTCATGATTCTACTTCTGTCATCTTGATTTATTAACAAGAAGTAATGCAGAAACAATTGTGCAAATGCAGATGTTGCTACAATTAAGATGATGTAGCATGTTTTCTTTAAGATTATGGTACAGTGACAGAGCACGGCACTGTACTCTGACTATCTTGAGTACATTTTCTATGTTTACAGAATCTTTAAAGGATAAATAACGCCTGCAAGAGTCACTTCCACAGAAATACAAATAGTGGCATACCTATGACATGATGAGATTTTGATGTGGGTGTGTCAATGAGAACAGGAGGATCAGATTCTGTTGTTCTAGCAATTAGAGTTGAGATTTAAGTTTTACTTTGTAAGCTCTACCATTGTCAAAATGGTAGAACTACCTTTGTGTGTTGCTAACAAATATCTTACCCAGTTAAACTTGTTAGTTGGGGTTTTTTATAGCTTTTTAAAAAGCTGTGGGGATTAATAGCAGGAAAAGTTAGGAACACCTAAGGGCCATGCTTGCTCCTATGCTGTTCTAAAAACTCCTTCAGCTTATCTGTTGACAAATAATGTACTATTAATTAATATCATATTTTTGGCATGTTCCAGTTGTTGATAGGGAAGATAGTAGAAGAGCCAAGTCATCTTAAGATTCTTCTTAATGCTTTTGCTCATCTGAAAATAACCTGCGCATTGGCAGCCTCATGTTTTACACATGAACTGAGCCAGCTATCTTTAAAGAGAGATTTGAACATCAAAAACTTAAAAGCATTGTTACTTATGACACTCACCTAAAAATAGCATATGATGTTTGTGACAAAATATAATCTGGTGAGAAAGGACTTGAATGTTCTCCGTTTTTTCCTTATTTAATCATCATTGGTTAAATTTACTCCATATGTAAGCAATGCCTACATTTGGATTCCTTTTTAACAAAACAACAAATGCTCAAAAGCAGTATATTTCTGTCACCTGAGCAAGATGTTGACAAAGCTGCAAGTAAAGAAAGCTCATTTTTAATTCTGTCCTCTCCAGGGTTTAGAAGTACCAAAGGAATGAAGGGGGAAAGGTGGCAGGAGCAGAAATAGCTTTTGCTCTCTCTGTTAAGAATTGGTGCCTTTTGCTGAATTAAGGTGAGAAAGTTTAATTATCAGAAAAGCTGTTCTTTTATAGACTCCACATGGTATTTTAGAATGTTCTTTTAGGGTGAATTTTGGAATATTTTACTTCACCTCAAGAAGCTCTTAACATTGAACCGTGGCTGTCCTTTAATATTTTTGGCTGTAATATATGAGTAATAGAATTGGGACCATACTATGGCAAAGAAAATTATGGATGTTAATGCCAAAAAAAAATCCCACATGAGAATGATAACATTTTTCATGCCTTGTAGATTGCAGTTCTTAATGTGCTGCTCCAAAAGGAGTAAGAGGTGACATATTTTTCTATTTCCTGACTTGCTTTCAAATAATTTCAAAACATTTATGCTTTTAAGTAATAGCTCAGTTTTCAGGAAAATTATGGTGTGGTGTGATGTACAGTTATTTGGAAATACTGAGCTAGGAGAAAGAATTGGTGACAGAGGGATTTATGCACATAGATAAAATTTTTCTATTTTTGTTACCATAGTCACTTCCTTTGAGAACTGATTAAACTAATGAAGATGGTATTCTTTCTATGTTTTTCCCTTTAAATTTTAAGGTATGCTCTTTGAGATTTGTTTTAAAGTTGCAAAACCATTTGTTTATAAAAGCAATCCTAAAATAACATAGAGGTCTTGTTTCTTTTGGGAAGGGCTGAAGGTTCCAAGGCTTGATGGCTGGTTCTTACTGCTCTAAACTTTGTTCTCTTGACATGCTGGACTGATAGAAAAAAGCCTCTAAGGAATAAGGCCCACGAGAAAGACGAGAGATCAGCCCAAAGTGGAATGTCTGAGCGCTGACTCGTTGGCTCACCATTTAATGGCAAAGTTTTCCCCTGCTTCCCTCATGTGTTGTTCCCTTCTAAGATGTCTGTATGGCACTGGTTTACTTCCCAGATAGGACTGTCCTGGTTAATTCCTCGGACACAGTCTAATATGGTGCCAGCCATGGTCAAAACTTTTTGAATCTTTAAGACCTCAAAGACTTTTAACCTTTGAGAGTTAACCTTTGCAGTTTTACACAGGCTAAGCTATGGAGTAATCTTTTTTGTTTTTCCCTTTGGCATGCAGAATTTGGATTGCGTATTGTGCTTGTGTGGACTGTGTTTTGAGACAATGTTCAGAGAACTTAATCAACAGCTAGTTCCTACATTGCCAATTGCATCTATTTTAATGACAGAAAATGAGATGTTATGAATAGATAGGGAGGGTATATTAATGTGAGAATATGGAAGTATATGCATAGAATTAACACATGTAAGTTAAAGACTGGACTAATTCAATACCCTCAATTACTGATTTATATCTGGTGAACTTTCATAATCTATTAACAATTGCTTTACTGCAGCTAGGAGTGTTGAAATCCCATTCAGCCACTAACATCCATGAAACCCTGTGCAAATACAAATTATGTCTAAAACAGTCTTCCAATGCTTGTTTTGTAGTCTGTTGTGTCTTGTTTGCATCGATTCCACTCCCAGCAGGCAGCTCTCCAAACTGCACAATTAACTACTGTTTATGGTGTTGATATCTTTGTTGGCAGCTTTTGCTAAATAAACAGTTGAATTGGTTGGGCATTAAACTTGGCATTAAACAGGTAGTGCTGTCACCAGACATTCTGGAAGAGGTCATACTAAAGACTGAATGTGTTCTTTGTGTATCAGCTTCTCTGCTGCATCTTCTCACCTGTCATGTGCAGCTCCATGCATATGTATCTTCTTGCAAATGTCATATTCAGCAGAACATATTAATGGAAAAAGACACTAATCCATGTACTCTGACAGATTCCACCAGTAATCTGAGAGTCCTGCATCATAGAAACTCAACAGACCTTTTAAACTTAATATGTGGCCAAGCATTGAAACATGGCTGTGCTTGATCTAGGTATTTATCTAGTAGTTTAGGTATTTAAGTATACTGTATATTGTTTTATATCTGTCACCTAGTGGATCAAATGCTACATTTTTTGTCTTGTGCAAATTATTTTAATCTTGACTTGGGAAAACTGTAGAAATTGTGGTTGTTCTTGTGGGAAATTGTGAAAAAAAAATCCTTTGAAAAGTCTCTGGTTTGGCACAGTGGCATATTTTTTGTTTTGGTTTTTTGTATTTTTCTGAGGTTTGCAGTTTTTTAAATTTGGTTTGGTTAACTAAGTCTGGACTGCTGACCAAAAATATAATGTTTAAATGCTTTAGTTCTGCCTGTTTTCCTTCAGAGTAATATGAGTCAAGCGAGGTATTTTACCTCTCTTACTCTATGCTAAGGTAAATCTTTAATATGAAACTATGAAGTATTTGACTTTTCCTACAGACTTAATCACATGTATTAAAAACATGTAGCTAGCACTTGTAAGTTCCTCTATGGGAAGTGAAATAATCAATTTCTGTAATAAAGAAGTTAACATTTAGAAATGAACTGCATTATTAGCATTCAGAGATTGTAGTGACAGGTGCCACAGACTTTTTTTTGCCTCTTTGCTCTTTATGTTGTTTATTTTTGTACTGACCAGGATGGCTTATGTAGTCACAGTGCTGCTGAACAAATGAACTTCAGTCACGAGTTGAGTAGACTGTGAATTATTTTCCCTTTGCACCACCCCAGATTTTGAGGAGGGTGCCAGCAAGCTGTTACAGATGTTGATACGTAGAGCAACTGTTTTTACTACTTAGACCAGAACAGAGAGTAATTTCTGTATATACTTATAATGTCAGTTGATAACAATGGTCTATAAAGATAAAAGTTTTGTAAAATATTATCTGAAATAATGTACTTACGTTGCTCTCTTAGTTTTAGTCTTTCTTACACATCATGTCATTCAAAATCCACATAATTATGAGATTTGCAATTCCAGCCTAGGTTTTAACCTGGTTGTTGTTTGTGTCTAGTTTTACTAGTCACTGTGTTGATGCACAACAGACTCTAAAGTAAAAGAGAAGTCTAATTAAATTTTTCCTAGGCAATTTCTGCTGAGTTAATTTCCCATATGACTAATTTCTTATCTTAATTCCTAAAATAAAGATGGATGTATGATCTCTTGAATTGGGTCAAACAACAGATGATAATTATGTTGACATGATACTGAGTTTCATATTTGCATTGCTTATCAGTCTAAGACTTTGATTCTCATTTTTATCAGTATCTGATTTTGTTGAGACTAATCTGTTTTTTCTTTAAGATTAGTTTTTCTTTGGGGTGAGGCTGCTTCTTTGTTCTGTTTTTTTTATTATTTCATGTGTCAGTTCTAATTTTTGATTTTCTTGGACAGTGCTGTCCACTGCAGTACAGCCATATGTTATGTCTATAAACAGTATTTGTTAATGACAAGGCTTTGTATTATATGTTTTCTGTATTAAGCTTAAGTGTTCTGAAATGAAACCTGGTATTGATTTGTCTGCTTAGATTGATTATATTTTGATATATCTGTAGGTATAAAAAAATGCAATGACTATTTGTAGTACTAATAAATATGTTTTGCAATTTGAGTGTTAGATATATTTTTGGTTTACTTTTATTCTCTAGGTCTTCAACTATTAATATCCTTTAAAAACGTTGTGAATGTAAACCACAGCTATTTTCATTCTTTGTGACATAACTTACTGTATTTTACAACTTTGATGTCCCCCAAAAACTTTTCTTTAGTGTCTTTGTCCCTGGTGTGAGATTGAAGTAGTCTCCAGACCCCTCAGGAGAGGGTGTATCAATAAAATAGATGTCTCTCAGAGCTAAATGGCTTGCACTGGTTTCTTGTCCCCAGCCATCTCTGAGCCTAGCACCTCTTTTCCAGTTGTTAAGAAAGAATCAGGAGCTGCAGGTTATGCTTTGCTGTGGGTATCAACTGCATTTATATCAGAAGCAATATGGCCTTGGGGTTGTTAGGATTACTTACTAATGGAAGTAATGGAGTGTACAGAAATATCCCTCTTTGGTGGATCGCCACTGTTCTGGAGGTATCTCCTTCCTTTTGTCACAGCCTCCCTGGAGTAGATCTTTACTAATCCCTTTGTCATGATATAGTATTTTGCCTCTCAGAAATTCACTGCTAGAACTTCTTGAGCACAGAGTGGAGAACTTTGCCAGTAATCTGAAAGTTATCATGTTTCTTCTTGAGTAGCTTCTTCCAGTTACTCTCACAGTAAAAAATACCAGCTACTGCTGCCGTGGCCCTTCACAGGACTGGTTTAGTCTAAAGAGGATGCAGAAATGCAAATGTCTCAAATGAATGTATGTGCCAGGAAATTACAAGTATCAGTCATCTTGGCACTTATGATGCTTAGTAAGAGAGAATGCTCATAAGATGGAAGGAAATTCAAAATGTAGAGGATAAATGGTATATGATATTTTGTAATAATTTGCATATAGACTTGACTTGTCCTTGGTAGTTTGATCAACTAACATTGTGCATGTGATACCCAGTTGTTAGTAGCTCTGTAGTAGTTAACTATGTATTCCCCAGAATCAATTTCCTTTATACAATCAAGAGGATATTTATATAAAGTTAGGTTCAGGAGTTAGTGTGTAAGATGGTGCTATGCATCTTTGAGGTTTTACTCCACTTCTATTTATCTGATTGCTGCATAGATGAGTAGTTTTGAAATGCTAACTTCATGATTCATGAATGAGTTAAAGTACAATTATAAAGTGAGATATTTTTGATGTTCTCATAATCCCAGGCTAATTCAAAATTACTTCCATTTGGGATTCACTTTTGGCAAGTATTCTTGTAGCTAGCCCCAAGTAAGATTTTCTATATAAATAATAAACTGTGGTGTCTAGTGGAAATTTTCTGCCATTTATAACAAGCATGTATCATAAGCAATACTGTGTACAATGTGATCTTTCATAACTGGTACAAGTTGTTACTCTGGTTATGCTTTTTCACTTTGGCATCAAAGAATTTGCTCCATTGGTGTTTCCCTGCCCTAAAGAATTTCATGTGTAGGTAACACTAGGCAACTGTAGGCTCTGCATTTTATTTAAGCTTCTGTCACTCCTTTTCTGTGAATCTTCCATAGAAAGTACTGCATTTATTACAGCTGCTTTTTACTTGCCTTTCTTTGATGTGAAGTGCTCTTACCTTTTATCCAGACTTTTTCAGGAATATTAGATAATTTCTTTTTTCTATTAAGAATGTGCATTTGTCAAAACTGAAATTACTTTTGGAAAAGGATGCCGTATATGAATTCATTAAATTAAGAAAAAAGAAATAATTCAAACCCATGGATATTTATATTCCATAAATAGCTGTTGGGTTTTCTAGTTTTAGTTTTTTAGTTTTTCAGCACAATGAAAAATTGTGCTGAAATTACCAGTATTACTATTTCTTAAAATGGTTGGGTTTATTTTTTTCTAGTTTATGTATATGATACTCTTTAAGACTTTCCTTATAGCTTTCTTTGGATTGGATCCCACTACCCACCCCAAAAAACATGAAAGTAAAAATCAACTTTGTGTAGCTTTTCAGAGTATGAAAACAATCCTCCTGATTTTGTTCACATTCCATAAACTCACAGATTTGCGTCTCACAATTGTACTTTTTTCTGTATCTTGTCTGTATTTTTTATCTTAATCTTTCTTACCCTGGGAAGTTATTTAGAATCTAGTAAAAGTGTGAACATAGAACACCTATGAGATTTGTGTAAAAAGAGATTTCCTTCAATCTACTCATCTTCTTGCCCCACCCTGTAGATTTTTAATTTAGTATATGAATATATAATTATAATAGTGCATTTCAGACTATTACCATCCACAGTACACTTGAATTTGAACCAGATGAAACATGGAAGAACAGCACATGGACTAAACTACTGTGAAATTCTGGTTTACCAGCACTGTCTGAGGACCAGTGTACCATTTTTGGTCTGTTTTTCTAAGAAAATGAAGCTGTTATGAGCATATATTTTGCTTACATTGTTGTCCATAAGTGTCCTTTATGCTGCAGTAATATTAAGATTCTGTAAACATCCCAGGAGAAAGTAGCAGAGAGAAATTGTTACATACATGCTAGTTTGAATCCCATTCTATTTTTTAAGTAAGTATTTTAGGAGAAAAAAAAAAGTGGCATGTTTCATTTCTGCCCTTGAAAGTTTAGTTCAATGCTTTCTGGCCTCATGATTAGGGAGAAAGAAAACAATTGCTTCCCATTCACCTTCAAGATTCCACTACTGATTCACACATCTTTAGAGTAGGAGCCTTCAGCTACTGTTTCCCCTGTTGAAAAGTTTTGGGTGGGTTTTTTTTTTGTTGCCTTATTTACTCATTTATTTTGAAATAAATTTCTTCATGTTGCATCTACTTCTGAACTTTGCCCACGGCTGCTTTTTTTCTTCATCTTTTCAGTTCTGTCATCTCCTTTTTATTGAGTTTAGGGCATGGGCAGAGACAGCTGCATCACTTGTACCTTCTGTGCTTTATAGAGTGTTTAGGCACGGTGATATTCTTTGTTGTCTCTTAATGATTTTTATTCATTCAACTGTCTTTTTTTACTGATTTGTGTGGCTAGGTCAACAGCATATTTTGTTGCATTACAGTTTATCTCTTTTTTTCTTAAACTTATACTTGTATTTTGAGGAACACAGGTGTGGAGGACAAAAGTTTGAAGGACACTTTTACAGATGATATTCTCTAAGTAGATAAAAGTAGATATCAATGTATGAAATCTTTCCATTTGGTATTTATGGTGTTCAGTTTTACCTTGTGTATTTAAATTTGTAATCAAGTTAGCGTAATTCCTGTTTGTAATGTTTCTTTCATTCTGGTTTAATTCAGTATTTTTTCAGTCATTACAAATAGGCAAGACAAAAAAACTTGGTAATGAATGTGCTCTTTTTAAAAAGACAGTTTAAAAGTTCATGTGGGTGTTGGCTTTTCTGGGATTATTGTTTTGGCATGCTCTGAGGGAAGCGGTGCTTGAGGAAGTTGTGAGCCTTTGAACGCAGTGTACTCAGTCAGGGGTGGGGTTTGTGAGGCACACATTGCACGTGCCTCTGGGAATTTGTGGGTTTTCCATGGGTAGTAATAGCTTTTTTGTTAAATTGCACCTTCTCCCAGCTGTGAACCAAGGAGGTGCTGGCTGATGAGTAAGGATGGAAAGCCAGTGCAGGGCTTGGCCAGGAGAGATGATTGAGATCTCATTTGCCACTTGCTTTGTATGATCTGATTTAGGAAAAATTGTGAATGACATTGTAATATGTTATAAATATAGTTAGTGCTAAAGGAAATTGAAAACCAGAGCATTTTGTGTACTAAAGCCAGTGTTGGTCAGCAAGCAGTAATAGGCTAAGTGATGAGAATGGAGATTCAAACACTAGGAGGACACTGTCTCCAGAGATTTATATTTCAAGGCATTTTTTTCATCTGACAAGTCCTCAGCTGGAGGTATTTGATAGGCATCATCAATAAGATAATATTAGACACCAGAAGTTTATCCCAGATGATTTTCACCTGACAGGATTTCAGCAATTATTCACCAGTTCTGATAAATGTGGCAGCAAGAAAAAAAACCCCTATGATAATATGCTAAAATATGCTAAAGAAGGGCCCCTTCCAGAGCCTAAAAGCCTGTATAAAATGAACCTCCTAGAAATGACATTTGGAGACCCACAGGGACTTTGGTGTGATAGAGGCCAAATCCTGGGTTTCCCCAACTCTGGTTGCCTGGCTCAGAGTCGAATTGCTTGTGGCTTTTTCCAAATTTATACTTTGATTACTTAATAAATTTCCTTATTATTAATTTGGAGTATTAATTTATAACAGCATTTTCCAAAATATGTTCGAATTTATTTTAGAAGGGCTGGCTCACTGTATTGAGGAGATGCAAAGAAGCCCAAGTTAGTACCAAGATTTTGATACTGTGTGTCCAACTCACCATTGTGTTAGGTCATACGTCATCTCCTTGCCCTCCTAGACAGGTATCATTTAGATCACCTTTCTGATTTTTTTTATGAAATAAACTTTTCAGTGCATGTTTGCAGACTGTTCAAAAACTTAAGACTTCATATTGTCGGGGCTTGAGTAAGGAAATGGTGTTAGGGCTTGAATAAGTAAATCATTTGAAATTTGTAGTTTCTTCATCACCACCACACTGTTTTGCACAATGGAAGAACAGGAAGAGGATATTCAAAAACACCCTTGAGGAGAACAGTGTGTTTAGGAATATAAATTCTATGCTGTCATTACAGGCCTTCTACTACACTTTCAGTAACTGGCCATTCCTGCCACTGATGTGGTTAACTTTGTCTGGTTTAGTAATTCCAAACTGACTCACTTCAAGACAGTTTCAGCAGCTCTTTGAACAGCAGAATTTTTCATTCCCAAGCCTGTTCTTCCACTATCAGTAAATTGTGTTACAATTTCAATTTACTCCTTTGGTTCCTAGAATTGCAGTTTCTTCTTGCAATAGCCTGAATGTTCTAGATGCTGAAGGATGCCTGTTTCATAGTTTGCCTGTATTCTCCTCCTATCCTAATAGATTAATTCATATCAATATTCAGATCTGAAATATGTTATTGTTTATGAATGCTTTATTGTCTCAAGATTGCACCAGTTCTGCTTCACTGCTCTGTGGCTGGAAGATTTGACTTTAATTAAGAGAAAGTAAAAGAGATTTTATCTACCAAAAATTACATCTTGCATGGCTGAAAGTTGTTTTTCCTTCTTTTAAACTACTCAAACATTGTACCAACTTAGAAACAAGTATATAAATGAATACCCAGAAGATGTGAGTGGAAGGATCTAGTGGCTTAGAGAGTCTTTCCTACATTACAGAGACCAGCTCAAATCCTGATCATCCTCCCATTCTTTGACCCTCTCTCAAGAAAGGGACACCCTTACATGAAATTCCTTTTTTTTGGTTGGTTACATGTTTTTTCTGTAATGTACCTATCCAAATTCTAGCCAGTGCCAAGTCAGAAAAAAGTGCAAACTATTCACATGGATTCAGGATCTTGTCAGCACTCACTAACATTTTATCTAAAGTCAAAAACCTATCATCATCATTGCATCTGTGTTTATCTTGAAAAATATAATTGAAGATGGGAAAGCACCTTGTTGGTTTTGCAATTTGGCAATGTGCATCCATGTGAAATATTCAGGAGTGAAATGAAAAGGTTTCAGGAGAGACAAGTGAAATGTTTCTGATGTGGAAATACTTATTTTATGACAGAAAATCATTACAGTATGCCCACCCAAATAAAAGGATTCTAACACAAAGCTTGGAAGCAGGAATGGAGATAGAGACATACTCTGTTAAATAAGTACTCACTCTGTCCAGCCATCTCTTTAGGAAGTGACTTTAAATGGTGTAAATTTTACCCTGGATCTGGGCCTGAATTGGGATTTGTTTTTTGTTGCTGAGGAGCATATTTATTTAAAGGACACTTGGGTTAGGAAAATTGTTGGACAGCTGAAACCTTGTAGAAATGGAAAAAGTATAAATAATTGAAAAACTGCTCAACCTAATTCAGCAAATGGTGACATTAACTAGTATTCTTTTGCCAGTAAAAGCTATGTCCACATTAGGATATTTTGGAACTATAGCTAGGCCAAATGTTGTGCATCTGAGTCTTTGCCACAGCAGAAAGAACAACTTTCATATTTTCTCCTCTAGTTGCACTGCTGAAGGAAAACAGTGCAAAAGATTATCTAAATATAAAAACCTCAAAAAATCAACTGAACTGTCAATTGTTCTTTGCATAGAAAATAAACTGTGGTATCACAAATGGATCTGGATGAGCTTTCAAGCACCTCCTGCTTGCCTCAGGCTGATCAAACCACCAGGCAATTGTCCAAGCATAGCAGGCTTGGTAACTCTGCCTGGAGTTAAAAGGCAAGGAGTAAACAATGACATTTTTACTCTGGAAAGTACTTGGTCTCTGCCAATAGGCTCTTTCCTTCCCCATGTGGAAGTTGTATAGCAATGGAATTACGTTGTCAGGGCTTTAATCTCTGAACTGAGAGATTATTCCAGCAATTGACCCTTAGTTTAGGACTGAAGCCGTGGGTTCTGTCAGGAAATATTAGTGGGTGGAGATTTGCAGCTTTCTGCTAACAGCACTGGTGTGAAAAGCTTTCTGCATGCTCCATTGTGGTTTGTAGGACATGCTAGCAGCTGCAGTGGTGATGAGGAAAATGATCTGGAATCCTGCTACCTGTCATTAAAGAGAGAATAACCATGTGCAATTAGATACAATTAGCATTAATAATCCAAATTAAATAAGTGAAGGAATGTAAACAATACCCTTATCATCAAATGGTTGTTATATATGTGTGGTTTATGTCTCACATGGCTACTGAAGACAAAACTGTTGGAAGTTGAGGCAAGCTAAAAGGAGGGAAGCCCTATTGATGCAAGGCTAAAGCTGGAGGGAAGTAAGTTTTCCCTGGGAAAGGGGTTATTGGTGTACCTATGTATATATATAATTATGTATGGATAAATAGTTGTATTTATTTGGGATTTTTAAACATGCATCATCATTCTTGCACATGATATCTTTCCAGACTGTAATTTTCTGAATAAGCATGTAAGCGATGCATATTAAAGCAGAAGACAGATTTTTTAGCAGATGTGATTGCTTCATGGTTTAACTTCTGCCTGAACATTTTGACTTTGACAGACTACTGGGGACCGAAGAGTTTCCTAATAAATTTTAGTTATTTAGGGTGTTCCTATGGACACATTTATGTGAATACTTTCTCAGGGTCAGTTTGGATATGTAGCTACTCCCCCCAAAACTATGTGAATCCAGGACTCTCTAGGATGAGAATTTGGCACTGATTTACAGAACTGCTACTACCTCTACAATAAGCAGAACAGAAGACATAGTGTTTTGAATTAATGATATATATATAGCTCCCCTGCTGTGGATTTTTAATGCAATATTTCTAATATCATGCCCTCTCTGTCACATGAACAACAACAAAAAAATTCCCAAAGCAAAATATGTGTTCTCTCATACAAGAAGCATGTAAATAGCTAGGAATAACTGTGAATTTATTATAAGCTGGTTTTCTTCTGTCATATGTACTATTTAAAAACATAAAAGATGGGGATTCTGAGATTTACAGCTTAACAATCATCATAAAAGACAAACCAACAGAATCCTAAAGTAGGTGGACAAAAGGAGACAAAAATGTCTTCTGTGAATCTGTTCTACTCGGCTATCAGATAAACTTACTCAATTTAAAATTATTCTATTGAAACAGGCTTTCCGAATTTGCCATGCATGGTCATTAAAGCAAAGTAAATGAAATTTATTTTGTATTATTTGAAGGCTTTGGTTCCATATCTTGCCATTTTTTAAGAGTCTGTAGTTAGCAAGCCTGAAAATAAACTTTGAAAGAAGCAAATCTCTTTCATATCTTACTCAAAAGGAGCCCAGGCTTCCAAGACAGAAACACTAGCCTCAGTAGGCACTTTTATTTAAGGTCTTCATCTTATTTTGCTATTTTTTAAAGTTCTCTGTGTAAATCTTTGCATGGGCTAAGGTCTTGTTGCTCATCAGAATTGCAGTCCACAAATGCAGCCAGAATGTGGGGCTTTGTCAATGACCAGCTCATTTTGAATATTGTTTTTTAAGGATTAGAGCTTCCTGTGGACTTGACCGAGCCAAATTTGCTTTAATACATGGGAAGCAATTTGAATGGTACTCAGATGTGAGTTTTTGTGATGTTAACCTTCTCTATTTCAATATACCTTTTCTCTCTGAGTTTTATATCTGATAGTGAATATTATTTTTAGATAGTATCTGAGTCAGATTCTTGAGTAAGAGTTTTTATTCACTGGCAAGAAGAGTAGTTTCATGTTAGACTAAACAAGATATGGTGACAGAGCAGCCAGATAAGCATTCAGCAATGCCATCAAAACAAAGTAAATTTTCTTTTTTCGTCCTCTGCTTTGCAGTCAAACTTCAGCAGTATTATTTAATCTGTGTAATGAAGATTGAAGAGTGTATCAGTGGAGTGCCTGCTCCTTTCAGGTTAGCCAGCGTGGTCAGACTTTCCAACTCCACCAATAATTTTGTTAATTCTTTTAGGGTTCATCAAGAACAATGTTACACAGTGTTCTCCCCTTGCTTTTCATGTGGCTTGGCTTACTTGCAGAAGGAGGGAGTGTCAGATGCATCTGCTAGGGGAAAAAAAAAATCTATTTGAGCACAATATACAGGAGTTTTTTCCAATTCTCAGCTTTTAGACAGTGAAGTTGTTAGTAATTCCTGAGTCAAGAAGGTAAGCAAATGAACTCCCTTGCTTTTGACAACTCTTGCCTCGTAAGGATGGTTGATTCTAAATACTACAGGCTCTATGCATGAGTAAGCCACGGGTTACAGGATTGTGCAAGCAGATAAAAGTCTGATGTTTAGCCCAAAGTATGTTCAGAAAAAATGGAATTTCTGGAATAATTTCCAGTAAGCTAAAATTTCCTGACTTTTACAGTCGCAATGCCAAATTAATTCAGCCTAAGATGAGAAAAAAGACCATATGTGAGAATCCAAAAAAATCCTTGTGGCTTAATCGTCAATGATCAGAACTAAGACAATGGTATTTACTTGTAGGCTGACAAAATAATTCTCTTGTGGTAATTGAGCTCACACTGGAAATATAGGAAAACATAAATTTTATTTTAAAATAGACTTTATATAGCATAATACTGAGTAAATTTTCACAAGCTTGGGTAGGCATCACTTTGTGACTGCGTAACAATAAGTTTTTGTTGGTGATGCTGCTTATTGAAGCTGTTTTTATTCTGACTGCTATTCCTATATTCTGTGAGGAGAGGATCTTTCTGTAGGTGTTTCAGTGTTTCCAACCTAGGAAAACACTGCTTCCTTTCTCTGTATGTGGCATATTTAAATTGGATGAGAATATGGATGTCTAATTTGAAATACATATATTTAATGCATATGAGAGGAGAAGGAAGCGATCAGGCTGGAAAGGAAAATTGTGTGGTTCACAGAAAATATCTATAAAGATTTTAAATAGAATTTTTTTATTGTTTGGTTTCCTGTGGGGGAAGGCTGAAAATGGTAAGAGCCATCTAGTCTGTCTTCTTCTTTTTGGCATTCTGCCCACCAGAGAGACAGAGAGTGAGAGTGTTGTTATGGGACCGGTGACAGTTTCTAATGCAAAAAATATATCAGAAAATATATTTATATATACCAGAAAATCAGAGAACTCTTAACAGAGCATTAATACCTTGCCTCAGAGAAATGGCATAATGCTAGTGTGCCTAGCAGTGTTTGAACCAGATGGATTCTCCCAGTGGCAAATGAGAGAATCAACTTGTGATTGCTCACCAGAGATTCTGATTAAAATATCAGAGTGTGAGTGTGGAAAGTCTGCATGTGTCCTAAACCACCTAAGGAGTTATGAGCAAGCAGCATCTTCCTCTTGAACTTGATTGTAAAATACACTGATTGTTTTGTTTGCTTGGGGCAGGGTAGTGACAAGAAGTTCCTTTTGACTCATCTCTAGTTCTTTAGCCAAAAATATAGTAAGTATTCTTCAGTCTCAAAGTCATATCCACTGTATTTTGTATTAATAAAATAACGTTTTTAAGATGATGAATGAACTTGTTCTAAAAGCCTCACCATGAGTATTTTCTTAGACTAAGCAGAAAAAGCATGATAGAAATTTCTCAGCTACATGTTCTTTCTCATGCACAGGCTGTTTCTGTCTGCAAGAGGAGGAAACTGGTTCAGGGAGCAGATTTCACAGTATGAATGTGTCAAATCTTCCCTGCATTTCCCAAACCCACTGTATTCAAATATTTCATCAAAATTTACATTAAGATCAGCTGATGCATATCACCATACCAAAAATAATTATTTTCTGAGCTCTTTTTCAGTTTTTTTCTTATATTTCCCATTGCTTTTGCGTTCCTGCATCTTGGGTTTTTCAGTGTTCACTAGCATATGTTTTATTTTCCTGCTGTTCCATCTCTGTTTGCTCCCTTCAGAGAGCAGAGTGACTGAGAAACAGCCGTACCCTATCATGACTATCATATACTTTAAGTAAAATAAGGTGGCAGAGGACTCATGCTGCTACTATTTATTTATTAAGTTTGCAAACTAATACCAATTAATTCAGCTTTTGTGTAATAAAGTCCCTACCTAGTTACGTGCCCATTTACCAAAGTATTCTCTTATTGTAACTGTGTACATAGGCAACTACACTGTACAAAGATATATTCTTTTGCTACCATGCAGAAATATTTCAGTTATCCTGTATTGTCAATCCTCTTCCACATTTAAATTGCATTTGCTCAGAAGGCTGTGCTAGAATCTTATAACACTCAAAAATTTCTTATTGAGAAACATGCATTTCATCTAAAGACACAGATCAGATGTGATTTTATAATTACATTATAAAATACATACTTATTTTGTTATGATTGCATGGCCTCAGGGTGATTAACACTGTTAGTCAAGAATCCTATCCAGGCATGTATTTAATGATGTGTAATAAATAAATTATGTGTTCTGACAAAGGGAAGTTTGTAGTTTTTATAAACATAGAGTAATGTGCTACAAAATATAAAAATATGTCAGTAATATTTGCAAATAATAATTTGAAAATCAGTATTTGACACGGTTTGGGCTATCTTTCACATTATATAAATGATGCTGCATGGTGTAGCTATTTTGGAAGTCTTGTAAAATGCAGTGGGGCAACTTAAACATGAGCCATGCACTAATTTTTTTGGTTGATTTTGCTCAAGAAGCACTTTAGGGTTTTTTGGTCCCTCGTTTCCCTGCTAATTAGTTTAAATAATTATTGGGTATGGGGGTTTATTGCCAGCTGATAAGGTTAGAAAAGCTACAAAAGCTGAGTTGAATTTATCTCTGGGGATGTTTGAGCCTTTTGCCTCCCTCAGTTTTGCTTCTGCTTGGCACAGGTGTAACTTCTAAAGACAAGATTCAGGGATGATGAACATTGGGGTGTTTTGCCTGAAGAAATAACCACAGCACCAGCCCAAAGTCTCACTAGAAAAGGTTGAAGGGGAAAGTGTAAACTGCTTGGAGCTGCAAGTATCAAATTAATTGGTTATTTATGAAATCAAAAGTACTACTTTTATCTTTTTTGGGTTTTTTTAATCTGTACCATTTTCTTGGAGAGATGGGACTTTTGTATCTTTACCTGTAATAGTACCACACTGTCTTGTGCACTTGATGATTTTCTGGCATTCTGTGACTTAAAGTCTTGTTTGTGACTTTTTAATTTTATTTTTTTATGTGCCACTGGCACAGTTTTCCTAATGTTTAGATGAAACTTGTCTCTTATATGGGATCTTTGCATTACAGAAGCATTCTTGCTTTCTGGAATGAATCTGAAACCTTGTTCCCAACATTGTCAGTTCAGCCAGATGTTAAATTTCTGTGTTCTGTTAATTTTGCCATTCTGTCATTGTATAAGCTGTGTGAGATCTCTCAAATCACATTGCTTTACATCTGTGTTATCATACTCTGGTGGAGGCATTACAAAGGATTTCCTCACACCAGGGTAAGGGAACTGCCATAAGTGATCATAGCCATGCTTAGCATACAGAGAAGAATATAGTAAAAAGCCTCAAATTCTGAAGTATTTCCATAAGAATGGTCTCTCTTAATTCCTATTTGGCTTGGCACATTTATTGTAAAATAAAAAAAAATTGCTTGGCACATTTATTAGTATCTTCAGTGTTAATGCTTATGGTATGGTAAACTCTAATTGAGAATTAAGGGAATTCTGAAATGGCATTGGTATTGGAATTGCAGTTCATATATGGTCAATATTTACTAAGCAGGTCTTTGAAATACATGTTTTTCCCAGCAATTTCATGTTGACAATTACCAGGCCCAAAATAGACAAAGTACTGTATCTCTGCATCCTTTAGAACTTATTTTTGCTAATGATAAATTTGCATCATCTGAGATCTTGACACTAGTATTTTGATTGTAAGTGTTCCTTGTTTTAGTAAGATGCCACTAGCTTCTGACATGAGACTCTGTTAGCCTTACTATTTCTGGAATAGCTTAACATGGGTCTCTTTCTGGTTTCAGAACCCTCAGAATTCTTTAGAGTCCTTTAAGTCTCAACCTGAGAGACTGAATTTACTGAGATGTTTGCTATTCATTAATTTTTTTCCCTTCTTAGAACAGCTGACAGCCTTTCTCTGCAGTACCAAGGTTCTGGCTGTAGAAGCAGGTGTTGAAGTTTAAAATGCTGGAATTCTAAAATTATGGATTGTTGAGCAGTAGCCTGCTTGAGGTTCCACACTGTTATACCTCATGACTTACTACTCATGGCTTTCTTATGCACAGATTTTAGAGCTACTGAGCACCAGTTTTGAAATTAGGAAGCCCTTATAAAGCTTGGAACCACCTCAGTCAAGGACAAACCCACTTTTCTCAAAACTCATTAACAGTGACTTGCAGTGCAACAGCTGATGTAATTATGGGTGTGTATAAACAAATTGCTCGTTTCCTAGCAAATATTCTGATACCCTGCCTTGCCTTCATTGCTATCAGATTTCCTCTGGATGGTTACAGCTTTTACTTTCTTTCTTTTCAAAATGCTCCTTTGGTTCCCATAAGGAGCCTGTGTAAGAATCATGTGTATGTATAATCTCATACAAGTATTTCTGGTATTTATCAACTTAGTCACAACATACACTGGATTTCAGGACTGTGTGCAGAATATTTATGAACAAAATCACAGTTGTTATGGGCAGTCATATGGTCTCTAAGACAACAAGAGACTATTACATCATTTGGTCTTACTGCCTGTGTATAACAAATCATTTTCAGTTTTCAGTAAAGGCAGAAATTGGCTTTAATGAAAGTTTTTTGAGTAGGGAGGTCCTGTCCAGTTATTGTCTGAGTCCCAAATGGTGGTCTTTATTTCTTAATTTTTTTCTTCTTTTGCATTGAAGAGTAGAGCATAGCTGTAAGTTGATCTGAACACCAAGGAGAGGTCTGCTGCTTTGACTTTCTTCCATGTGGTGCCTGTTCAAGGTATTTGATCCACAAGTTCTCAGTGCTGTAATGTTTCCCTGACACTGTGGATTTTGTCTGTGTGTGTGTAAGCCCTGCAGCATGGAATCAGGAAGTTCTGGAAATACACTGACCCAGCAGACCCATCCACACTGTCCTCTTTGCTCACCTGAACCTGCATGTGGGGGCAGCCTGAACATTAGTTTGGGACTGGTCCTGTTCCTGACCACCACTTTCTCCTCAGCATCCCTCTTTGGTAGGAGAAGGGTTATTGATCACCTATAAAGCTTGTCCAGCACAAATAGTAAGTCATGAGGGATAACAAAGTGGAACCTTAAGCAGGTTACTGCTCAACAATCCATAATTTTCCAATGCCAGCATTTTAAACCCGCTTCTACAGTCAGAAACTTGGCACTGCAGAGAAAGTCAGCTGTTCTAAGAAAGGGGGAAAAAAAAATATGAATACCAAACATCTCAGCAAATTCAGCTCCTCAGGCTTAGACTTACCTGAGGGGACGGAATCCCAGGACACCATGTCCAAAGCCTTACTAAAGTTGAGGTGAAAATCTACCACTCTTCCCTCATCTAAGGGAAGATTATCACCAAGCTAATCACCATTGAAGACGACTTTTAGGCTTATTAAGCAAGATTTCCCCATCATAAATCCATGTTTATTACTCCCAATGTGTATCCAGAAATTGTTTCCAAGATTAATTCCTCATCACCTTGCTGTGAACTGGCCTCTGTGTTACCTAGATCCACCTTCTCACCTTTCTTGAAGAAGAATGTGACACTTTTTCTGATCAGGGTGGGTGGGGGGAACAGGGGGAATCTCTCCTGACCACCACAACATTTCAAAGATATTCAAGAGTGTTCTTGCAAATTCATCAGTCAGCTTTCTCAGCATCCACGGATTCCTTCTGTCACGCTCCATGGGCTTACATACACTCAGTTATTCTTCTGAGGTGAAGCCTCCCTTGTATCTAGGCATCATTAGATCATCTGTTCCATTGTGTTTCTGGCAAATATGTAATTCAGCATTACCCCCTCCTCTCTATGTAGAAATACACAAATATGTAAACTCATGAGAATCCAGCAACCTCTTCTAGACTTTCCTGTTTTCCTATCAAAGATCTTCCTTAAGAGATAACTTGAACTTTATTTTCAGGAGTATTTAACAGTATTCATGTTATTAAAATGTTATTAGAAGTAGTTACACAGAAAAGCTACAGATATAGAAAAACATATTACTGTAATTAAGACTATAAGGATCATGTTTTGGTCAAATCCTTATTGGCATTCTCTTTAGACTTTTTTAAAAGTTCCCAACAGAATATTGAGACAGCAATAGTTGTCCTGTGTATTTTTGATTAGCCCTTAAAATTCAACTAGAAAGAGAAGAAAAAAGCAGAAATCTCACAAATACCTTTGTAGGACGAACATCAGACAAGGGTAATAAGAATCAAGAAATAGGGAACAGGATTCACACCAGAGATAAATACAGTCTGTTCTCAGTAATTCAGCTGCTACTTCTAACTCCTTTTTGCCTTTCAAAGGACGCTGCAGACACTACTTAAAAGACAGGATGGTCTGGGATTCCTTCTGCGTCCTGTGAAATCCTAATAGACCAACTGGCAAATTATGGCTTAGATAAGTGGATAGTGAGGTGGATTGAAAACTTGCTGAATGGCTGTGAATTTTTCAGCATTTGAACTTGAGTGTCCTAAGTAATGTGTCTGCCCTATTTTTTTGAGAGACAGGAGTGAAGTGGAGCGTGGTCGGAGGAGAAGAGCTCTTTTGCAAAAGCCTTTGCTGTTTCAAGCCAGAACTGCAAGTGTTTTGACAGTTGTTCATTGGACGAAGGCAAGAGGGAATTAAATGTTATGTTCTAAATCCAGGATATCTTTGTTGCAGTTTGTTAGGATTATTTTGACTTTTGGCAGTCCTCAAGGTGAATGTTCAAAATTGTTTCATTTAATGATTTTAAGTATTACTTAACAGAAATCTGCCTACTATAGTAAATTTGTTCATCACAGTGTTAAAAGGATGGTAAGAAAAATTTCACAATGCAACAGAAAGGCAATTGCCTTTGTATCAATAGAGCAGAGCAAGCATAAAACAAATGCTGTAACATGAGCATGTAAGGGACATGCTGGTGACTTAGTAGAATTTTTCCTTTTTAGAAAAGGAAAAGGTAAGATGAATGAAAAATAAAGGCTCACATAACCAGCTGTATATATTTGTAATACTCATTTTGAATATGGAGATCTCAAGGCAGTTGTTTCATGCACATTTTTGTGTAGATTTTAATATTCATCCAGCCATGCATTGCCCTGCAGGGGTGAATCCTGATCTATGCCTGGAGTTGTTACTTTTGACTTCATTCTTTTGGTCAGTGCTGTAGAAGATAAAAGCTCTCTCTTTCTGTCTCCCCCAACCCCTTCCCTCCATTAACTTGACAATGCATTGAGTAACAGTTGGCAGCTTTGTGAGTTGTTTTGAAAGCTAAAAAAATCCCATTTTGTACCTTAGAGACTAAATGCTGCTTGTGAAATAAGTGATGCTGTATGCTTTGTCAGTTTATTGGCTGCTTTCTCACATGCTCTTTTGGAAAATCCCTATAGTCCTCATGCACTTCTTCCCACCATTCCCTTCCCCTACTTGCACACTACAGAAGATACCTCCAGTTTTTCTATTGTCATGTTGCTTGAAAAGCTTTTGTCTTTTAGCATCCAAATGCTGTTCCCAGGGGACCTTCTAGAAATTGTTCACCCTGACTCATGTGAAACTGAGCTAAATCTCTTCCGATCAAAAGAGTTTTAAACTGTTTTTCTGAGAAAATGATGTCTGACACTGTAATTTCCATTTGAAAACAGCTAACATCTGTGGAAAGTGCATAACCAATGCCTGAGGAATTTCTGCGAATTAAGTCCATGTCATGTTTGACTTCTTTCAGTTCTCCTATAGAAGAAAAGAGTGGGTGGGGGGAACAGGGGAAAGAATCCTCTGACCCAAGACTGAGCTAATTTAGGTTTCAGCATACCCTGAGAGCATGAAGAGGTCATCTTTCTTTCTGCTGTTTTTCCTCTTTTTTTGGGACTGCTCTACACTTGCAGCACTTGTTCCCTTGTCCCTGGTTCACTGAGGGTGAGCCAACATCTTGAATATTGATTTAAGAATTAGTTGATTCAGTAGATTAACTCCATGTTTGTACTGCTCGCACAATACCCCTGATGCTGCGGGCTTTTCCCCTTAACTACTTTTACTCATCATTGCCCACAAATTTTTAGGGATGTGGCAGATGACAGAATATTTTGCTGTTAAAGGAAAGTCTTGTTACAAAAGGTATGCCTGTATGCCCATGTGTAGTTAATCAAAAGGTTTATCTCTATCTACTAAATTATTCCAGTAGCTAAGACTGGGTTGTAATTTGGTACAGTAGCAAAACTGATGTGCATTATGTTATTCTGTAACATTTTTATACCATTCCAGGAGTTCTGTTTGCAGACTTCTGAGAGCTTTTGATGCCCTTTTATGTTCCAAATTTTCTAAACCAAATCTCCTGGTATTATCAGAGTTGTTATAAATTATACCAGGGAATGCAAGCTATTTAGCTTCTGATACTATCCAAAAGCCAGACACATCCCGCTAGTAGTTTGAAGTTTTGAGTACTTTCCTGAGTTGGCTAGGGAAATTTTCATCCACAGGGAAGCACATACACTGCTTTAATTGAAAAGTGATTTCATCATGTAATGAGAGTGGGATCCATTCTGTTTGGACAAGTCATGACAACTTTGAATACCAATTATTTTGCACATCTGTCTCTTCATTTTCTCATCAAATTAAACTAAGAAATTGTAGTACTGTAATTCTTTTCTGCCTTTACAGTCTGAAGAGTTTCCTACCAAGTAGTATCCTTTTCTTTGTAAGTTTTGATAGTGTATCTTATGCCACACTCAAAGTAGGAAATCTCCTCTGTCAATTCTTTTTTAAAGCTCATCTGTGCAAAAGCATGTTCAGCATCTGCTTATAAAAATAAGAATGGCACATGCAAGATCAGAATATATTTCCAATTTCATAGGTATGTGACTATGAGTGAAAGGAGATTTAGATCCATTTGAGGACTACTACTGCTTCTGATCTGGAATGCACAGATTTGTAGCTAAGATTCAGAGATTCATTTTCTCACAGTATGCCAGTAAGTAGCTTTTAACTAAAATAAAAAGGGAGATTTTTTTTTCCCCTGTGCACTGGAGAGGTTATAGCAAGATATTTGCAATCTGAAAAGGAAGGACACGATTACACATGAATGAATCAAACCCACAAATTATCTTCATAATCTCTATTACTTTTAATTACAAGATTAAAATTGAAAATCAATGCAATGGTGAGCAGGCATATGTTAATGTTTTTCCAGAATTTCTCATCATTGAATCCTTCACTTTTTCATTGGTGTAGCAGATACAGAGCTTATTTAAAAACTTCTAGTTTTTATATTAATTGATACAAATTTGAACTTATTTGGAACAAATGTAATTTGCCATCCATTAAGTATCCCAAAATTCTTATTTTCTTGCTATGCTAGGGGATAATCATGTATGTGATTATGTGGCTTCTTGTACCTTGCCAATGAGGGTTTTATACTGTCATGTAATAGTCATCCAGAAGATTTGGTTTTGTGGTGTTTCATGGGTTGTCATAATTTGAGAGCGGGTCAGGGTCCTCTGCAAACATCTCTGTGATGAACTGGTAGTGACTGCAGCCAGGTGTCAAGCCTGTAAAATGCACACAATGCTCAGAGTTCTCATTTGTCTGAAATGACACCAAGGATGAACAGCTTGAGAGAGGAGGTCTCCTTGCTTGGAGAACATCCTTCCATTTTATGACTGATGCAAACTGGCAGAATACAGTTACTGACCTAGTAAAGTATTTGTCCAGTGATTAAACAGGAATTCATAGTTGAGGGTCATCTGGCACTCTGTGCTCCATTCAGGAATGTTTCAGAATTGTCCTACTCTGTGCGGTCAACCTTTCTCTGAAAATACAGAAACAATAATTTTGTGGAAAAAGGTTTTGAAATGAGCTCTAAGTTTGCGTGCATGTTTCTCTTTGTTCAGTCATGTTTGCTTAACAACAAATGCTGTTGTTGAAACACAGATGCTGATATTATTTGATAAATAGTAGTATCAAGTGTTACAAAAATACCTCACTGTTGCACAAGAAGAGATTTCCAAAACGTACTATTACAACTGGGTGTGCTCCAGAGAGTGTCCATGTCTCTGTAGCAGTTCCCAGCTTTTACAGACTGTCTGAGCTCTTGAAGACTTGCACTTTGGACACTACATCTATGTTCCTTGAAAGTTTTTCAAGATCCTGAGGTACAACCAGGTTCAAGAGGTTCTACATATTTTCACAAAATCCAATTTTATATGAAAGTCTTACAGGATTTTAAACTAGTAAAGAATACAGAATTCAGTTTTCCAGTTCTTCAAATTATGAGACAGTTCAGAAACTCTAGGTTTCCCAAATACTAAGGATTTTTTAAGACAAGTTATGTTAAAATGGGGTTTGTTCTGGACATGTGATGTTATAACTCTTCTGTGTTGCAGTACCCTTTCACTTGGTGTAAGGGAAACTGTTGAATTTCTTTAGCTGTCAATAGTATTTTAAATTTAGAAATTGACAGAATTCTAAATTTTTTAATTTACAGAAAAGATTGTGTTCTCCAATGTTTAATTTTCATGCTAGGAAGTCCACTGGTTCCATTTTTACATATATATACATATACATATATATATGAATGCCTGGAAAGAGACTCTCCTGCTCATCCCCACTTAATTTTGTTGATGTGATGGGAATGTTTTGGATAGCACAGCTGGACTATTTTCAAATGGAACTGAATTGGAAGGTAAGAACCACCTTATAGACTGTAACCCTCTATAGCCACTTGGGTTTGCATGGCTTGGTTTTTGGTAGCCAGGATGGCCACAGAGGTGGCTTCTGTGAGAAGCTGCTAGAAGCTTCCACTGTGTCCAACAGAGTCAATTCCTGGCAACTCCAAAGATGGACATGCTGCTGGCCAAGTCTGGGCTAATTGGAGATGGTGGTAAGGCCTCTGTGATAACAGATTGTCATGGTTTGAGAGGAAGTGAGTTTCTTGGGGATGCTGTGGTCAAACCAATAGGTGCTCAGATTTGAATATTGGCACCTGGTGTGGCTGCTGAGGACACGGATATGCCTCTGAGAACACAGGGGGTTAAAAGCAGAGAACTCCCAGGAAAACTCTCTCTTGGGTTCCAGTCAGGGAAAGGTTCAGAGCTCCCCTGCCCGGCTGCGGGCTGGGCAGGGGAGGAGAAGCCATGCGGCCGGGTGAGGTAGGCCAGGGCCCGAGAATGGAAGGGTGGAAGAGCACCAAGGGACATCAGGCAGCCACCCCCGCCCCAGGAGAGAGAGAGAGAGAGCCACCGTCTGTGCCTGTGCCACCTTGAATTCTGATAGCACCCAAGAAGGAGGAGGAGGAGAAGTGGGGGGTGTGGCGAGAAGGTGCCCAGCAGGGCAGCTGTGGGAGTTCTGGACAGGCAGAGCCTGAGATTTTTAACCCTCTTCTTGGATGATGGAAACCTTACAAATGCTGATCCTCCTGGAGCTGAATGAGAAGAGATATAGAGATAAGAGGAAATGGGCCACGAGAGAAGTGGAGAAGAATCTTAGGTGGGAGGAGGTGATGGAGTGGCCTTTGGCTGGACTTTTCTTGTATAGCCATGGACAGAAACATTTTTCCTGTGACACAGAGACTGCATTTAGGGGGAGGCAATGGCTCAGAGCCAAGAGAGTGCAGTGATGTGATGTGAAGGAGTGCGTGGACAGAGACGATGGGTGAGGAGGGTGATGGTGGCGCCCTCCATCTTCAGTGAAGAAGATCTCTGTTCTCGAGACCCCTCGGCCCCAGGGGGTGAATTTGTGGGGGACAGGTGTCCCGAAAATGAGAGACTGTGCTCTTTTTCTTTTTGGAAGTGGGCAAAGCACCCTTAAAAGGAAAACCCTAGAAGCAGCTCTGGTCCATGCACAGTGGTGAGGGCACTGGGCATGGAAGGAAGATGTCACGATGGCAAATGATCTCCGGGCAGCGCCACGTGTGACATGGAAACACAAGAGGTCTCAACTGTGTTTCCAGGGGAAGCCTATGGCACAAGAGGGACTCCTCTCTTCTTGATGAACTGAGAATTGATTATCTAAAGGGTGGTGATGGACTGAGAGTTTGTGATCTGAGGCTGGTAACTGAATTGAGAATCCAAGGTTTGGCTTACTGTGATGTATTGGAAATTTGGTGGGAGGAGGGGGAATGTTTTTGGAAGGTTTTCATTCTTTCTCTGTGTGTTTCTTTTTACATATAGTTGTAGGTTAATAAAGTTTTCTCTTCTTTATTCCTAAGTTGGAGCCTGCTTTGCTCTATTCCTGGTCACATCTCGGAGCAGACACCAGGGGGAATGTATTTTCATGGGGGCCACTGGCATTGTGCCAGCGTCAAACAGTGACACAGATTCAAAAAGAAATCATAACAAAGGTGGTGGCACAGTTTAAATGAGTCATGAGAGTGGAAATGAGACTATATGAGAACAACTCTGCAGACACTGAGTCAGTGGAGAGGGAAAGACAGGAGGTGCTCCTGGCACTGGAACTGAGTCCTCTGCAGGCCGTGGTGAGGACCATGGTGAAGCAGGTTGTCGCCTTGCAGCCCATGGAGGTCTACGACATCCACCCACAGCCCATGGGGGAAGTGCTCACATGGGAGCAGGTGGATGCCTGGAGGGGACTGTGATCCTGTGGGGGACCCATGGGGAGAGAAGCCCTGGCTCCCAGGCTGGAGCAGCCTATCCTTGAGGGACTGCACCCCATGGAAGAGTGACCCCCACCACAGCAGTTTTGGGAGGGCTGTTGCCCATGGGAAGGACTCTGGTTGCAGCAGTTTTGGGAGGGCTGTTGCTTGTGAGATTGAGCCATGTCAGAGAAGTTCCTGAAGAGCTGTCTCCCATGGGAGGGCTCCCATGAACCAGCAGAGGATCAACTTCTCTCTCTGAGCAGCAGGAGGAGCTTCAGGTGATGAACTGACCATAACCCCCATTCCCTGTCTCCTTGTGCCACTGGGGTAGGCAGTAGAGCTGGGAAGGAGGGAAGGTGGTTTTTAAAGGCTTATTTTACTTCTCATTATCCTGCTCTGATTTTGCTAGTAATAAATTCACTTTGTATCTCTAAGTTGAGCCTGATTTGCCTGTGATGGTATTTAATGAGTGATCTCTCCCAGTCCTTATCCCAACCCATGGACCGTTGGTTAAATTTCCTCTCCTCTGTCCAGCTGCAGAGGGGAGTGAGTGAGGGGCTTTTGTGGGTGTCTGGCATCTGGCTTTGGCCAACCCATGACAACACCACTGGCCATCTGGGCCACAGGACCAGGTTAAGACCAGTATTAAGTAACTGTTGTTCTGCCTTAAATCTAAAGCAAGGATGTTAGGTCAGATGCACTGCTTGACCATACAAAGCCATTTCTTTTGGGCTGTGCTTTTTGCTAAAGCTAAGCACAGTACTCGGCATAAAAGAAATCTCCTAACATACATTTGAGAGCTACCTGTTGGAAATGGGCAGTTGCTGTTCATTTTTGAAGTGAAACATAACCTCTTTCCTCTACAGATGATGTGCTTTGACAATAATGTTTCAGAGTTGTTTTGATTAGATTTACAGTTGTTAAATACTTGCTCCAAAAGTGCTATGCAAATAATTTTGTTCTAAAGACAGCATTCAGAGTTTATTTAATCCTGGGTTTAGTTTGCTTCAAATAAATTGTGCATGCACTGTTACATTAATCTTCATGTAATATAACTTCCTATTTTTTAATCCCTGGATACAGAGGACAATTATGGCAAGTAAACATATGAATTTCATATTAATGTGTACAAGTTCTTTTTTATAAACGTGCTGTGTACTTTATAATAATGTGTTTCTGTTAGTCATTAGCTGCCTTTTTCAGCTTAAAGTTAAGTGTATAGTTCATAGTGTTTTTTATATGTTTAAATCCTGTGCACAGTAGTGACAAGCAATGACACTTGAATGTTATTCACAGTATTCTGACCTAGATAAGCCTGCTGATGTCGAGTGCAAACTAATGTAGCCAAATTCAGCCAAAAAGTTTCTGGAAGATGTGTTTTAGGCCAAAATGACTCATAAGGAGAGAGGAAAAAACATGAATTATTTCCCTCCTGTCTTTGCATGCATTCATCAAATCTTTGCATCCTAGCCAAAGAACTAATTTTCTTATGCCAAGAAAATAATATATTTTATTAAAACTAAGAATCTGGTCCTCTTCCTTCATATAACTTGGAGATTAACTTTTATGAAAAGTGGAGAAGTCGACAGTGTTTTGTTTTCATTATTTGCTCTAGTTTTTGCAGGGCTTCCCCTGGCTTTTTGTCAGAATATTTGAGAGATTGGTGTAGAGAAAGGGAGGAGGGAAGAGAGAAATAAGCACAGTTTAAGGCTGCACCTGCTGTCTCTGGAGTGGGCCAGATTCAGTGCTGAGCTGCATTCAGTTCAGTGTCCCCACTGTAGTGAGGCAGAACTTAAACCCTTTTCTTTTTTTTTTTTTTCTTTTTTTCTGTGATGAATTGAGCCAGCAGCCATGGGGAGAATAAATTTTTCTATTTTAAGTAAAAGAGCAACAGCCTTGTGTGCTTTGTGCATCGCCTTGATACAAGAGCAGTTTGATGTCCTCCTCCATTCTCTCCTTGGAGCTTATGCTGGGAGGCGCCACGAAATAAACAGGGAAAAGCCCAGCAACCCATGAGCAGAACCAGCAGGGCTTGGTGACCGCCACTGTCCGTGTGTGGCTACACGGAGGAGCAGTTTGAGCAGCAGCAATCCTCCCGCTCCTTCCTCTCTCCAGAGACACGGATTGTGCTGTGTAGGGGCACAGCTCATTCTCCTGCCGGTGCCCAGCGGGATCGCCCGTGGGGGCTCTGCGGTGCACTCCGGGGTACCGCTGGCCGGAGCTGGGCTGGGCAGCCGGGCGCTGCCGGCGCTGTCCCCGCTGTCCCCCCTGCCCCCGCCCCGCTGTCCCCGCTGTCCCGAGGCCGCGCCCTGGCGGCCGGCGGCGGCAGCGCCCGGGGCGGGATGCCCCGGAGCTGGAACGCTGGGAAGGGCAGCTAAGGAGCGAGCCAGACGTAAAGGCTCAGGGCACAGAAAAATGGTGGAGGTGTTGAGAAGTAAGAAAGCGTATTATATCTCTGAGATGGAAGCCAGAAGTGCTTGATAGAATGTGGCTGAGCAATGAGAAGCGGCAGCATAAGGGCATAGTAGTTTGTCCTGTGGCAATAATCCAAAATAAACCGAATCTGTGTCAGATACGTGATATGACATGTGGCATGTGGTATTAACTCCTGTACAAACCCACTATAATATAACTTGGCAAGCATCAGAGAAGTCAATCATTAGTGCTTCATTGTTATCTTCAGAGGTGAGTTCTTCTGCAGATCTGTGGTACAGACAGATCTCTCTTCTTGAGAATAGAATTGCCAACGGCATCAACATTCATGTTCTAAATGTATAAACAGATTTTGTATCCTATCCTAGTGTATTGTAATAGACTCCAGACTTCACATCTGAGTTCACTAATCTGGACTGTGATCTTGCATTATCTGCACAAGCCAGAAGATATTGTGGAAAGAGACCAGGACGTGCTGACTTCTGCAAAGGAAGATTGTAATGGAGAAAGACCAAGACTCGGTACAGCATGGATTATGAAGGCCACCTTCTAAAGCAATCTGGGACAGGACTGATGCTTAAAGTCTTTGCTCATATTTTAAGCAGGTATGGAATAATTGATTCATAATTGAGAATAATTTAGGCTATCCAAAAGTCATTCTAATCACAGGAAAATCAATATATGCTAAGATTTCATTCATGCAATTACTCTGTTAAAGGCTCATTACTGTCACACACCTTCTTGTGTTTTGCTCTTTGCTTCTGCCTGCATTTCAAGTTAATCAGATCATGTTTAGGCAGTGCTAAGTATTTAGAGATATGATAGTGGGAAAAGCAGAGACAGAGGATGTTTGGAAGGAATGTTCAGGGGAAATCCAATAAAAGAGAGGCTGTAATTGTGTTAATTATCTCAAGTGGCACAAAGGTGTTGATAGAACAGGAGAATAAGGTTGTTTTCTTCACAGACAGAAGCAGTGTCTTCAGAACCTGGTAATTACATAGCATTTCAAAGGCCAGGCTTTGGTTCTTGCTCTGGGGGCTTGATGAGGCTGGGCAGATTTATTTCTGTTAGGATGTAACAATGAAGGGGAAGCCTTCAGGTAAGGAACCCATTTGATGTATTGAGTGTTTTCTTGAAGAAGATGGTTTCTAGATAGTGCTTTAAATTATAAATTGTAGCACACATCATATGTTTGATGGAGTGCAAATCTACCAAAGTGGTTCACAGAGACTGTGATCAACTATCTGGCCAAATAGGTGGTTGGATGCTTGGGCTCAGAAGGCAGTAAGTAGTGCATCATACACTACCTAGATGGGGGTAACAGGTGGAGCACCATAGCTGGTTATCTTAGGACCTATTGGTTTAACATCTTTGACACAAATTTGGATGATCACTTGATACTCTTTAGGGCAGGGATGCCCTCACAACACTGGAGGAATGGGCTGACAGGGACATCATGAAATTCAACAAGTGCAACTGCAAAGTGCTGTATCTGCTTGGGATTAACCCCTGCAGAGACACAGGCTGGGGACTGGCTGGTTGGGAGCAGCCCTGGTGGAAAGCAGTTCAGGATCTTGGTGGGCAGGAGGCTGCACAGGAGCCAGCAGTGGGTGCTGGCAGCAAGGCAGGTCAGCAGTGTCCAGGGCTGTATGAACAGGAGCATGGCCAGGAGATTGAGGGAAGTAATTCCCCCCACTACTCATCACTTGGTGAATTACACAGCTAGGCAGCATCCAGTGTTGGGCTCTCACCACACCCCCAAATTCAGGACAGACAACAATAAACTGGAGCAAGTCTAGAGAAGGGCAACCAAGATGGTCAGAGACTTGCTCAGATGGGATAAGGGAACCTAACAGCAGCCCTTACAGTGTCTCCCAAGAGGTGGCCAAGAACATGGAGACAGGCTCCTCACATTGCTGTGTGGTGGGAGCAGGAGAAAAACAAGCATGAGCTTAAACAACGGAGGTTTAGACTGGTTATAAGGAAAAAATGTTTTTCCCCTCTGTGGATGGTACCAGGAGCCTAGTGACACTCTGCAGAGTCCTTCCTTGGAATCAGCCAAAACCTGATGGTTAAAAAATAATTTTAAAAGGAAAAATAAGCCCCAAATAAAATAATACAAAGTCTTGGTAACAGAGAGGAGTGGCACTGTGAAAAACCTGGAATTGTGTTGGTTCTTCATGTGGCAGGTCATGATAATGTTATCAAAACTGCAGAACTGAGTGTAGCAGGTTATTTGCATTACAAAGGGAACGATAAGATAAGTCAGTACTTAATAGAGAATTAAATAAATGGAATTTTTTAATTTCACTCCATGTTGTACAGAATTTTGGTGAAATACACTGCCTGTTAAAAAAGATGAGCCACTGTCTGAAATTATGAGTGTCAAATGAGTGAGTGCAGAAAGAGTTTGAACTATGTAAAACATGTCACAAGAACATGTTCTGTCCACTCCTTTTCACTGAATTTCTTCTTTTCTCTTTGTCTCAGATCCCATTAATTTGGAAATCTGGAAATCAGTTTGGGATAAGGACACTAGAATGTCCTTATCCTGTCTTTGTCTTTTATGCTATGAAATGAATATGTCTATGTCTTACATTTGACTAATAGACTAGTGTGTGAACCCTGTATTTTTGATAATGTGAGAGCTCAAATATTTGCTTACCAAAATGAGAATGGAATATTGGAAAAAAGTAATTACAGACTTCTAGGAAGTAGAGTTACGATTTTCTTTTGTCTTCTTTTTCTTCTATAAACAGCACATCTGAAAGAATGTTCTCTGGCATCTCTTTTTTCCTAAGGCCTTTAGAGGAGATCCCATGATATTTGCAAGAAAAAGAGTCCAATAATTGAGTCACCCATAAGAGAATGAAAGTTATAATTAATGTTTATATAGCATATTTTATGAGAAAGACACTTCACAAATAATTGAAAAGCATTGCTGAAACGCACAGTATCAACCAGAAATTTTCTGAGAAAAAGCAGATCAAGTGTACTGTGAGTAAGTCCTTACTCTTGGAGAGCTCCACATGGCATTGTTAAGCTTTTCAAAGTGAAGACAGGATTTTGTTTGTTAAAGTTATTCTTTGCACATTCTTCCTGCTTTAAATTAGAACAGCAAGGAATTGTGGCACCTTGGCTTTTGCTTGTCAAAATAATCAGGAATGATAGGTGAATTGGGACCAAGCCCAAATCTCAACAAAAGCGTATTTGTATTTGGAAACAGAATGTATAATCTTGACTCCTGCTCTTCTTCCTCTTCTTCCTCTTTTCTTCCCATACTTTTGTTGTACTTGCTGGTCTGGGACTATTAAAAGATGACCAGAAAAGTTCTGCTTTGCCCCTAGATGTGCTGTGGTACTATCTTGTTGGAATCTCCATTTTTTGTGATCTAACCCACAGAGAACCAGTTGAGGTAAGCAAGTAAACTTTTGAGTACTTGACTTTGTTACTTAAATATTAGTTTGGTGCTGAAAAGGAGGAGAAACTAGAGGATCAGAGGTTTTGTCTTTTCCTGTTTGATCTGCTTGAGACTTTTCATTCCTGCACTTAGCTCAATATTCTCACCTTTTATGTTAAAGATATAACATAAAACTGTAATTAACTGAATCTTCTTGGTTTAATATTTTCCTTCTGAGGAGTCAAAGGATGGGTAATGTACTTCCAGGCCGGTGTGAATGAGAGAAACCTGAGGAATGTGCTAGGTTTGAAAACTTTGTGAATGGAAATCAGATTCTCTCTCTGTTTCAATGGAGGAGATAATTGGACACCTGAGGAAGTAAATTGGAGGAGAAATTGGATACCTGAACAACATTATGGAAGTGCAGGGTAGTGTTTGAAGTCCCAGGAACTCCATTATGTTCTCTTGTTTAGTTTTGCACTGTGGTAGTCAACATCCCTTGACTACCACAGTGCAAAACTTAACATTGAAATGGCAGGAGGATTTAGGAGAAAGGAAAGCAGAAGCTTTCCTTTAGGAGAAAGAAAAAAAAATAATTTCTTTTTTCATTTTTCATGTAGCAGAGGTTTCCTAAGAAAGGTTACTCCTGCAAGAAAAGAAGTGGACAAAATCAGTGATAATCTATTTATATCTATGGATGGTGCAGAGGAGGGGACCATATTAGAAAATTATAAGAGTATATTATATAACTGGTTCTTGTACTCTTGAGGTATATTTAATGGAAATTTACACTTGCATCTGCTTATACCAAAATTGTCCCTGACAAAGCATATCCTTGATAAGACAGAAGAAAATGTGTCTTGGCATGGGTTTTTGAACTCTGGGCTGGGAAGAGCTGTGTTCTACAGGGATCAGAGGGAAAGGGACCTGCACAGTCTGCCAGGGTCTCAAGGGGAAGGTTAAATATCTATATGGACACCTAACCAGAGAACACATGGTTGGATAATGCACCAAGGAGGGAGAAGATGTAAGTGGAAGCAGAGAAGAAAGCAGTTGTGAAAACAGGGATGGGACCATATTTATCTATGAGGGAGGGTGTAGGTAGGCAAGTAATTAATATGTTTGTTTCACTAAGATTTCTCTGAGTAGAAGTTGGCCTTTGTGCATTTTTTTGGAAGATGTTGTGTAATCTTTTGAAGGAAAGTGAATTTGCCATAATACAAATAGGAGAGTCCAGTTTACACTAATACAAAGATAGCTCTGTGTGACCATGGAGCAATTTTTCCATTACTCCTCCCAAGAGACAGTTACATCAAATGACTGATTTCTTATTTTTTAATTTTGAAGAGAAAAAATAGAATATGGTTTCTGGAGCATTTTTGAAAACAGTACTTCAACTTAAAAAACAATAAGAATGGCATGTTTGCTCTCTGTATCCATCTTTCTGCCATTTAACACTCTTTTGGTGTGATGTTTAGGGAGACCATTGTCTAACTGTATGGCCTTTCAAACATCTTTTCATCTCCTTCTAATTGTACCTGTCTCATTTGCCTGTGCAGAGTGTTCATATTCAAGATCTGAATCCTCCCAAAAAACCTTCAGGTAATAGTGTTTGGGGATTTTTTGGGGTCCGTCTCAAATATTGACTTTCAAGTTGCTCTTCCCAGACTTGAGTTAGTGAATAATAAAAACATTTCCTTATGTCCAAATTTAGATAGTATGATGAGTCTGGAACACATTCCCATAGTCCAGCTGTTTTTGTTATAGCTGTGTGCTGTCCATATTGATTAGAAGAATTTTAAATTCCTCAGGTTTGTCTCTAAGACAATGACTGCTGGTTTCTTTTGTGAAGTTCTTCTTGAATTATGGCAAACACAGAGTCTTTTTAAGTACATGATTAATCTGATCTTTAAGAAATGTTCCTGTATGCTTCAAGATATTACTTTTCTATTTTAAACTACTAGTTTCCAACCCAGGTATGAGCTCTGTGATTTTCCCTGCTTATAAACACGATGGAAGCAGAACAATGTCAGGTCCAGTCAAGCAGAGGGTGGGAGCAGACTAAGCCTACCGAAGAACTTCACATATTGTAAGCAAGAGATATGTTTAGGTTTGGTTGTTGATGGTTCTTTGGGGTTTGGGTTTGGATAGATTTTTTTTTGTGTAATTTTTTTCCCCTTGGAGACAGTTTTGGGTTTTCTTTGTTTGTTGGGTTGTTCGTTGTTTGGTTTTGGGGTTTTTATTTTGAGGGGGAGAGAGAGAGCTATCACTACGTAGTTGACTAGATTTAATCTCTTTAGAAACTTTTCCAGATACTGAGACTAAATTCTTCCTTTTCTTCTGCTTTACCCTTTCCTTCTCATCTTCTCACTTGTGAGTGGGACCAAATGCTGTGCTTACTTGGCTCATTGTAAACATGGAATGCAACAGCTTTTAATGGAAAAATGGAACTTCTTTTCCATCTGAAGTTATGTAACGGGTGAGAAGATCACCCTGGAATGAGAAGTGTTGCTCTATTCCTTTCAATGTGCTTTGTACCTATTAACTCACCAGACACTTATGAAAGGGAAAATTATGAAGTATTTTTAAATTGCCAACACTAGATACAAGTGAAAAAATGACATTTAGATTTTTCAAGTCCAGTTCTTTTGCTGAATAAATATTTACAATGTCTGTTTATAATGTCATGTCAAATTAAACTAGTATTTATTTTGCCTGGACAAAAGCCACAAGTAGCCTGAATTAACCTTAAGAAAAATGTTGAGATTGCAAAAATACTGAGGTCAATATAGCAAACAGTTCTCTGAGTACTGCAAATGCTGTTTTTGCAGTTTAAGTCCAGCTCTCTTGGATAAAACAGTGAAAACGTCTCTCAGATCAGTTTTCCATTAATAGAAAGTTTGATATTCATGATTTTATTTTCATGATCTGTAAGTAATAAAATGGTAATGTCTTACCCTTAGTGGTGGAAAAGATCTCGTAACAAACCCCAGAAGATTATCGCCAGGGGAGCCTGATAATATTTTTTTATGCTAATTCTGGTTTTGCAGTGGGAGTGAATGATGTCATCCTGTCTCCTCCCACAGTGTAAACTAAGCTCGTGTCAAAGTGTTGCTGCCTCTTGTCACAGAGAGAACGGTTCCCTTAAATGCAGCTGCAGTACTTCTGTGTGATACCTGTCAGAGCCATTCCCAGTGCGAGGTTGGGTTTGTGACCATGATGTCAAGATTTTTCTGTCTTCTTTTCTGTGGATATATTGCACTAAACCTGGGAAATACTCAGAAATTGCCAAGAGGCAAGTAGCTATGAACGACTTTCTGGGGGTTTGTTTGTTTTTCTGTTGTGGGATTTCGGGGTTTTTAAAGCCTGTGTTTTGTTACGGAAATTTGCTTTCAAGATGTTAGAAATGATTAAGGGTAATAGACAAGATGAAAGGAGGTCAGGGAAAAGGGCAAATCCAGGTATAACAGCACCCTTAAAGCTCTTGAATAAAATAAGCTCAAAAGTTTTCATGGTATCTTGTGACTCTAATGAGAATTATCATGACAAATTTACTGTGTTTAATGATTTTATAGTGATTTGGACAGCAGTGTGCAGGTCTGTGGTTTAATATCCTAAAGACAATGTGACTTGGAGGCACCCTGTGTTGCTGGTGGAAGATTTCAGTTCTGTCTTTGAAAGAACTTGTATACTTTCCCTTTATATCTCTCCTAACAATTCAGTAGGAATTGACTAGTGTTGGTCAGGTTGCATGCATTTTGAGGGAGAGAAATAGGATTGATTAAAATTTATACAAGTAGGAAAAAACCCTCCAAACCTGTGTGAATATTTGTTTAACCATTCCTTTCTCCCAGAGTCTGGAAGTACAGTAGATTTGCAAAGCTGGCAGTGATCTCTTCTTCTCCACGGTTATATGACACATGTAACATTGGCATTTTAATAGTATTTTATTGCTTACTACAGGAAGAGCAGTCATAGCATAAAATTAAAAGAATATTTCTCTATCTGGATGGTAAAACACTTTGTAGTGCCTTGGCATTAAGGCAGCAATTTCACAACTCTTTCTGTGCTGGACGTATTGCTCTCACTTTGTGGCAGTGCTTGCCTGAGTCCACTGTGCTTTGTAATGCATTTCACATCTGCATTCTACTGCAGCCACCGACATTTAGAGGAACCTGTGATTTAGTTATGAGAGTGTTTATTAACAAATAAGCACTTTGAGGGCTTCCTAGGAGATTCTCTTTCATAGAAGGGAAATCTAAAGGTATTTTGGAGAGTTGAGATGATTTTTGATCCCCACCCCTCTTTAAGATACTTTTTCTTTTTCCAGAATTTCATTATTTTTCTTTCTTTCCTATGATGATGTTCTTTTGAAATTATCTTTATTTTAATCTCATGTTCTGGAGCCAATGTGGAGTTTTTTTGCATACTGGTAATAGTAGAACAGTGTGTAGTCTGCAAGTAACAGATATGCAGTTCAAGTCAAGCTAACTCTAAGAATTTAGTTTTGTCAAAAAAGGACTTAAGAGAGGATTATGTTGACCAGACAGGAATCTTGTATGTGTTGCCTAGACAGAGGGAAGGAACTTTTCCAGTGCTTGTCTTTTTAAATTATTTCACTGGACTTTCTGCTCACTACTGTAGAATAGTGGCTCTAAGTTTATGCTAACTGTGAAATTCAGACAAAGCTTCTAATCCACTGCAAGATTAACTCTGGCATGCATTTTTTCTGTCCTAAAATAACATTGCAGAAGTGAAGTTCTGTTTGCCAAGTGCATAAAACTGCAGGTGGAAACTTCATTTCTTTTCAGTGAAATAACGTTTTTAAGATCCTCCCATTGCAGTCTTATTCTTTTGTTTGTAGCTGCCTCTCCAGTTACTATTTTCAAATAATGCATTGAAAAAGCAAGCGTATTTGTACTTAGCTGCTATCCAGAGATGTTCAAAGGATTGTCTTCTACAGCATTGTCTTGTTTGATAGGGACTACAGACTTTTTATCATAAGCAAAGAGAATATGTGGATTTTAAAGTGTTTTAAAAATAAAAATATGTACTAGTAATATTCTGTTTTAAGAGGGCTTCTCTGCCTTGCTCTGCAAGCTTAAATTCCAGTGAACTCCTGTGCTCTTTAAGTCCCAAAGTACGTAACTGAGGTTTCAGAGTCATTCTTGCTCTCTGGGGAACAGCGAAATCAAGTTCATAACATGAAGGAGAGCAATCTAGCCAAACTTGCTTTCTGGTGGTGCGGGTACTTGTGGGAACAGGTTATCAGAGTAAATCTTGCCCTTCTTACCAGCACTTTGCAATTCTAGTGCTCAAATCTTCTCTCTCAGAGGTTAAACACATTGACCCCATGTCTCATGGACTGGGATTTCCTTGCACTGGTACAAGGTGGAAGGAACATCTTGCCTCCTGCAGCTGCAAAGGAACAGAGCCAGTACAGTGACTTCCAGAGCTGTTTGAGAGACATGTGCAAATGTGCTGGTCAGGAGGCTGGAACACAAATTGCTCCCTTTTCCCATGTATTTTTGTACTTTCACCTCCATACGTGTGTGTTTTACTAGGATGAAAAAGAAAATATTATTGCTGTTCTCAAAAGTGGTTTTTTTATTAATGAATTCTTTCATTGTTTTGACACCAAAGATTAAGGTATTGTTGGAGGAATAATAATGATAAGTAAAGACAATTGGGAAAGGAAGGCTGGTGGGTAGTGTGTTTTAGTATGAAGGCAGTTGTTTTTTTGCAGTTATGTTTGTGTTTCATCTGGGGGATCAGCTGCTAAGAAAAATTCTGCAGTCAATGCCTTTGGATACTGAGTGAGGGATCACAGAACATTAGAGTCAGAGATGGTGGTACCATTACAGATGACATTTCATCCAGTATTTCAGTGGCTGTCTGTTCAACTTTGTCTAGCCTCTGAAGTTTTCTTCTAATTAGAATTTTTCTATTTTTGTCTCTCTCATTGTGCCATTCTGCCAGTGCCACACAACATACATGATTCTAAAGTTCAACACTGTTGTGCTTTATTGATGGATGGAAACATACTCTAATTTTTATGGTTCTGCATAACAGAAAATTCCATTCTTAAAGAGCTGAGTGTTGTCTCTCTAGACAGGAATTAAGTACAGACAAAAAGACTTGTCTTTAGAGAATGAATTGGTAAGCAGATCATCCCAGATCTGAGACAGAGATGAGAAAACAAAGTCACAGAATCCAGAACAAACAAGTTACAGGACGTAATCCCCATGATTGTACTGCCCTACAAACCGTGTTTCATTGTCATCTTTCCAGTTGGAGCTGATACAATTGTTGTAGGAACAACTGAAGAATAAGTTCTTAGTGTTTGGTAAAACAGCATTTCATGTTTTTGATTTTGTCACTTGACTTTCCAGTTACAACAGAGAACCACATTTCCATGTGGCTTTCACTAAAATCTCTGTTTCTGATAGCTTTTGTCTATCTTCAGGTTCTGTTTTACTTTGTTAGATCTGAAAAGAATTTGGGGTTGATCCCGTCTTATAAAATTTCAGTTTTAGGAAGTTATTTAAAAAAAGAGTCTCAGTGTTTTTTCTGGGTTTTTTTCAGGGGATTTTTTGACATATTTCTGACCACTGTGGTTTTCCTACTATTTGATTTAGTCATCAGGTACAGTGGAATTCAGGTCCATCCTGGTTCTACTTTCCAGGACTCAGACCTATCCTACTCTGCTGTCCAGGAAGGGCTCAGGAAACCCTAATTTGGCTTTCTCCTGGTTGCTGTCCTCTTAGGGAAAAAGAATATGGACTTGACATGTCTTAGGGGACCATGTGAAAAAGCCTGATTTACAAACTCCTGTAGGGAAAACCAGATCCAAAACTTCCTTGTATCTACAGTTGTCAGCAGTGGGGTTAAGTGGGAAAAATAATTGTTTTGCACTGAGGATTTGTTTCTTTGTTTGGAAGTCCTGAATATGTTTGGTCTGATATTGTAGATAGCTGCTAGCTAATATTTGTACTTAAAGTAATTATAACTGACATCTCTTTTAGGGTGAATTCTGTATTTACAGTAGACTCCCAAACTTTGACATTTGAGAAAAAGAGTAGACTAATTTTATTCCTAGCTAAGTTTGCTGGCTGTGCTATGTTACATAATACATCTTACTAAGCTGAGCATGTGTTTTCATTTACTAGTGTCAAACAGTTAAAACAATGTGGAGTTATTTCAATGTATCACAGTTATTATATTGCAACAGCCAAACTTTAAACTTTTGTGCTGCCCTCTCACTTCCTGCCTTTGGTAGCTGTAGGGTGGCAGGGCAAAAACTGTAAGACAGGGAAAAGTCCCCTGGAAGTTGTGGGTTTTGAGCATGCAATGAAGCTGGCATATCAAAATATCACAAAAGGATTGAAATGACATGTGGTTTATATGTTACTGTCCCCATGGTTTATAAAACATCTTTCTGGGAACTATTTTTCAAAATGCACAATGCATTAACCTTTAAAAAAATGTTCTTGTGAAGAAGAGCCAGTTTGAACTAAATTATTTAACTTCATTTTTTGTTGTGTCTGGAAAAAGAAGCGCAAAATTAATTTGGGTTTTTTGTGAAATATTTTTCTTATGTTTAATGACACATAAGTGACAAGTTCAACAGGAAATTTAAAAGGTATCCTTTATCTGGTGTAATAGAGTGACAAGGGTTTTCAGTCACCAGATATGTCATGGCAAATTTGGCTGATTCTTGCTGAGAGTGAAAACAGCCCATAAGAATGTAACAATTATAGCAGTTCATTTAATCAAAGTTATCTTATCATGCAGACAATTGTGTCCTAGACTTGCACATAAACATATCAAAACCCAGTACTGAGTGTCAGGCTTCTGAGTTCAAAGATAATCTGTAATACCAGAATTCCATTTTTGTATTGGCACATCCAGTGGTGCAACATTGTGATGATACATATGGGTGGTTTCTGCCAGAATTAAATTCCACTGCATATGAATGCCTCCAAAATGATCTCACTGTTGGATAATCCATATAACCTTCCACCTCTTCATTTTAATTTTCATATTCCCAAGTATCTCTTTTTGAAACTTATTTTTCAGCCCTTCATATAATCTTTGGTTCTAGCTGTTCCAGAAGGACAAGCTACATAATTCACTTGAGGGGAGAGCTGTAGGCTAAATCCTGCTGCTGCTGTGGGGCCAGACCCACTGTATATGGGAGGTATAGTCTGTGTATCTCTTGAGTGATGATACAGTGAATGGACAATGGATTTGAGCCTTCTCTGGACCTTTTGGACTCACCAGGTGTGCACTGCACACTGCATGTGGAAACAAAAACCTCTGCCTGCTCCAGGGGGAGAAGATGGCTAGCAGTGACCTGCCATAGTCAGAACTGTTCATGCAGCTCCTAGAGGATTTATTTTCCTTGGGGGAATTCAAGTGCAGACTTGAAATTGTTTGTGAGCAAGACAGATTTGTTGCTGTGGAGCATTCTTGACTGCTGCCTTTTACAGAAGACAGTTGGAGTCCTCCTCACTGCCCTGGTGGATCTTGGTGAGAACGGAAGCAGGTATTTGTGTTCTGGACAGCCTGCAGCCTGAAATAGGTGCCATTAGCATAACAGCCCAGTCTGCAATGTCTTCCCAAGTGAAAAGGGCAGCTGGAAACAGGCCAGATCCTACCCAGACTTGCTTGGCAGGCCTTAGTTCAAATGTTCTTAGTTAAAAATTGTTTTTTCTACAATACAGGATAACATGTACGTAATGCTAATTTGCATTGTGACGTACATGGTTGCCTTGTTGTGCTGTGAGAATGGTGCTTGTGAAGATGACTACTGGCAGCATCATGAATGAAACTATTGTGTGGGCAAGGCCTGGGCCAACTTTTCCAGTACTGCCATCCCTCAAAACATAACAATCATGTGCCATTTTACTCTGGCTACATCAACTCTAAACGTCCTCACTTGAGCAAACCAGTGTGTGTCATATCAAGGGGAAGAAAAAACAGGTCAAGTTTTGAACCACCAAGTGAATTTCTACTGTTCATGAAGTTGTGATTGTAGTTATGGTCATCAGAATTGAATGCTTTTGCACTCACTCCTTCACCAAAGTGATGTGATCAGAGTGTGCAGGTATCCAGGCAAGGTTATGGAAGGATGGTTGCATTAAGAATATCAACACAGCGTCTTCACCCATTCAGAGCTGCTGAATAAAATGCTAGTAAAGAGTTGAGGCTCTAGCTATGAAGATTCTAGACCTAAAGGCAGGGAGGTAGGGAATGCTCTTCTATGAGAGAAAACTACTTTTCTCCCAGTCTGAAGGGGAGTTTTACTGCACTTCAGAGGGTGGTAGACAAAATATAACCTGTGTTCTCTAAAATGCTTTAGAGTTGTTGCTGAGGTCCATCACTTGGCAATAATTTAGTATTATTTACAGCATCTTCTGGAAGAAAAATAAATGAGAAGAGTGAATCCATAAATTTTTTAGGTTAATTGTAGCCATGGCTCTTATATATATACTGTTTACCTTGAACAAACATGTCATCAGGGCTCCATGTGAATAAATCCACTTTGATAAAACTCAACTTAATAATGTGCATAAGCCTCTGCATGTGATTTGATTTTTATTTATTTTGTGTGTATATGGGGTGTGCTAACACTAGGGTCTCACTGCATGTACTTAAAAAGAAATTGTAATTCAATACTCTTTCTCAAGCTGAAGAGTTGATGGCAAAATGGATTCTCAAAGTATGAGGGAATTATTTTTTAGGGCTATTCCAGCATTTTAATATAGTTCTAAGGTTTTGCATTATTCTTAAAATATGCTCAGGAATAGCATGATTCAATAAAGTGGGAAAAGATTCTTTCCAATCACCTGCAGTTGTGGCATTAGTTTATGAATCTATAAATGGCCACAGAATGCTTGATATGAGTTTACATAATTAATACTTTGGGAACCTGGCCAATTTTAAAGGACTGAGAGTGTATGTGGGATAACATTATTTTTAAACTCACATTGGAAAAGACTTCTTTTGTCAGCTGCTTGCAATATCTGCTTTATATTAATTATTCACTTTCATTTTTCTTTCTGTGATGGAAATGTCTGGAGTAATTTTAGAACACATAAAATTGTGGTTGATTCAAAAATACAAATATGTATGCTTGAAATGTCCCAGAAGATCATTTTCTGACTCCAAAGTTAAAACATTTTCTGGCAATTTAGATTGCCTCATTAGCACTGTTCAAGCCTATACATGAACAAGAAAAATGCACACTGAGAAAATTACAGGACTTTCAGACTTTATGACTTATCACTGTTCTTTTAAAAGCTCAGTGTCAGTACAACATGGACAGACACACTGAAAAAAAGGCATGGGTGAAATAGTCTGAAAGTTGATAAGAGATTGACATTTGGGATAGAAATAATAGAAATAAAACTCTGCTGTCTGACCTGAATGTTTTGGCAGAGTTCCATTCTGTGGCTCATGCAAACCCTGAAGTAGTTGGATTAAATGGCAGGGCAGAGTTTTTATTTATAGCACAGTGTGCAGCTTGTTTCACAGTCAGGGAAGTGGCTGCAGTCAGGCTTAAGAGCCATGAATTCCCTTGGTTTGATGGAGAGCTGACTCAGGTAAAAGCAGTGAGGTTTCATATTCAGCTTGAATCAATAGGTCTCCTTCTGTCATAAAGCTAATTAAGAGACATTTACTGTGTGAACATGACTATGAAATTGCTCCACAGTGACAGCTCATCATTTGCTACCTTACAGATGAGCACCAGCTTTTAGCTATGATCTGACAAGCACCAATACTGCATCTCTTCAGCAATCCTTCCTGCTCTTTGGTTTAGTTACAAGGAACACAAAAACTGGCAATTCTAACAGAAATGTCTTCTTGCTTGTGTTGGTTATTCAGTGCTCCTTAGTAGCTGAATCTGATGTAAGTCAGTTGCTGTTATGGAGTAGGAGGTTATTTATGTCCTTTGTTAATCAAGTCTGTATAAACATAAATAAGAATTTTTCCCCAGAAGATTAAAATACTAATTATGCAATTAACTTTAGCTGAAGAACTTCTTTTGAATTGTTGGCAGATTTGGGGATTTTTGCTCCTAACAGAAAATCTGTACTCACTTTGCACATAAGTAACCAAGTCATGAGTGTGATTTCACACAGACTCTCTGGTACACTGAGGCATACACGTGCACACACAAAGGCAGTGTGGGATCTTGCTCATTTGATTTTGGTAAATGCATTACATAAAAAATTATCTATTTTAATCCTTCACACTTTCAACAATCCCCTGTACTCTCACAATTTTGGTAACATGTTCAAATAGCAGTTGATAAAAGCATTAGTATGTTGTTAATGTACAGCCATGAATTCTTAGAAAGCAGCTTCTCTGTAATGTAGCAGATGTTTATTGTGTTCCCTTTGCACTCAGAAATACTTACAGCAATTAGCAAGGGAGATCATATGCTATTATTATACTTATTTGAAGGCAATGTGAGGTTGCTCATAGTATTAAGGATGAAGAAAAGTTACGTATAGGGAATAGATAATCTCATTTATGCCCTGTTGAAACTTCGGGCATTGTGAATAATTTTTTCCATGACATGGCCCTTCTAGATTTTTTTCAATAATTTGTTTTTGTAGTATTAAAACACTTGTCAAAAAAACTGGCACAGGGAATATATCTCATGTAAAAACTCTGAAGTCATGAAGCATTATTTATGTGCTTAATACACTCTTAAGTCAGAGAGCATTCCTTGGGAATTAATGTAATCTACTGCACACTGGGTTACAAGATCAGTAATGAGAGAGACATAGCTTCCTACATACCATAAATTCTCCATGAGCATTTGGATAAATGCCTGAGAGAAGTACAAGTAAAAGTGCAAAGTCAGGCCTACAAAGATTGCTTAGCTGATGGTGTGCATAGGTGTACATGCCCCTATTCCACCTCAAAGTTTTCATAAACCTTCCATTTGTGTAGCTGATAGTATTCTTTATTGGCATTTTTCTTTCAATTAAACACTGGCTGGAGAATCTATTTTAAAAAATAATATAGACATAGGAAGAGAGGTTGGAAAGAGAGATTACTTCCTGCAGCTTTCTTTCATCTCTGGAGATAAAAGGCAACATGGTGAAAATAGAGCAGGTGATGTAACAGATAAAGAATTTGGAAATATAGTCAGAGAACATGAACTCTATGCCATGTCCTGGGAAGGAAGGGGAATATGTGGGAGAAAAGATGAAACACCTTCATTATAAAAAAAATAAGTATTTGTCTTATCTTACTACTCCATTAATCATATGCATTGCTTTTATTTTACATGTTGTATACTTACTTGGTTTGGTGTCCATTATTTTCTGCTATCCACTGATTTAGTGGATAGCAGATTTAGTGGAACCATTTACTTCATATTTTAGTTTTCTTAAGATGAGTTAACAATGACTCTGCTTCACAGTGTATTCATAAAGAATTTCTGTCAAATTTAGGAATTCAATAATACATTCTAAATTTATGAAGTATTTATTAGTACTTTTTAAATTAAAGATGTACTGGCAATTTGTTGCTTCTTTTCTCCAGATGTGTTTGAGCTGTAGAATCTTTCCTTTGATCTCTGCAAGCTCCAAATGTGGAACAATATAGAAGAAGATTAAAAGGATCACCTCTGATTTTTCTTAATCTGTTGGGGTTTTTGTTGGGTTTATTTTAGAGTAGTAGTAAGAAGCCAAGTCATCAGTCCTGAGATCTGTCTCATCTAATGGTGCAAGATGAGATACATTTTCCAGCTGGGAAAACTATGTGCAGTTGGAATCAATCCTTATAGGACTGGGCTAGATCCAGCAAGTGTCATAGACATGTGTGAGAACGTTCAGTTTGGAGACCAGGATCATAAGTGAAACCACTTTATTTTGACTGCTATTTTGGAAACATAGGGCAAATTTTTAAAATTTACATTTTGTTTGTTTGTTTGTATCTACAGCTTTCTAAACCAAAGGAAAGTAACTGGCTGAAAGCTTTGTTGACAGACTTGACTCCATTGACTAGCTCAAATCATAATTGTCCAAGCCCAATAGAATTTAATATTTCAGTACTGCTTTTGTTACTGACAGAGTTTTCTTACTCTTTCTGAGTTTAGCATTTGATATACAACACTGCCCAGGAATTCTTATGTGTGCTTCAGATATTTAATTGCTTTATCATCTGTCCGCTTCTTAAAAGCGGGCAATTTATTCCAAAGTTAATACAGAATATTGCAAGCACCTTTGCCAAGTGCCATTCAGAGCTATTAATCCTTGCTCTATTTGAATTCCTGTAGGTCTTGGGTGCTATTTGGAGCAGAGAACACAGGTATTTTGGGTGATCATATGCAAGTTGCAATGCTGGAAATGGAAAACCATTGTGACTTCAGAAAAACGATAATCCCATTCCATTTCCATATTTTTGCATATTATTTTAAAGATTCTTGCTTCAACTATACTCAGCATGGTGGGGGGACTTATAAACATAATGTCACCTATTTCTGAATGGATGTCAGCTTTGTTTTCCTTCAATTCCAAAGCAGGTCATTATGGACAACTCATCTACTTCTATTGTTTTCCACAACCCAAGTTCTTTCCCCAGTGTACACAAAGCACAAAACATTCTCCCTCACTGAAATGAGAATAGGAATTACACTGGATGTTGCTCAAGAATCAGAAAGAGCTTCTTAAGCAATATCAAAGAGGTATCAAAAGGGACTTTGGACTTTTAAGCACTGACTGCTATTCTTTGAGCCCAGTTTTCCATCTCCTCAGTAATGTAGGCATCCAGTCTGCATTTCTCCAGTCTGACAGGAAGGATACCTGTGGAAATTGTGCCAAAGCTGAAGTAAATGATGTTCACCCCTTTCCCATTGTATGCAAAGCCAGGAATAACATTACAGAAGGCAGCAAGCTTTGCCAGACAGCCTGGCCTTGGTAAATTTGCTCTGGCTGTTCCAAATCACCTTCTTGCTCATCATGTGCATAGGTGTGATTGTTCCTGGTGACTGAGGCTAGGGACAGCAGCTTGCAGTTTCCTGGATGCTCTTTCTTGCCTTTACTCGAACGATTGCACTGAGATATTTTTCTCTTCTCCGTAACAAATTAATCTTACTTCTCCCTGGCAATTCTCTTATGCTTATCTATATAGTGAAGAGACCATGCCTTATTGTTTTTTCCTTTTCTATATCTCAGAGATAGGAAGTAGGATTCTGGAATTCGTGCAGGGCACTGTGGAGGGCAGTCCTCCTTGAGGCTTTATGGTATGTACTTAGATGTGCAGAACAAAAGTAGTAGCCTTCAACTGGAAAAATAGTAATTTTTACAAGGAAACATAGGGCTGAAATGGACTTCCTGAACTCATTTTGACCACCTTGTTCTTATTCCCAAGACAGTTTGTCCTAGACTGTAGCTCCCTGTATCAGTTTTCCAAGTATCTTCCTTGCTGCAGTTGGTTTCTTCTCTTCACAAATACGGAGTAGAAGTAATTTATACTGCTTTTCCTCGGGGCTTTGTTTGTTTACCATATATATTTGGATACTGTTCTCATATCTGTCTACGTACTTTTCCTCCAAGCTCAATGACTCCTATTTCCTCAGGCTTCTTTCCTGGATTATATACTCTGTACCTCTAGTCATTGAATTTGATTTTTTTCCTGAATTTATCAAGATGGTTTTTGTGCAGTGCTCTGTGTATTTATCCATTAGTGATAAAACACCTTTTTAGAAGTGAGAACTAACATAAAAGGACTGGGATCCATTTCTTCACATTTAAAATAGAGAAGGCAACAATTTTGAAACATACCTAGACATGTTGGGGATTCTGAGACTTACACATTAATTTACAACTAAAGGGTTGGAAGTCAATGTTGGTTTCAAATTTATTCTGTTGCTACAGCTTGTAGATCCTCCTAGTGGTCTAAATACTACTATCTTTAAGCAGGTTTGTCCCTAAAAAATAACCATGTGCTTAATCAGAGAAGGAGGTAAAACAAAGCTTTAAAAACATCTAACGAAATGTTACAAAATACTCAGCTAAAGACTTGATCCTTCATTTGCTTGGATTAAGGCAAATGAGGTAATACTTATCACAGAAGAGGATTTCAGTGTATGACTACCTATTTTGTTCTATTAACACAGATAAACATGCAAATTTCAATTTATTGCTGCTTGAAATTTTTTAAACTGTTGATTTGGAGCTGCCTTATTGTAACACAGTAGAATTTATACTTTTTTGCTGTTGGTTATTTTGATATTCTTCTTTTGAATGATTCCTCCCAAAGTGTTTCAAAAGATCCCAGATGAGTAGTCACAGAGTGAAAAAAAAGAAAGTATTATGATAAATGGTGATGATATGTAAGGAATAGACTCCAAATTGGCTGTAGGAAATGAGTCCCTCACTACAACCTGGGTACACAGTAACCCATGTAGCAGATTACCTGTGCACTCAGTAATAAACATGAACATCCTGGATTGCAAAGTGTAGTGTCCTCACTCTTCTCACAGAAGCAAAGGTGGCTGCAGTTCCAGACTGTTTTTTATTATGCCTTCGATTTTCGACTCTTCAAAAATGCACTGATCTTTGTAAATGAGAGGTGCCTAAGGCAGTGGAGATGCCGAACACTGCCTGGCACTGAGCAGGTAATGGCAGTGATAATGCACTGCCTGCTCACGAGCACAGTCATAAGAGACTTCCTGCATTCAGGTCTGTCGTATTTAATACCAATTGCTTCAATACATGGGCAGAGCCAGTCCAACAGCATTTGAATTCTTCACCTGCTCAAGTTCTTAGGATTTTGTTGAGCTTTTCCTGCTGAGAAGAGGTTGTTAAAGAAAGTCCCTGATTTTATTCAACTGACCAACTCTGAAGTATGACGACCTTGTATGAGGCCAAGTCCAAAGACCACGTTTCTCTTTTGATGTTTGCATTGGCTGATGCTTTTTAAAGGCTTAAAAAAGAGAGTTAGACCTAGAAAATTTGTGAGACTCCCCTTGCTCTGCACAGTCTTCTGCTTGCCTTTACTGAAACATATTTCTGCAGAATCTGTCAGGTTCTTTGGCCAGGACACAGTTTTCTCCATAGCCCAGCCTGGGTGGAGTGGCCTTGGACTTGTTTCCTTGGACAGGAGAAGGAGCCAGGATTGGAAAGACAGCTCTTCTGGGCAAGATGCAGTCACTGTCTCATCAGCTCTGTCCAGGTGAAATTACATCCTGAAAAATACATACCAGGCCAGTCTGGAAAAAACAACAACAAATAAGGAGCTTTGAGAGTAAAGCCAGGGGAACAAGGCCCTGGCTAAAGGGCTAAACAGATCAACCTAAAGACATCAGATCAAAATTAAGCTTTATCCTACTACAAATAAGTGATCCATAATCTAAATTGAAATAAGGGTTTCAAATTCCTTTATTAACAAGTAGTTTTTGTCTTGTCCTTTTAAATTTGTGCAATGTTTATTTTACAAGTGTTATCTGTCAAAAATTATTCAGCTTGAAGGAGTTTCAAAGGACGTTATGCATTGAAAGTAATGAATGGGCTTGGTTTTGTCCCTATCCTTCAAAAATGTTCAATTGTTCAGTGTTGAACTTTATAAATTTTTGCCATCAAACACCAAACTAAGTTTACTAACTGGACACATAAAGGAGCTGAATTTTCTAAGGTTCAAAATATTAATTAATTAATCTAATTAATTAATCTAATTAATTCAAAAAATTAAACAGAATCCCAAAAGAGGAGCCAGGGTCAAGTTCTTTTAAATCATACCAAAGAAGTTTTCAGAGGTCTAACTCCTCTTCCCTTTTCCATCAGAGCTGCAGACTTGGTTGTTTTCAAACAAGTTTTCTTCCTTGTTTTCAGTTTTGTTTCATATTTTAATAAATAATGAAAAATGACCTTCAGAATGAAAGGTGGAATTGGGGATTGGACCACTGAAATGGGATCCCAAGTTTAAATCCAGACTGTTTTCAGCTTTTCACCCTAAAAATAAGGACAATTACTTTACTAAGTCAACTAAAAAGTAAATTTAAACCAGTATGTTTACGGAGCCTTGTGAAGGACATAAAGATGAAAGTGCAACTTCAGTGAAGTTCTTGAATGACCCGAAAACAGGTGAAACAGATGGCGACATTTGAGCAATGAATTTCCTTTGTGTAATGGTTTCTGTAGCTACATAGGAGCTGGAATTGCTAATAACTACATCTTTACCTCTTCATTGACCTAACTGGTCCTAAAGTACTAATGAGTACAGCTTATTCACTCAGTTCTGAACTGTTATAATCACTGGAGAGGGATTGGCAAAATAAGTTTTAAAACCTTGTGATTTTGTAATATAAATGCTCTAACAATTCTCTTTCAGAAGTATATGTTAAGTTTATAACGTTAAAGAGCAGCATATTTCTGAGTAGCATTTAATAAAACAAGATGTGCATAGCAACTGAAGGAAAAGGTGTGAGTAACCTTGAAATAGTGCTGGGAGAAAGGACACAGGAAGGGATGAGGCTGACCCTGGGCCCTCACAGGGCATCTCTTCCTTTTGGCTCACTACCTTCAGCTGAACACCAGTATTGAGGAGTTTCCCTACTGCATGTTTCAGCTACTCCTGAAATTCCTATTGTCTAGTAGTGAATTTCTTCAGTATGTAATTCACTATTCGTTTAGTAGTGAATTTCTCTATCATTTAAATTACTAAAATGCCCCCAGATATGAAAGAAATATGGAAGGAATTACAGTTTATGCTATTTTATTTGTTGTGTACATTCTGTTAAGAATGTTGATCACCTAAGAAAAGTTGCCCTCTTTGAAATGAAAGTAGTTTGAAGGTGGAAGTTAAGGGCTCAAGGGTTAGGTTTTTGTAGACAGACATGCTTGTTTTTGTTTTGCACAGTTGTACGTTGACAGCCAATTCTTCTGAAGCAATGTTAGACTTGTGTAGGCATAATAATACTTTGAAAAAAATTATTGAGGAACTTCATTTGCAACTGACAAAACAACATGCAAGGCTGTTAGCTCACCCTCCCCTAAAAAGGTATTCTTGGTTGCCCTCTTCATATGGCACCTACTTTCATCATTCAGAGTATTTGTGAATGTGAATTTCATGGCTAGGAACCTTAGTGTTTGATGTAATCTCTTATGAGAAAGGATCCTCAGCTACCTTATTGGAGAGTACAAAGACAGATTTTCTGCAGAAGTGCAGAGTAATTTGGCAAGAGGCACTGGGCACAAGCTGGAATACGGGAAATTCCAGTTAGATATTAGGACTTTTTTTTAAACAGAAGTATGCTAAGCACTGAAACAGATTACCCCAGAGATGTTATGGAATCTGTGTCCTCAGAGGTGTTCAAGACTAAGCTGGATGTGGCCCTGAGCAACTTGAGGCTTTGAGCAGGGAGTTGAACTAGATGACTTAGAGAAGTTCCTTCCACCCTGTTATTCCATTATTCTGTGCTTATGGCTGCTTTAGAAGTGTGTCTTGTTTATTGTAGTACATAGAAACAGAACTATTTTTAAGTGTTTCCCATTTTAAGATATATTTGGGTTGCAGCCAAACAACCAATATTTCTCCATGTTTGGCAGCCAAAATAAATACAAAAACATAAAAGAGCAGAAAAGAAAAGTTTCATAGTCTTAGATTATCATTGAAAATTTGCCTGGTGGTACTATGACACCAGATTTGGAAAAATCAAAGCACTGCTGTGAATGATTTGAATAAATGAGGTAGTGCTCACAAATAGATGGTGCTAATATATTTTCATAAGGCACACTTCATTTGTCTAGCACTCTGGGAGGCAGTGCTGGGTCTTGCCTTCATGCCCCTTAAAATCTTTGAAATAGTGGAAAATAAACAGTTTCAATGTAAGGCAAAAGGAATTCTGGCAACAAAGCCAAATTTGCTGTAATACACTACAGCTGTATTCACCCTCTAGTTTTGTAGGGCAGAGTTCAAGGATCCTCACTCTATGGATAAAAACAAAAAATAGGACTGTATTTGATCACAAGAGACCATGCACACCTAAAGTGTGCAGTAGACTCCTGGTATGAGTGAGAGTACCATCTTAACTTTTAAAAGTTTCAATAGATTGTTGCCTCTGTCTCCTGTTGCCTATGCATTCCAACTAGCTAAACTATGGTGCTTCCAGCTGGATTCTTTGGGCCATTGGTACCTATTTTCTTCTTTCTGAAGAGCTGCTGGTGGGTGATCCTCTGATGGTGCAGCTGATTCGTTTTTAAGTTGTTTTTCATTCTCTCCTAGTATAGGCAGACTCCTTTTCTCAGAGTGATTCCAACACTCCAAGTGCTCTGATGCACTTAATGTTGTGCTTTTACTTCAGATGTGCTTTGCACAGTTTCTCCTGCTGATCTTGGCCATCAACTGACTTTTGTTGAAGAGAATACTTGCAGATCAGTGTGGAATTTCTGTTGGCAAGCATGGAGGGAAAGATTGTGTTTCAGAGGTAGCTGTAGATCTCAGAATCTTCCATTTGGAAATGGCCTCAATGTAAAAGAATTACATTACAAATGCAAATTCTTAGGACCAGGATTTCAATAACAAATGCCAAAAACTGACACAAATGAATGGAATTAGAGGGCATCTAGTTTATCATTTAAGTCTTCTATCAAGGAGGTGCAGGGAAAAAAGGTCTCCTGGAATCCTAAGACAAAAAATAATTCTCAAAATCAAATAGATTCCTATCACAGTATCATAAGAGTTAAGTTCCTATGATTTCCCTTGTCTATTTAATCATATTTAATGAATATTTATCTGAGTGATAACTAAAAGACACATATTAATCAGAATGAGAATGCTTTCCTGATTAATTGTTCAAACTACTGTGAGATCAGCACAAATGAAATCTATATTGTTAATATGCTGCTGGGGGCAGTTCCCATTTACCAAGATAATTTACATATCATTTGTATCTGCCTTGCTCCCGGCTGGCCCTCTCTTGGTTAGACTGGCTGTGTCTGTGCAGCACGTAGGATTGAGCTCTCCTTGTCCTTGGTTGCTCCATTTCTGTTTGTACACTTCCAAACACTGGTCATTTATTGTTTTACCAGTTAATATTCATCCCTCATTTTCACTGATTCTGGAATGCACACAGCCCATTAATAGGAATGTGGTTTAGTCATATGAAGTGTGGCATCTGTGTTGTTGCTGTAGCAGTTATTTTCCCTGAAAAACACGCGGCCAAGTTAAAATGAAGAAGGAGATTTGTCTGCTTGCTCTTTGCTGCTCTTTGGGACAGGTTTAGGAAAGACAGGTCCTGTTTGCCTCACCTGATCTCCTCTTATGACAGGGTCACACACTTACTGGATGAGGAAAAGGTTGTGGATGTTGTGTACCTTCAGGAAGGCCAAATGCTGCACCTGTCTCATGACAACCCAAAGCTGCCTGGTGAGAAAGGTGTTGGCTGTGCTGGTCACCAGCAGCTGAGCATGAGCCAGGGTGCACCCCAGTGGTTAAGAGCCCAGTGGAAGCCCATTTATCAGCAATAGTGTGCCAAGCAGAAACAGGGAAGTGGTCACCCACCTGCACTTGGCGCTGGTAGGGCTGCACTCTAAATCCTATATTAAGTTTTGGGTCCCTCTCTGCAAGAAAGGTGTTGAGGAGCTGAAGCATGTCCACAGAAGGGCCACAAAGCTGGTGAGGGGACTGGAGCAAAAGTCTTACAAGGAGGAGTTGAGGGAGCTGGAGAAAAGGAGTCTTGGGGGGACCTTCTCTCTCTGTCTACGACTGCCTGAAAGGAGGGTGCAGGGGCCAGGTGGGGGTCAGCCTCTTCTCCCAAGTAACAAGTGACAGAACAAGGGCAAATGGCCTCAAGTTGTGCCAGGGGAGCTTTAGGTTGGATACTAGGAAAAATATCTTCACCAAAACATGAAACATTGGAACACACTGATGATGTTTGAGGCACGATCCCTGGAGGTATTTGAAAGTTATGTAGATGTGGCACCTGGGGACACAGTTTAGTGGTGGACTTGACAGTGCTGGGTTTATGGTTGATCTTGATGGTCTTGATGGTCTTTTTCAACCTAAATAATTTTTTCTTAATTGTTTTTTCCTAAACTCTACAGGGACTCTGCAATACTTTTTGCCATCACTGTACTTAAAAGTAAATTAGAGGAAAATGACCTGCCCTGTCAAGACAGGGTGGTGAGGACAAGAATTTATTTTTAAAATTTCAAATGTATCTCCTTTTCTTCTTTCCTGCCTTATTATCTTTTTTTTAAAAAAATACATTATTCCTGTTTATTTTCTGCTAGAACTGTCTTTGATTTTAAAAGGTCTCTTGGTGATTTTGATATGCTAGCTATAAAAAATAGGTCTAGAGGGTATTATTTCAAAGATACTACTGTTTTGGGATCCCATTTAAGCTTTCTCATTGCAGAAACCTCACTGAGTTTTAAGGCTTTAACAAAATCAAGACTCTTTGTCACTCTAATTGACTGCTTATGAATAAACCACGGTATCCATGTAACTGAAATCAGATCCAGTTGAATATAATCTTGATATAGAATTAAGTCTTCAAATTGATGTAAAGTATAACAGAGATACATAGATACAAGTGTAGGGGAAATGGTTTAAATTATTGTAAATTTAAAATTAAATAGATGTTCTCTAGATTTTTTTTTTATAAATTCAAGTTTAAGACTGATTAAGAAATTTATTATGGAAATCAAATTACCATATTTGAATTAAGTTATCTAAGTCTTCTTTTATTCTTAGGCATGAATACTCAATAGAGACCAGGAGACCATAATTTCCATAATGCTTAATAGGTTTTGAAGAATCCATAATTTAAACAGATGTAGCTCACTGTCAGTCAGAGATAATAATCCTAAACTTTGTTACCAGCTTTTATTAAGTGTCTTTATGAAGCCTGTTTGGGGTATTTGAAGTGTGTTGTGTTTTCTTCCTGGTTCGTCCTGTCGGAGCCCTGTCAATATTCAGAGTTGCCCATCCTCAGCAATCTTGTGTACTGAAAATAAATGAGCCAGTATGTCACAGAGATTAGAAGCCACTGCCACACTTTTCCCCATGAAGGTATTGCTCTGCTGAAAATGCCAGAGAACTGAATTTTCTAGAAGCCTTGCAGTCTTCTGGAACCTGGCAGAATTGCCTTCGGAAAATTGTGACAGTTTCCTGGCTGAATGATTTTTCTTGATCAGTCTTTAGATAAAGGAAGGGAGGCAGATGTTTTCCATCAATTTTACTTGTACACTTCTTTCTGTAAAGGGAAGAGGCATAAAGTGTTGGCTTAAGGCTTTACATTCTGTGTGCAGACAACTGCAGATGCTCAAATCATCTACTAAAACAAAGTGATGTTTTTGGTCTCTTGGCAACTCTAGTCATTAGAATTTCTATTAAAAAACCAGGGTATGTTGGGGTGATATTAGAGAATCAGTATGTACTTGTCTAGAGAAAGTTTGAATATCAGTCTGCAATTACTGACAGAGAGAAAGAAAAAGAGAAAGAAAGAGAAAGAAAAAGAAAGAAAGAAAGAAAAAGAAAAGTCTAGTATTGCTCTATCCTATTATTCGATGATGTATTATTTATCATTTATCTCCTAGTTGTTCTTCAGGATTTAGTTCCTGAATCAAAATTATTATCTGCAAAATTCGGGTTTTTCCTGATAAGTTAATTTCAGCTCTCATGTTTGAACAGATGCCTGAAAATCTGCTGGGGATAAAAATTTATATTTTGAGAATGAGAAGAGAAATAACAACACAAAATGTACTAGTCCAGTGCTGGTGTTGTAAGTTTGGGGGAAAGCCAGCAACTCAACAGTTCTGAAGATATGATAGGCCTAACAGTAACAAGGGAGTACTAAAATTGTACATACCAAGGAAGCAAAAGGGAAAAGCCAATCCTCCCTTACCCCACCAAGAAGAAGCCAAAACACCAACTTGTAGCCTAAAAAGTTATTTATTCTGTTGTGAAGTCATTCTCTGTTGCTACAAGTTAAATTTTTGCAGATGGATATACAAGATGTTTCTTACTTTATGTGCTGTTCCCCTGGAAAGCATAAAAATGAATGTTTAAAAAGAGTTCTTTTGTAGTTTTGAGTAAAGTATTTATGTTAGTTAGGTGTCCTGGTGTAATTCCAAATACAAAATTACATTTCCAGCCCAACATAGGGGGGGAAATTGTAGAAGATTTATTTGGATCTAGTTGTTTATCCTCTAACATAATTTTTGAGTGTGATTAACTGATTAACTTAATTTTACAACTTCATATTTTCTACTAAGAAGGAAAAAAAATCAAACCAAAAACTTGTACATTTCTCTCCTATGGGTCCTACATATGGCTAATATGTACTAATACCATAACTCTTGCATTTAAAGGAAAAAACACTTGCATTTTTTCCACTTACTTCATGCATGGTCTTACTACTGCAATTGTAGATGTTAAAGCAAATGATAATGCTAAACTAGTGGAAAAACAGTCATGTTGGCAACCACTATTATGCATGACTGTTAGTTCACTTTTATAAGTACAGTGTTTTTCCAGGGGACATCACCTATAAGAAATTTTTCACTTGCATGCTATTAGCAAATTAAACAGCCCTATATTGTTATCTTGTAATGTTCCATTACAATATGTGATGGCAAGGCAATGCATTCTGATCTCCTCTTTTTCACTCTTTCCCCAGTGAAAAGGCAGAGTCTGAAGGTTCAGATCAATGCCACAGATGACACTGTTTGCATGAGGTATCTTCGACCGAGTCAAAGCACCAAACTAGAAGGTTTTGTCCTGGGTTATGGAAGCAACTTCTTTTCTAATCAGTACATCCCTTTACCTTCAGAAGGAAAAAACTATGTAACAGAGCTCGGTAAGACATATTTGCTTTGTATTGAATTATGGGAAGAAACTGAGGAGAGTATGAATGTTTTGTTCACCTAATTTTTTGTTTTATTGGGTTAGCTCTTATTGTTTCTTTGTGTTTTTTTAAGGTTGCTGTAAAGAATTTCAGTGGAAAGTGTAATTAGCCGGTCCTTCAAGGAGAACAGCTAGTTCTTCTTGTCTGGAAATTTTGCTTACTGGTATTTGTTTTGGAGATTTTCGTTTTAGTGAGAGCCTGCATTACACTTGAACAACTCACACATCAGATGGGATGGTTTGCCTGAAGATGCAGCTATAAAGGAGAATAGCAGAAAAATGTACATGCTTTTAACAAACAATAGAAGAAGCAGTGAAAGAGTCTTGAGAATTGTGTGGTTGATTCCTTTTGACAGAAACATTCATATCAACATGATGCCTCTTCTTGTAGGGATCTACTCCCGTATTGCATGTTATAGACTAACCTCTAACTTCCATGTCAGAAGTTACCAATGGAATTCCATGAGCTGTTTTATGGAAGAGATTAAACCATGTCATGAATGCTATATCCTGTTATCTGGAATAGGGAGAAGGAAGGAAGAATGAATTGTTAAAACATTGATTTATCAGGATTTGACCTGTTAAACCCCTAAGATTTTCCTATTGATTTCTTTAGATTTTTCTAGCCTGAAATGAATCAATTTACCCTCATCATTGTTATGCTGGTGGTCTTGGTGTAAAGCAAGGGAGAGGAAAGGATGCATGAGCATAGAAGTAATAACCGTAATGTTTTTGATGTGTTCAGTTAAGGCCATTGTGGGTGTCTGCTTCAGACTGAAAACTGCAGAATAAAAACTGAAAAAGTAAGATGTTAGACACAGAATAATTAAGATATGGGAGACTGATAGGATCACTGTGGCAAAGGTTAACTTTCCTTTTCATGAGTTGGTACTTCTGGGATCTCTCTGTAATTCTATCACCCACCCAGTGTTTGACTTCATAACCATCACTTAAGCTGGGTCTGGCTTACCTGATTCATCCTATGTGTAAATTTTGAATCAGTTCACTAAGAATAATGTACAGGATTTTCTGTAGTATACTGTGCATTAGGCATAACAACACCTGCTGCAGGAGTAGTGAGGATTAATTTTTGAGGATTAATTTTTTCAGATACTCAGATCTTAGGGAAGAGCGAAAAAGGACTGAATGTAACATTGTGTAAGATCATTTTAACTCCCTATGTAATAGAAGCTTTTTTATCTAATGTTTTGCAAAACTGAAAGCTCAAGGTCACCTGGAATTTCAGGTGTATTGATATTTTGTAGCTGTAACCTTAACAGTTAATGGATGGTCTCTAGGCTCCTTTCTTTAGTTCCACAGCACATCAGAGCACTGACCATATGCATATCCATTTGCTGTAGGGTGTCTGGAGAGGAAAAAGCACAAATGTTGAGGAATACTCTTCCTTTATGATTATTTCAAAGGAGAATAATGTCAAAATTTTATCTCCCTCATGCTGATAGAAATTGTCAGTTTCCTTGTGACAATAAATCTATGCTTGTGACTTCTGAATGTCCAGTAACTAAAAATGGAAAATGCAACATAATATAGGTAGCAAAACAAGCATTTCTAACCTTCAGAAAAATGAAGATTTTGAAAAGACAGGAGTAAAAGAAGTTATCAGCAATAAGTACTTCAAGTTGCAAACATTTATTTGAGGCAATTACCAGTACGTTTATTGGATCTGTTGGTTTAAGTGGTTTAAGTTGGTTTAAGTTGAGAGATTTAGGGTTAGATTGAATGCCTTGGGGACTTATTTATTGGAAGCAGAGAGTGCATAATCTTTCCCATTTCACAAATATTAAACACAACATTAAACTGCAGCTTTGACTGTGCTTTCCAAATATGTATGGAACACGAGCTAAAGCAATAAACATCAGTTGTGCTTTTGGCTCTACTTTAGAGTGACTTGTGTGGCAGAAATGAAGACAGAGATGATTGCTAGCACACTCCCTCCTCCCCATCGTATTTAGGGATCAGTTGCTGGCAGAAACTGGAAGAACTGCAGAATGGTTCTCAATTCTAGGAACAATGAGTAAGTTTTATTGTGGCAGCCAGAGACCTCAGCTCTAGCATATACTTTATATTGATTTTAGAAAAAGCAAGGTGTTGTAGAGGGACAATAAAAATACTCTCAAGAAATATGCCAAAGATATAAACCCTTTAGACTCTATTGCTGAAAAATCTCAAATTATCTTTGTACTTCTAGTACAATGTGATAAAGTTGGCCTAGTATATTGTCTTCATATTAAGACAATGTACTTTTAAATTTCACACTCAAGGTTGTCAATCCCATGTTCTAGATACTCTAGTGATCCAAGTGCTGCTGCACACTCTAAAAATAGTCTTCAGTGTGTTCCACACATTTTTCCACAGTCAAAACAACTAGGTTTATACAAAAAAAAAAAAATCATTCCTTTTTTTCCTGAGAACTCCTATTTGGTCCTCTCATGCTTTGACTTATCTGAATTTTACAGAAAGCAGGTGGTTTCCCTGAACAGTGATAGGTGAGGCATTTATTGAGCAGAATGTGGAAGAAGTGGTTCCCAAATATGAAAATTTATTGTGGTCTATTTAGACCAGGACTAATGCAATTTAATGCTTCCTCCCTTGTCAGTTTTAGTAGTTCGTGGAAAGAGAAACCTTGCCCAGTCAATTTAGGGACTATGATCACAACCTTAAATCAGTCTGTAGTGAAAGGTAAAGATGAGAAATGGATGTTTAATGGCATTTGTTACTCTCTAAAAGGTTTGTATGTGTTTCTAATGCATTAAGGAGCAATGCTGTGGAATATAATCCCCTGGGAGAGAGATTAGATCCAGGAAAATGGAAGATCCATGAAAGTGGATCTTGTGCTGGTAGTATTAAAATTGTTTATTCTGTGAAAATTTTTAAGGAAAAATTGTAGAGATACACAATCAGCTGTAGACACTGCTAAAAAAAAACAACATTAATTTATGTGTTAGGTTAATGTAAAAAACACACAGACCTCACATACAAGTCATTATTCCCTTCCTAAAACACATCAGTCCTTTAAAATATAATTTCTCCTTTCTAAAAAAGAGTGTCTACAAGTAGAATGAAGTGCCTTGCAGACATTTCCACATTTCTTTGATTTAGTTCTACATCCCTGGTTTTGTTAATGGAGCAGCATAATTGGAATTTTGTTTGGGATAATTGTCCCCAGTTGGAACTGGAATATAGAAGATGGCAATAAACACAACAATATATATTTGTAAGACCCAGAAATTCTATATTTCCAACCCGTTGTAGATTAATATGAAATTTATTGTCAGTTTTTCTGCTGGGTCTCACACTTTTATGATCCTGTTAACAGGAAGCTTGAAGTCAGCAGATGTATTTATTTATAAAATTACATGTCTACAGATGGATATATTTTTAAAGCAATTATAAAGGACATGACATTTCCTAGGATTTTCAGAAAAGATATATGATTTTGTACATGTGATATTCACCTACATTTCATCCATTAAAATATTCAGCACCTCACTGCAGTAATTCTTATCTTAAAATATCTCTTTTCCCTTCGTTTAATTATATAGTAATTGTGGCAGCAATTGGATAACATTATCAACAAATTGGGATCTGCCTGCAGAGGGCATGGGCAAAGAGAAAAAGATCCTGTTGGATTTCCTGAACTTGTAATGAGCTTCTGCTGGCAGCAAAGTCTTAAGCAGCTTCATGCTCTAGCAGATAGATCTGAATATACTGAAATGTCAATGACAAGGCAGCAGCAAAGTTTGTTCCCAAGAATTGTGCCTCTGTTTCAGGCCACCAGATGTGGTTTGTGCTGAGTGTACTTTATGTGCTCACATGACAGTAAACAATATGATTTTTGGTCATGAAAGCTATTCAGTGTCAAAAGATATCGAGAGGTTAATTCCGCTACACTGATAGAAAGGTGAATGGACCCATCCAAAAGCTCTGGGCTTGACTTAAAACTTTATCTTAATTTTTTCAGTCTTCCTGACTTGTAAAGAAAGTACTTGCTTAAGAGATTTGTGTCTTTTCTAACTTGTCTAGGAAGATTGCAAGCCCACCTCCTAGAAATTGTTGATACTGTTGGAGAAACCCAAAAAGTTGGGTGGACGCAGGAATTTTTGCAAGAATGAACAGCAATTACTTAACAGAATGAGCAAAATTATTTTCCCTTTCAGTTTCTAAAACCAGCTCAAAGTTGGGCAATGCTTTTACTTTTCCTTTTCTTGCACAAGATTGCACAGTGTAAGAGGAGAATGTATTGGTAATCCTGCTTCATAACACTGCCAGTAAGTGTTGTGTGAATTTCATGTTTATGTATGTATATGAGAGGGTTCTAGTACCACCTTGAGCACATTGTAGAAAGCGTAACTCAAGGATCTGTGCTAGGGCAGTGATTAGCTAAAAGATCTTGCTGTGCAGTTTCTTATCAGTTACCAGAGACTGGCAGTTGTATTAGCTGCGTGCTTTTCAAGATGCCAAATAACATGAATGTTAATTCAGCATTATGTTGCCTCCTGCTAACTTCCCAGAAAGCAGGTTCCCATTGCTAATGCTAGCAGAGCCTAGTGGAAGGGAGGAGCTGGAGGTGTCCAGCAGATGCCCCTTCCTCTAGAAAAGTGCACTGATCAGCAGCAGGATCATTCATGCCAGCCTCTTTGTCCCAATTCTCTGTCTTCTCCCATGCTTGTTACACTACAATACTTTCCATCCTCCCCTTCCTCCAACTTTGTCCTTAACAACATCCCATGGTAAGTTTTTAGCAATCTCTAAATATGGATTAAGGGCCTGCAACCTGAAGCAAAAAAATACTTTGTTTTGATTTCTGAATCCAGTGGTCCATGAATTCTAATGATGCATTTGTAACACTATTTTAAGATTCTAAGTTCTATCTACGTTCATCAGTCAGTTCATACTTACATTGTTTTGCTTGCAAGTGCATACTGGCTAGGCCCTGAATAGTGTGCTTGAACAGAGGCAGACTTTCCTAGCATTTTGTAGTGTAGTGTTAGTTGCCTGCTGCCATTGATTTGATAGCCTAGCTGATGGCATGTGAAAGTGTTCTCCTTTGTTAATCTGATATGTCAGTGGCACGTATTTTTGTTACATTCTGGTTGTCTTCATAAGCTATTAAGGTGGATAATAGAAGCTTTATTCTTTTAATAATTTAATTTATTAATATAATAGCCTATGTTTGGGGAATTATACCACTAATAATTAGGCATGGATTTATGGAGGAGCACTTCTCTGGTACATGTGGGCATTTTCCTAGAGTATTTTGTGGTTAAAGAATTGAAGGTGGTCATTCTGTGGACTTTATTTCTGATCTGAAAGGAGTTCTTAGCCAAGATATTAGTTGTTCTAGCCTTAATAAAGGGGGTTAGACAGTAATAGATTGAAAAAAGTGGTCTTAGAGTAGCAGCCCTCCAAGAATGTCTTAGGCATCAAGGAGCTACTAAGATTTTCATAGCAAACTGACAAATGTATTTCAAGCTTAACTTGTTAAAGCATGCATTGTTTGTAGTGATCCTTCATTTATGTGGATCCTCATAGGTCTGTATTTTGCATCTTCATCATATATGTCTCTGTTATATACTGATTAATGTTGAAATTATTTTAGAGGCAGATGCTGGGTTCATGCATCTGTGTCCAGACATTTCAACATTGATCTTAATTACGTAACTATCCTTTTCTTACTAAATGCAATTCAGAAAAACTAAGAAATATTCAGTTGCAAACAGGATTTTCTGTACTCTGTGGTGTAGTTTGCTTTTACTTGAGGTTATAATTTTATTTTTCAAACAAGCTTCTCTTTTTAAATATATTTTCATGCAAATTGCTGATTTGTTCTGTGAATCATAATTACATCCAGTCAAACATCCATATTTTTTTGACTGACTATCGCATTTTCCTACCTACCTTCTATTTCAGCAATTTATCTCTTAAGCATTACATGAATTAGTGCAAATTATGGTTTTATTTGAGTTCTGGTATTCTGCAGAATTTTCATTTTCTTCTGCTGTTTTACTCACCTCTCCCCAAGATTCCTGCTTCTTATAGACATGGATCTGTCTATAAGAATCCATGGAATCCATGGATTATGACTGTATAGGCATCATAAAAGAACACAGATTATCATGAAATATTTCCTGTAACTTGACAGAATTTAATACATGGGTGAGGCAATGTTTGAACGCCCTGAAAATGAATTGAGTCATAGTAGCATCAGATGATTTCAGCATTGTGATGATGACTGATAGTCATATTTCTCAGCAAGACTGAATCCGTGTAGAAACTCAGTAGTCTTCTGAACTTACTAAAAGAAATGTTGATTTGCAGTGGAAGACTAAGAAACAACTCCCAATTCTAATGAGTCAGGGCTCATTATATGATATTGAAAAAGCTCTCTGCATTTTTTAATTTCATGTGTCTTGGATATAGAATGTATATCTGCCCAGAATAAAAGCATTTCAAGGCATGTGCCCTCCTGTCCATGCATAATGCTTTGGTACTGTGCATAAAACCAATGAATTTAACTTAAATTAGAGTTGCTCTACTCTTAATATCTATATAGTAGCATGGGTAATTGTGCTCAGGAATCATGGAATCATATTTCTAAATTAAGATATAGCTTAAACACAGTACAGAAACTTATTGTTGTATCCCATGTATTGAGTGGATTTGTTTAACAAATTCATTTTCTGATTTCAGTTAAAATGATCATAATAGTGTCTTAAGTTCAGTGGTTCTAAAGAAGTGGTACTTTTTAAACCTGCCTCTTCTCTAACAGCTCTCTCTCAATATCTAGTCTCAGCCTCTTTTCCTAAATGCTTCCTTTTTTAGGTTGTATTACAGTCAGAAGAGCCATGAATCCTCTGGAAAATGGGAATGTGTTGTATTCTTTATTAAGGCAATATTTTGAACTCACCAAAATAAAGCTTAATGAACAGCATATAGCACAAAATATTTCCACAGAAAACACTTTGTTACAGAACAAGAACACCTGCTAGAACTAATGAATCCTGAAAGCTGCCAGGTTTTGTAGTGAGGCATTAACAGTCTTTGTGTATTGCCATATTTTGTTTAGCACTTATCTATTTCTATACTGCTACACAAGTCATTTCTGATTTCAGCCAGAATTAATTTTTCCATTTATGGAGCAGGGAAAAACTGTTTCAAAGTATTTTAATAGTTTTCTTTCACAATTCTTGGACATTTTACTGATAAACCCATAAATTCTTAGTTTTGAAGACTGGCTTTGTAGTTCTTGAACTTTCAAGGTCATGTTTTAAAATAATCCTGTTGAATACTTTGTGAGAGTTATAACATCTCACAAGTGGGCATAAATGCAGAGCAGAAAACTGGGTTTACAATACAGGGAAACAAAATTATTTTAAAGTGTTGTTTATTTCTATTTTTCAGTCTCAATAAAAAAAAATATCCAAGTGGTTACACCACTCCCACGCTTGTGTACCCCTCTCAATATTAAAAAAAATTTTTTTTATTTACACTTTGGAGTTCATTTTTTTAAATGTATTTACACTTTGGAGTTCATTTTTTTAACTAATTCTTTTTTCCACACTGCTTTGAACAGCTGTTTTCAATGCTTATCTTGGTTATTTGGTGCAGATGAAACCCATTTAAATGACTAATTAAACAATTAAGGTACATTCATAGTATGGGTTTCCAGTGCTTTATGTGCACAGAATCAAATAAGTTAGAGTGGTTTTCCCCACACTGGAAGAACTTTTTCAGTAGTACAGCAAGCTTTTGGTTTTTTTGGTACTGCTTTTCCTTTCTCTTTCTTTACAGAAAAGTGAGTGTACGAGAAAAATGAATTATTTCTTAGCAGTTCTGTTTAGCTGGTAGAATTCAAGGTGCCTCTTACACTGAAATACCCAGGAAATTCAGTCTCTTATTTATACTTATACATTTAGATAAATGTATCTAAACTAGAATAAGAATTCTATGTAGAGTAATCCTGTTTTTTAAAAGCAATAGTAAAAATAATTTTGGTCAGTAGAGAGTGAGCCAAATTCTACCCGTGGACATCTTGCTGGAATCTCCTTCTCTCATGTTGCAGTTAAGAGGGAATAGAGCTTGGTTTTAAATAACTAAGAAGGGCAGAAATCTCTGACACCTGGCTTTAAGTGTAAGGGAAAATCTTATTTCTGAAGAGGAATTCCCCAAACTAAAATAAATATCTCAACTTCGTTTTAATCAAATCATTTATCATTTTGAACTCAATGAATTTTAAAGAAAACAGCCTAAAGATCATGAAGATTGGACAATGTGTCAAGAATTCACTAACTATTTGACTTTTTCTTCTTAATTTCAGATTAATCTCTTTTTCAATAAATAGCACAACTGTACTAATTCCTTTTTCCTTCATTTGTAGATGCAGAGCCGCGGTATTTGGTTTCAGTAAGACCAGCACGTGTTTCAAATAACAAGAAATCTTGTTCAGGTATTTTAATATTACTGCATCTCTTTCTTAAAATATTTCAAAGAAAACAGACCCTTGTGCTGGGTTTCTCTGAAAAGATGTTTCTACCTGTAGGCATCTCACTGGGATGCACAAATTCCATATGTGAAAAGGTAAAACATAGGACAGCATTCCCTAGTCAGTAGCCATACACATGGTGCTCAAAACATGAAGATGTACCTAAAGATTTTTTTTGCACAAAATTCTTACAAATGAGAATTGAAATTTAGAATATTAATTTCTGATGTTTAAAGACATTAAAATTATTCTTTCCAAATTACAAGTAAGGATTCCTTCATCCATAGACATGTTAATGTTCTTAGTTCCTCGCTGGAAAATGGTAGTGTGTGTCTGTCTCTATATCAATCTACTACTAAGTTTACTATTGCAAGAAGTTACAGAAAGTGATATTTCCAGCTGAATCTATACACAGCAAAGTAGAAATCTGAATTTTGTTCTCATTGTTTCAAAGTCTTTCTATATGACCTTAATCATGCCATTAATATTGTCAAATCTTACTTTAATATGGAGACTTAATTCTGTACTTTAATGTGGAGACTTCTTGCAGGATGACTGGACTGTTACAAAAAATAAACTCATGACCTATCCCTGGGAGCACTCAAGGTCAGGTTGGACAGATCACGTCTGAGAAACCTGATCCAATTGAAGATGTCCCTGCTCATGGCAGAGGACTTGGACTAGAAGGACCTTAAAAGTCCTTTCCAACCCAAATTATTCTATGATCTTTGGATGATTTTTTTTTCCTAACTCCTGGTAATATTTGGGATAAATCTTTTCTTGCTCTTTGCTAGGTGTAACACAATATGTCTGGAAAGATTTTGGAAAGTGATTTACCCTTCAGATGCAACATATATATGTTGGTTTTTAATGTAGGTTTTGTAGCAACATATTCATCATCAATATAAAAAAGTTAAAACCAGCATGGTTAACATTTCTAAATGTACACACATATATTGGTTGAAAATACAAAACAGGCTGTCACTGGGGCTGGTTAAATGAAGAGGTAATAGGATTAACAAGGTGTGAGTAGAAAGTTAGTAAAATCTGATTCACAACAGTGAGAAAAAACCCTTTAGATCAGTGGCTTATAAATTTTCAGGAAATGTTGGTCACCTGTATGTTTTGAGGAGGTACAGATCCTTTAGAGTTTTGGAATATGTAATGTGATGTAAAGAATATATTGATTTCCTATAGTCAATCATCTTTTAAACACCAGAGATTCTCCTTGGGCAGGTAGTAGTTCATAAACTACAGGTTCAAAATAGAGTCTCTACATAATTTGTTCATTTCCATCTATTAGCATTTAAACTTTTTTAAAAATAAGTTCTTTCTCCCTACAAGAGCTCTGCTTCTTTATATAGAGCAAAGCTGAAGTTCAGTATCCTGAAAAACCTGATTTCAACGTAGTCGGTAATTAAAAGAGAAAATTCCTGCAGATAAAGACACTGATTCAGATCTGCCTTCAGTTAAAAGCAAAAGAACTTTTGTAGGTTTTATTTTACTCTTAAGAATGCTCTAGAAAATATTTATTATGTGTAGATATATTTGCAGTGTTACTGAGAAACCTGCCAAGAAGATACTATTTTTATCACATTCACGGAGACTTTCTAATGTCCTGGACTCTGTCGTGTCTTGATATAGTCCAAGATAGCCAGAGTTTTTAATTTAATCTACCAATAGCTTATTCTTATACTAAGTGTACTTAAACCACCAAATGACCATTTTCAAAAACTAGTTTTAACTGGAATGTTAGGTTGAAGGAATGATGATGTGAAACTGTCACTTTTGAAAATCACATGTTAAAAATAGTGACCATGAAAATTAGAGAACTGTTGTACCTTTCCCTTCAAGCTTAGAAGAGATCATGATTTACTTAATTGTCCATCTGCAAAAACTTTATATAATGCAGGAGAGAGAAATTAACTTCATATGCTCCTTATGTAGGTCGGAACAAGACACAGAAGCCTCTGCAGCTGGTGGTTGGCACCCTCACCCCAACCTCTGTGTTCCTCTCTTGGGGCATCCTTGTCAACCCTCAACATGACTGGACAGCAACAAGTAACTGTGCTAGTGACAGGTAACAACAGAAAAGGACAGGCTTTATTACTACCATGAGTTCACTCAGGGCAGCTCCCTGCTGTGAATAATATAAATTTACAGTGAAAATTAAAATGTGGTAAACAATAGTTCTGAATGTGAAGTCAGTTTTCTCATTTGCTCATGCTAGTGCTTTGCAAATCTTTACTTGACCGCAACTTTAGTGAGATGTCTACATGCTGAAGTACAAATCTTGTATCTCACACTGGATCCTTTGTTCTTAAACTAATGGCCTTAGCTCTACCTTCATTTGTATCTGAACCAATTGAAACTTTGTTGAATTACAGGAAAAATTTCACTTTAGAGTTGACTGAAATAGTGTAAAAGAAGCCTTTTGTTGTGCTGAGGTGGGGGAATGATGCTGTAACACTGATTTTTGTTTCCTTTATTTTGTCTTATCTCTAAAACTGATGCAGTACATCTTTCATTATTTTTCTGTTGTAAGTAAAAAAGGATCTCTTCTGTAAAAAAGGATCTCTTTTATGTCAGTATTTTTGGCATTTACTGGGTGACACAGTGAGTGGGAAACTCAGGAAGGCTCGCCAAGAAGCAGTTTCAAGAGAAGTCATAGTGCAGAAGAGCTTCTCATTTAAGTGCACTATTATGGTTTACTCAACCCTCTGTAGATGAATAAAATTATTTAAATTGCTAATGCAGATGTTTTCCCTACTTGTGTTTCTCTTTATATTCTTCCTTGAATATTTTTACTTTCATTTATATTATGTGAAGCTCTATTCTACTCAACAGTGTTTTGTAAAACTAAAAAGAAACATCGTGAACCCATGGGATGCATCTACATGTTTTGCAACTGTTATCTTTTGGGTTTTAAATGTTCTTTTGGGGTTTTTTTTTGGTTTAGAACATTTCTTTTACCTCTTTAATATTTGTCAAATTTGTAGCTGTCTAATTTAGACTTGACTTTTCTTACTCAGGTGTTCATAAGAAAACTCTAGCTGACACAATTAAACTGGATGTCAAATATAGGCTATGTTAAAAAACACATCCCATTTAGCCAGGATTACTTTTTTCATACCTTTACAAAAGTTTCATACCTCACAAAAGGACTGATCCTTTTCAAGCATCAGAAACTTCTCATGAAAAAATTTTGGATCTTCATCACCAATCAGAATTTCAAACTATTAAAAAAATGTTAGTGTTTGTTAGGAAACAGTTATGGAATGTTAGTAAATGTCCAAGGATGAAATTTGATCAGATTTTTCTTCAATAGAAATAAAAGTTGGTTAAGGCTTAGATTTTGCTCTTTCAATAAAGGAAGAAGCAAATATTTTCCTACTCTGTGAAACTAAAGAAATGAGCTGATCTTGGATGAGCTTGTAAAGTGTTCTAACATAGTGGTTTTATCTTTATGTGATGTGTCAGCACCAATGTTGTGGGAATGAAGAACGCTTCAGGAGAAATCTATATCCCGTATTAATCCACCTGGAAATTCAAGGCAAATGTTATCCCCCAGCATGCCTTCATCAATTCTGTGTTTTCTCCTCAGTAGCTGAATTTTCTTTTTGGGCACTCATTGACTCAAAGTGGGAACAAAGTTTCTAACACAGTTTTTCAGTTAGGGCAGTGTGCTCCTAGTGTCTTGCTATGTTTAGAATATATTCTGAAGTATTCCTCCTCTCGGGGATTAAAGTGCACATTTTATTGAAATATTGTCAGACAGGAGTAGCTAGTTTAAAAACATTTATATCGTTACAAATTATCTTATCAAAGATAGGTATATACCTGTAACCATATTTTATTTTTGCAATCAAGCATAACAAGGCAGTTAATGAAGAGAAGGAAAGTCACCTAAGTGGTGCTCTTATTAATATTACCTTTACTGGACCAAAGTGCTTGTGATTCATATAAAAGATGAAAACAGTTGTCTATGTGACCATGGTGTGTATATCTAGAATTTTAAGAGAGATTAGATCCACATATATTTCTACTCAGTGTGTAGAAGAAAAACTAGTAATTTATTATATTAATTTGAATGACTGTTGATAATGTACAATAAGAAAAAAATAGGAAGTTGTCTATTCTTAGCAAGTTAGTGTTGTGATAAAAGTACAAGACTTAAAAAGCCAGTAACAGATTCACCGAAAATTCAATCTATTTCAGGGCAGTCTACCTGGCTTGATGCTTTTTCATCTGTCATATTCTCCTCACTGTGACGGTTAATCATCCTCAAGATTGCTGTTAGTGGCTGACCTCTAACCTTTGGCATTGGCAGTACATAGCAGTACTCAGAACCTCTTAACTCAGTTCTGTCAGTCAATTTCCCACCAAGGTTTAAAGTTGTAACTCCCCATGACCTGAAATGGAGTCACTGTTCTCAGATTTTACCATCTCCATGTGGATGTTAGGCTTTTGTACAAGTGTTGCATAATAACAGTTATTTCAATGTGTTACTGAGTCAGAAGATAGAAACCACATGGAATAGCGCAATTCTGCTGGCCAAGGTTTTCTCCAGTGCAAGTTTGACCTCAGTGGGATATTCCTTGGAAGATCTGGTTTTGTGAGCAAATGAGTTTGGAATAAGAGGTGCCATATTCTCAAACAGCCTTAATATCTTTTACTGCTTCAGTGAAATTACTGCTTCCTTCTTCAGGGAACATAGTGGTCTTCTGTATCGATGAGATTTTTAAGAAACTCCAACGAAAAAATTTGCTGTGACATTTTTCAACAAACCATTCTTTTGGCTTAACTCCCTAGAGATTAAGAGCATAAGCCAATAGAGTGCTGGATATTACCCTCAAGATAACCCCAAATGCTAATCCCTTGTTGTAACAAAAGTATTCACTGCCATTTTTGTGGACCAAAAATGGAAGGTGAAATTTTGAAGCATTCTTGAAGTGACTATTACCTCTCATCTGACCCTTAGCACTAGAATTTAAAATAAACCAAAAATGTCTAAATCAAAAAACTCAAGTGATTAGTTTTATGTAACTAATGAAAACTACATAACACCAGAAAGTACAGTTGGTGGAACCTTTCTCAGCATCCTCTGCTTTCTGACACCAGTGGAAGACAGTTGATGAGGGAAGATGGCAAAATCACAATATCCTGCTGCAGAGCCACGTTCAGTTCCTCTTTTTTTTTTTACTTCCAAGAGAGTAAGAGGTTTGTTTCCTCTCTGCATAGCTGTGTTCAAACAAATATTAGTGGACAGATCTGTCAAAATAAAAGTACTGGGGCTTCATTTACTCTCCCATCCAAGTCTGAGAAAGAGAGAGTACTCTGTAGATTTTTCTTTCTTTGTATTTGCTTTGATTAGAACACCTCTGTAGCTGGGGGTCAAAAAAGCTGGACTTTGACTTTTACTTCTTTAGGAAGAAAAGTCAGGGGATGGAACAAAACCCATTGTTTTCTGTATTAGATTAAAGCAGAACTTATAGATACAGTAAAGTATAATAATCTAGTGAGTGGATTGTGTAGAAAAACAAACACACTTTCAGATACATGCAAAAATAGTAATTTAAAACATGAAGGTATGTCTATTTTAAGTTAAATGCTGTGACATTTTCACATTGGCATTGTTTTAATTGCTTTACCTGTAATTTAAATGTCCTAATGTCATAGTTGCAAGTAGCAGAACTTTTGTGGTTTATTTTGTTATTATCTGATGCTTAAAAAAAAAGTAAGAAAAACAGTAAGGGAAAACCAGGGAAGAGTCCATACTTAGTCTTTTTGTTGCATAGTACATAGAAGTAGGGTTTTTAAAATCTGAAATTCAGAAAGAAATGTGCATATCTCCTCCTGTGCTCATTTACAAACTTCTATCATTATGCAGCTGCCAACTAAGTCATACTTTGTCTTGAAAGTGTCATACGAAATGTATTTTAAATATAGCAGAATTTCTTAAAGGAAAACATAGAGCAGCAAACACACTCCTTGAGTTTCAGATGCTTTTGAGTTGCTGCTGAGGGAGTACATGCTAAAGCTTGTTTAAACTGGAATGATTTTTTCAGTCTCTCCTTTTTCAGACTCTCACTCTTCCTTTCAGTCATTCTACTAAAAGTTTTAAGTGGAAGAAGTGAATTTTAGTGATTATGTAAGAGTCAAAACTAAACTAGAAAGTGCTTTGTAAACCTCCAACTGGTAACCACCACTAGTGTCATTCTTTCAATTTTTTATATATGCCAGTGTCAGTTACTTTAAAGTAAACTTAGCAGTAAAAAAGGAAACAATATCATCAACTTCACGGGTCAATTTGTGCAACACTCAGTGTATGAAAAATCATAGTTCAAACCATTTCTTTTATTGCTTTCTAGCATTAAATGGATGCTGCACTTCTAATGAAGTCTAACTGTATATAAATAAATACCTCTTATGCTGATAATCTCTTTTAAAAAATTCTGATTACATTTCTGTGAACAAAAAAGAAATGACCTTTCTAATCGATTGTCTCTGGCAACACAAAATCACAGAGCTGGAATGTTCTTGTATCTCCAAGGCTTAATTGTTTGTTTAGTGCTATGTGGGACTAAAATAGTCATGATTAAGTTGTTTGGAGTTTTAGTTGGGACCTGGTTCCAAATAAATCCATGGTATTTATACAAACTGACCTAGTCTTGAAATCTCACAAAACCATCCTTATATAATCTGCCTTATAAGATTTCCAGTATCTAATTGTTTGAGTCTGATTATTTGACTGTGCAAGCATGTTCTGGGTATCTGGCTGAAATGAGATTTGGTTAAAAAATGGAAAAATGGCACTGGAATTCTTGGCAAAACAGTATCATTCACACTGACAGATGAAAACTTAATGTCTTGCCTATCCATCCTAGAATTCTATTTCTTTTAACAGTGAATAAGATTTGCTTCATCTCAATAGCAAAAACCCTCTGTGCTCTTTCTTTAAAATGGTCATTTTATTTTGACTTCCAGTGCAAAAAAAGGCTGTCTCTAAACTGAGCACTGCCTTGCATCACGGAGTTTGAAAAAACAAACTTTGTAAGCTGAACATAGAAGAGAAACAACCTTCTGTGTCAGGCTGAGAGTCTTTTACATTGACTCTGCAGCTGCAGTAATCACTACAGTGGTTGGCCTATGAGTAATCTTATGCTCTTGTGGCTTCCTTTAAATTATGAACTTGTTCTTACTTATTTTATTTCTGCCATCACATTTTGTGTATGTCGTATGTGGAGGCAAGCAAAGTAAAAATATCATCAAAGATACATAATTTCAAGAATGTAGACACTAAACATTCCATGATTTTGCACAAATGTACATGGAAAGAGGCTCTCTTGATGAATGCAGGATCTTTATTCCTCTGCTGTGGCCAATTTTGTTTTTTTTTTTCCCCCCTCATTATTACCGAGATTATTTCTGAGTGAAAAAACCCTCTCACCTGCTCATGGCACCTTCTGTTTTAAATTGTTGGAGTTTTAGCTGTCTATTAAAAAAGGAGGAGGTAAAATTTTTCTGCAGTTCCTAGGGTGGCCTCATTGGTGGTATCTTCAAATGAGTGAAGCATTGCCTGTTAGTGGGAGAGAGGGAGGTACTAACTTTTATGGAGTTTGATAAAAGAGCTCTAATGTTTTATAGAGTGCTAGCTGGCAAAGAAACAGAGTAACCCCTGCAATCATTTGATTAATACTTGTTGTAAATATAAATACAAGAGTATTCAATAAACATTTTTCTGATGAAACGTCCCCCACCAAAACACATAACAAATCAATTAATCAAAATGAATTGTTAAATTAAGTGAAATATTGTTAGGTCTTTATACCTGCTGAGGATCTAGATTGAAATAATTTCTCACCAAGTGTAGCTGGGTGTGCCATCTCCTTGCTGAAACATCAAACCAGCATTCCTAGGAGGATTCCACAGTGCATTAGCTGTTAGGACCCCGTGGCGAGCAATCAGTTTTTCCTTTTCTTACCTCACAGAGATAATGGGAAATGTTTTATTTGAGAAACATGTAGTGTAGCTTTCCCTTCTATGTAAGTATGACAGCACTCTATTTCAGCCTGCCTTATGTTGTTCTGGAGGGGATCTATGCAGATGTTTTGCTGAATGTTTCCAGTTCAGCCAGCTGCATTCATTTTGTGCCTGTATGTCACTGCCACAAGGGGATTGATAGATGTGAGTGGTGACTGGATCTTACTGCTTACTCATGTCTTCAATTATATGTGTTGACTGTTTGATATTGTATTTTTGATGAAAGAAAGGTTTGAAAAAGGGAGAAATTAAAATTACAACAACATTCAATCAGTACAGTGTTCTCAGGCAGACACTGAAATTGCATTTTATTTGGCAGTTTTTTGGTCTGGTTTAACAATGAGTTGTTGTTCTTTGATGAGAAAACATGGCATTTCTGAATTTTTACTCTATAAACAAATGATTGCATTTTCCCAAAAGCACATGGAGATATTTAGATATTTTTAATAGTCAAATGATTGTGACCTGCAAATTCTTAAATGGAACTTCATTTTTATTGCTTTTTATTGAAATGGTTGAGGAAATTCTGTCATCACAGTCAGTGTTTTTAGTACTCACTATGGCAAGTTTCCACTGAAATAATTATACCCTTGGTGAAGTTTTTATAGGCTTGGAAATCTTGGAATTGAGAGCACATTTCTTCTGAGCTGTATGTTTCTCTTTCTAATGGCATAGTTTGGCACAATTATGAAAATCTTGTTTTCAGGTTTTATAATAGTCTTGAATTTAAGTGAAAGATGGGGCCCTTTTTTTTTATTGTGCATGTGTTCTTAGTATTTTAATTTATATTAGAGCGAAGAAATTTCCAGGTGTGGAGACAGCATTAAAAAGTAGAACATTTTGTCCACTAGAAGCAAGTGGGGACAGCCACTTAAAAGCCTATTCATTATCAACAAGTTTTTTTCTCCTCATTTCTGATGCAGCTGTTCTTTTAGATTGTTCAATAACTGATTCAATAACTGAACGGAAGCAGTATACTCTCTTTTCTCCATCACATACAAATGCTTTATTTCTATCCCATTGGATTAAAATAGGTAGGAAAGGGTAAGGATGAGGATGAAAATCAATGAAAATTCCTCTTTCAGACAAGGAAAGAAGGTGACTATTTCCACTTCACATCTCATGTCTGTCTATACTCCAAATCCCTCACCAAAAAACTGTATGGGGTCCAGTAAGAGGCATTTGTGTTGAAGATTGAATTTGTTTATTAAAGGTACATCCTTTGCAAGACAGTGACAGGGAGTTCAAATAAGCTTCTGTTGGTTAATGGCTTTGTGACTACATCCAAATAGATTAAGAGGACAAAGGAGAAGAATTTTTCCTTCTTTTAATGTTGCCAATAATGGATTGGCAACATTAAAATGTTTAAAATGTTCTTTGTCAGTTTAACTGCAATTAGGTCTATTATTTGACATTTGATTAGATCACAGCCCACAGAATTAAGGAGGCAGATTATTACTTGGTAGTCCTGGAACTGAGAGAGGATACTCACTATTTGTCTGTCTTTTTTTTTCCTTACTGTTTTTTTTCTTTCCTTTTCAAGTTTTAAGTTAGACTATATCTTGTTTTGAACACAGAGTAGTACAGTTAAAGAAGTTATGTGAACATAAATATTGATCTTGGAACCTGGTGAAGTACCTGAATGAGCTGAATTGTAGCTCCTGGTTTACATGGAGAATCTATATTTTTGGTGCCAAAAACCAAATTTGATAGTTATGAGATAAAATCTGTAAACAAGGTGAACCATTATGTATGGAAATATTTTCCATGAGAGACACTTGCCTTGTCTTAGGTTGTGTTTTAATAGTGAAGTAGGAATTTCTGTCTACTCAACAGTCACATTTCATCTAAATTGTACTCTGAAAGTGTTCTTCTGTAACTTCAGCTGAAGCAGATTTATGAATTGGCTGTATTAAGTTTGGTCCACGGAGTAATTAATTTAGTCTGGACTTTTGAAACTTTTTCAGTTGTTTAAGAACCCTTTTTTGGTTGGTTTGGGTTTTTTTAAGGAAGAGATCCTTTGTCTTTATATAATTGTCTGTATAATTCCTGTAATAAATCTCACAAACTTGATTTGCATGCATTAAGTTGTTCTATTTAAGTGTGGCAAAATACAATCGGACTGAATTCGTCCCTTTTCAGATGATGTAAATGTGAGATAAATATGGATGATGGATATGAGTTATTTATGTTATGTGTAACAATTTTCAGTAATACTTGGATTAAAAAGTTGCCAAATCTCTCTGAGATTTGCTTTTCCAAGAAAAGAAACCTCCACTCCATTCTGGTTGTGATTCAGCAAGTATATTGAAAACGAGACTATAGTCAGCCAGGAGAGTTCTTGTGCTTAAGCTCTCACCATTTCCACTACCTTTTTTTTGATTGGTTAACATTGCAGTCATGCTTTTTCAGGGTGGTGCTCCTTGACAGAATTGGGAAATTTCTGTAGAAATGTTTCCTAATTTCACAATCTGTTAGCATTCATCATGTTATTAAACTGCTGGAAGTAATGTCTTGGTTTATTTTTTTGTTTGAAGTGAGGGCATAATGGGATCTCTGAATGAGGAATGTGTTACACAAACAACAGATATTACTGGTCTTCCCTGGAAAGTGTTTTTGGGCTAATTTTGACAGGAACACCTTTCACTGGATGAATATAGATGATTTTGAGAAATCAGTAGAGGCTTCTTGACTAGCAGGCTCATGCTTCAATTGACTGGTTCTGGCATATGTCAGAATTACAGGAACTGCTCAGACAATGAGCTTACACTTTGTGGTTAAAACCTTGCATAGAATGGGTGTTTGTGAATAAGGAAACTGTCCTTTTAATCTTTGTACAATATTCCTAATGTCAGGGTCTATATGATGGGGTACATATATGTGGAATAAATCTGGCTTTTGTGATATTTGGTGACCATAAAGAGCCAGAAAGAAGAACAAGAACAATAGAACATTATTATTATTATCATCATCATCATCATCATCATTATTATTTTCTCACAAAAATTGTTATAGTGAATTCCTTTGAGTAGATCTACTTTTTTTTTTCCCTGAGCAGGTTCTATACAGTTCGCTACAGAGAAAAAGGTAAAGACAAGAAATGGGTTTTTCAGCTCTGCCCAGCTACAGAGACAGTGATTGACAATCTGAAGCCAAACACACCTTATGAATTTGGAGTTAAAGACAATGCAGAGGATAGTGTTTGGAGCAAGACTTTGAATCATAAGACAGTTCTCTCTAGTAAGTATTTGACAGTAGTTAATCAAATAGCTGCTGATTTTGACAGTATTTTTTCTCTATTGTGGTATTAATTAGACTAAGTTACTGATCAAGTTTTTATGGTTTAAATGCCATCCATTATGCCCCTAAAAATTCTCTTATCAATTGCTGAAACTAGAAATATTTTGGTTTTGAAAAACTACCACCTAATCTTCTGAAAGGTACTCTCTTGTCATTGCAAATAGAGGGTCCGCTGCAGGTTGATAGAATTCTAACAGTGTTGAGTACAGATACACATCAAGTGTTGAGTATGAATACTTATACTTCTGGCTGGATTCTAAGCTTTTTCCTTAGGCCATAAATAATAAGATGATCAAGTAATGAACTAATCCATCAACCATCACCCAACTAATCCATTGAATTTATTTTCCATCATGAGTGATGGAAATTATTAGCGTTATTTGAATCTTCTTTTACACCTGCATTTACATTGAAGCTGGTCTTCAAGTTAGATGGAGCCTGTCCTGCCTCAATGAGCCCTTTGTTACTCCACTCAAAAGATGAACTTGAAGCTAATTTACAATCAGAGTATTATATTTATCATGTCTGAAGCATGCAGTGTCATGTATGCTTTTGTTTTTGTTTCCATGGAGCAGTGTATAACACCTATGGCTGGATATCATTAATATTTTAAGGTTCTCCTCTGAAATCCCAAGACAATGCAGGAAAAGTGATGTCAAATTAACCCTTGTAAAACCATGTACTGCTGAAAGAATCACTCATACCAGTAGAGGAAACAGGCATCAGTCGAGTTTTCCTCCTTGTAATGAGAAGAGGACTTAACAGATTATCCCATTTGATTTATTTTCCTCAAGTATTTGTATAAAGGTATTTTGAAACATGATGTTGCTCAGAAGATGGTGGAAACTCCTATGCTTAGTATTTTTAGCTTGACTCAAAATGTAAAGAATGGGAATTCTCATTAGAGAGCCTTATTCATATGAGATTTCCAGCTGAAATTTAATTTGGACTTCAGTTTTGATTGTAGGTGAGTTACAGAGCTCAATATACTTGAGGATAGGGGAAGGGAGCAGTATGGTGGCTTATAACACTGGGAAAACCTTCATACTCCCTAATAAACAGTTTTGTTGGCCTTAATTATAGAGTACAAAGCTGTAAGTTTGAAGCACCTGCCCAGTGTCCATGGAGCTCTTTTAGCAGTCCAGAATAATGCCATGGATATACCATAGCTTAAAGAGGATAATGGTGGTAGCCTTTATCTATACCTGATTCACAAAAAGCTCTGCTTTGCAGCCTTACAGATATCCTACCAAGTGGGTTTTTTCTGGTTTTTTCTACATTTCAAACATCTTAAAGTCATCTGTAGAGCAAGTGATGAAATTTATTTCAGCACTTAGAATAAGAGGGAGTGATGAGTGCAAATATTTATAGTTTATTACTTGTTCAAGACTGGTGAAAACACCACCAAATTTTATCTTTCTATATGATGTATTTCTAAATTCTGTTTCTTACAGACATTTTACATTTTTAATAGGTCAGGAGAATCATTCATGTTAGTTTATGGTGACCCATTGAATTTGGTTGAAAGATTATTTCTTCTAAGAGTTCATATTCTATTTACATAAGATTTCTTTTGTCTGCAGTGTAGACTTGTGTATTCAGTGGATGCTTCTGCAGCAGTTAAATCCCAAGAGTTTGTAATTACCCTGCATGTCTACATTCTGGTCTACTGATAAAGAATCTTATAATGGGAAAGTTGTCAGCACTTTTGAATTCAAGCCTTTCATATTTTTTGTGGTAGATACAGAAAATGTGGCCAGTAAACAGAGAGTGCATATTTATAATAAATGTACAACCAGATGCCTGTAAAGTTTATCAATCAACACAAATAGACATTTCTTTTCTGTGCTAATTTCTTGTTTTGTGTCAAGTTCTTCTCATATAGGAGAAGCATCTCAACCTAAACCGAACATCCTTCACTGTAAATGTTCTTGTTCCCACTGAAGAATATATCAGTTATACAAACTGAAAGTTCTTGTGCATGTTCCTGGATTTGCTGAATCCACAGGCCGAATTTTTGTTATATACTAAACATGTTGGGAGGGGCTGGGAGGAGAATCTGCTTTTAATTCATGATTTGAAAACACATGAAAGGCATGGCAAAAGTTCAAATTTATTTAACTGATTTTTTTTCAGAAGAGATGAAAGTAGCTTATTTCAGACTGTCTTGCCATGATTTTCTCATGAAGTGATTCAAAAACTTCTGTCACTTTTCCCTTGAATTTAGGCCAATAGTAAGTCCTGTTATTTAGAAGTATCGAGCACTTTGAAAGACTTGTTTCCAACTTAAAGGTGTCTCAATTGATATTTCTTTAGAGTTGAATTTTTTTTTCTACTTCTCATCTGTTTAGGATGGAATTTGGAAAAAACATGTAGCTTGACTCTTGTTTGCACATCCATTGTTGGAAGGGCAGCAGAAAAGTGTAAAGGTGGAAGATGCAGAGAAAGTTTGAAGCAGCATGCTAGAATTGAGTAGGTGCTGAACAGGACTTTTTCTTGACTTACTCAACAGCTGCATCGCAAGAAACTTCTAATACTTAGAAACTAAGAGGAAAACTTAAGAGAAAAAAATTCAGAGTTTAAGTCTGGGAGTTTGTTGAAACACTGAGATAAACAAAACCATAAACAAAACAAGAAGAATACATTTCATTTCCTTGTTGTCAAAATGTGAAGAGTGGGACTTGCAGATATATTAATGGATCTGGAGACACAGGACAAAACAATTTTTCCATGGTGTGTTTTTATACAGGCTTTTTATTAAGCCTTCTAACTTTCCAAGCTGACAAATAAAAGGTGGATAAACTTGGTTTGCTTTGCTTTGGACAAAAAAAAATAATAATTCTGTGAATTTATTTTTCTTTCTGTCAAAACAGGTAAAAAAGTAAATGGACAACTCCAGAATATGTATAAGTTGGTACCTAATTCCCAAACACAGGTATGCAAAACAGTCTCTTTTTGAAGCTGATTCGTGTTTCATATGATCAAATTTTTTATTCTCTGTTAGTGTTCAGTGAGAAAGAAATTATCAAGGCCACAAACTGCCAATATAGAAAACAATCTGTTAAATGCACTGTGTGGAAAATGTTTAAATGTGTTGATGGACAAAATAATTGAGAACTGTAATTGAGATGATTACCCACACTTTTTCCAACCTATCTCAGATAAATCTGATGGTTTCCAGCTGTAGATTCAAAATTTAGAAGTTGCTTATTCCTTTGTAGAAGTCAGGTTTATTAAACTGTGATATTTGTTGTGATTAGTTAACTTAGGGAAAACATGGTGATGTGATTTTATAGAGTAATTTTGTATATACTCAAGTTTTCTAAATTAGTCATCCCACTGAATTCACTGATAGTTCCCATATGTGAAGCAAGTGTTTGCAGAACCAGAGGAAGCTGGAAAGGGCAATTTAATCAAGTTTGCTAGGCTGTCCATTAAATCCTTTTATGTGGCATGGTAAAATTTTTACCACTTAATTTAAAAAAATTGATTTTTATAAATAAAGATTTTTTTCCCCTCACTTGACTTTTTCCATAAACATTCTCAAACAAGTATGGATAGATTTAATTTGTTTATGGGTTCATGTACCCAGATTTATTTTTCTTCCAAGAGCTGAAGCATAAATGAAGGCTCTCTAAATCAAGCCAGCTAGTGGGTTTTAATACAGTGAAAAAGAGACATTTAAGTCATAACTTTTGAGCCTTACCAATTCTACTATGAGATTAAATTGGTTTCTCTATATTTCCTTTCCTTGTTTTTTAATCAAAGTGCAATTTTCAGCATTTAATCTTCTGGAGGATTTTTTTTTTTTGTTCTGCTACTTTTTAGGTTATTATCCCTGAGGCAGACTATGGACAACGTCCCAAGAAAAGTTGTAGAAATCCCTCTTACTTTAAAGATTTTAGAGGGTTAAGTAATGAGTGTTAATTATTACAAAAGAATAAACCATTCTTCACAATTCTCTTCTGTCTGAGATTTTCCAAATATTTTCATGGTAGGAAATGGTAATGCATGTTTTCTCATTGTTTGTTTTTCATATTTCAGAATATTATAAATGGTCTGTAATTAGCAGACCTGGAATTCCTTCAGGAATCAAATCATAATTCATTAAATACATTTTCTTCTAGGAATAATTAGGTATGCACAGAATCATAGAATCAATGAGGTTAGAAAAGATCTTTAACTTCCTCAATTCCAACTGCTAACCCAGCACCACCGCCATGTTTACCATTAAACCATGTCCTCAAGTGCTGTATCCATGTATTTTTTAACACTTCCAGGCATGATGATTTCCCTACTGTTTTCCTGGGCAGTCATTTCCAATGCTTGACAGCCCTTTCTGTGAAAATGAATTTTCCTAATATCTGATCTAAATCTCCACAGTGCAACTTGAGGCCATGTCCATTCACTTAGGGCAGTAATATTTCAATAATTGCATTACATACAGAGTAAGATCAATGGAATGCTTACATTATTGGAAATATACATATGTCTTGAGTTCAGGAGAAAAGGTTTTATTTGTGAGTAATATAAATCCAGTTGGTTAGATATTCAGGAGGGTGCTCATCTCATTATGTTGCTTTACTGTTTACTGAAGTCACCTTTACTGTTCTTCCCCTTGGTCCCACGAGCGTCTTTAAAGTTGCACAGCCCAAGATCAGGGAATTCACCCTGGACCATGGAGTGCAAGCTGAGTTCCTTTGCTCCTCTTAGCAAACCCTGTGTGCCAGAACCCTGACTGTTATGCTGCTTCTGTGCAAGTAGGGATTCTATTTATGCAGGAGAAGTCCTGAGAAAATGAGCTAAACCAGTTCTCCAAATATTTGCGTGGCTCAAATATGAAAGGAAGATTAGAGCCAACATCTAGTCTTTTTGTGATCTTCACAGGGCTCAACTCCAGAGCAGCACTGCTTTATCACCCTCCAGAGAATTATCATGAAAACATACCATAGATTATTCTAAATGTTCTCTTATCATTCTTGTTTTAGTGGTGCAAAAAGCCAAAAAGCAGATAGTTCACATTGTTCCTTCAGTTTCCACAGCACTAGGTGTGGTATGGTTCAGTGGTGTGGTCAGATCATTGATGCAAAGCCAGAATGAGTGTGATTTAGGCCAAGTTTGTTTGCACTTTATTTTGCTCCAAAGACACAACTGACTCATATCAACATGGTCCTAACTCTTCTCTGTAAGGACATTTTTAAAGGCTGTTTATGAAAATAACGTTACCAACCCATCTAGTCATTCTGCCCTTTCAACATCAGTCACATATCATCTTGTGTTTCTTTTGGCAGTTTCCTCCTTTAAGTTTGTCTAAGCTCCCAGGGCTGTGTAAGCAGCAGCTCAGGAGAGAGTGGAAGAAAAGGAGTGTTCTAGAATGCTCATTCTTCTTCCCTTCATAAACAATGGGTAGTGGTAGGACAGAAACAATGCAGTAGAAATTTATTTCCTCTTCTTTCTGGTTAAGTTCCTCTAGTTTCATGTTGGCCTGGAAGGTGGAGTCCTTCCCAGTTTTCCAGCCAAAAAGGACTCTTAGCTTCTACCATTTGTTAAACTCTAGAAGGAAACATTCCTGCTCTTCCAAACCTTATTCAGTCCAGACTGGCCATGATCCTTCCTTGAAGAATCTATTATGTGCATGCCAGTTAATTTTGGCTTTTTGAAGTATCAGAATACAACACAGAAAGAAAGAACAAGTCTCTTAAAGTAATGTTACCATGTTCACAGAACATTTGAGATTTGCAGTTCTGTAAGAATATGCTGTATGTATATGGTAAGAAGTGAGATGCCTGACCTATGGTATGATTTACATCTCTCATTTTCCTCTGAAAATAAGGAATATATTATTTGCCATCTTCTTTCATGATGGCAGCAGCTGTTTAAATAACTGCTGTTCCTAATACCTATATGCTTTATATTCCCTATCTGAAAAATATGGTTGATAGTGCCATTCCTACAGATGATGGGCTGACATTTCCAAAATAGTTTGTATAAGTAGTAAATATTACTAGGACTATCTAAATTAGTCACTTTGTGGAAACTGAGAAGAAAGCTTTGACAGCATGGGTAGATTTCAAGTGCTGCAGTTACAGATTTGTACAGGTGAGCAATCTAATTATAGCAGCTGAGGAACATGGATTTCATGTCAATTATTCATTCCTGAGTGAAAAACTGCACTTTTAATATATTTAAAGGTATTTTGAGTTTTTATAGTGCTATCATTGTAGCCATCCATTATTAGTCAACAAAGAAAGAATGTTCTTGTCAATCTAAGAACAGTTTACTAGTAAAAAGGCTGATAGTAATTATGATTAGAAGTTATACAGTAGAGGTTACACAAGCACTCACTACAGCCTCAGAGCTGTTCATTTGATTGTAAAGCTGCTGAGGAGAAATGCAATAAAATGGACACCTTCTTCTAAAAAATGCGTTCCATCCCCTTTGTTAGTCACATGAATAGGAGGGCTACTTCAAAAGCTGATCATCTGCAACACAATTTTTTCATTAGAAAACAAAATAGAAATGTAAAAGAGGAAAAATATAGAAGGAAGATTATTTTTATCCTCATATAATGACAATTTTTTCACTAGAAAACAAAATGGAAATGTGAAAGAGGAAAAATAAAGAAGGAAGATTATTTTCATCCTCATATAATGACAATGATTGAGTCATGTTCTCACCAATGCAAAACTGTTATTAGGTAGCAGACAGTGATCACAGAGTAAGTTGCCTCCATCCATTTCCCCAAGAAAAGGTTCATCTTACTTGTGGAGATTGGCCTTCTTCCAGCTTCTTAAACTTTGGTATGTGTTTAATGTGTACCCAACCATTGTTTTTAAAGCTTTTCAGAAGTATTTAAAATAGAATAAAAATAGTTATGCTTAGGTAAATGATTAGCACTTTGTCATCAAATGCTGACTTCTCAAGTGTGCAAGTGTTCTTTCACATCAAGTAGGCCAGATGGCATAAAGCGCAAAATTACCATTCTCTGGTTCTGATTTCAGCGGAATGCATTTAGCATGGAAGGAGTTATTTTCTTTCTTGTAACTCAAATATAAGTAAAACAATTCCCTTTTAATATATGTAGCATTTTTATGTCGTTAGCTTTACAGTCTACCTTCTCTCATCACTTGAGTGTATTATTAAGCTTTCAGAATTTGTTCATAATTCTTATCTTTGTTATCAACTGTTTTCTGTGGGGTCCATTCAGGTATTCCTTTTTTTTTTTTTAACGGTATCAATATAATTTCACATTCACATTTAGGCAAGATGTAATCTGGGTCAAAGAGATATGAACAGCATAAGAGTCGAAGTATTTAGCATAAAAATTTAAGAATCATGTGGGTGGCTGGCCGCTTGTGCTTTGGAAACAATTCCACTAAATAAAATTTTTGTGAGTGAATCTACTTAAATCAGGCTATGCACCAAAGAGTGCTAATGGTTTACAAATGTGCACCTGGTTCTGGAATAGTCTGTGCTCTAAATATAGTGTTCCTGAGAATATATTTGTGTCCTGTGACCAAATAGTAATTGCATATATTTCACATGTTTTGCTGTAGTTAAATTTCATCTTTTCTTCAGCATTTTGCACTACTCCCCAGTGAGTGCTCCAGAGATCCTTGAGAGAAAAAAGAATTGGGATTTCCTAAACTGTCGAATACTGTGATTTTATTAAGCAAAACATCTCAAGCTGATAGAAGGAGATCAAAATGCAGTATTACCACATTAGCCTGTGGGAACTGAAGCACAACCATCAGGGACCAGGGCCAGAGCCATATCCAGTGTTTAATTGGAACAGGCATGGTATTGGATTAGAACCCTCTATTTTTATTACTCAGTTCAATTACTATTATGGCAGTTCTCCTAAGGCACTACTTTTATCCATTTTTTCTCTTTTTTTCAGATTATACTGAGTGATAATAAGAAATTGGTCCCTGTCACAATAATCAAACAAAGTAAGTTTGTGCATTGTTTCAAATGTATTCTTCTACTCCGCAAGAGTAACTTGAGACTAAAATGAGTGTCAGGGCAATGGGATGTCCTGCAGCTGGCCCTATAATAACATAAGCACAGAATTTCAGTTTCAGCAAAATTAATATGCCAGGGGAGGGAGATGCACAATTAGGACATGATGTAGAGAAAACAGAGTTTGCAGTCTCTTAAACTGAATATAAATACAGAAAGGATTAGGAGGGTGTCCTAATCTGCAAATATTGAGGAAAGGTTTTTAGAATGCTGGGGTTTGTTTCAGGTGTGGTTTTGTTTCTTATTTCAGTTTTTTATTGTTGTTGTTTTAATTAGCTTCTAATATCCCTGTGTTGTCTCCACAGTTATTCAAAATCGGACGCAGTCAAAAGCACCAGATAGTTCTTCTCTCCCGGGAGCAATATTAGGTGACTAGAAGATATTTTTATTATTTCTCTTAACCCCTGGTTGAAACTTAGAATTGTGCAAATGCTTTTAATTTTCCGTGATCTTAATTGTTTTTCCTTGCATATCAAAGGGTATTTTGCAGCTGGTGCAGACAATATTTGTTACATTTTATGGCGGTACAGATGGTTCAAGAATGTTGTTACTTAATTGAAGTAGAATCATTTCATTGTCATTGTATTTAAAAGAAGAAACTGTGACTGTTTAAGTGAAGGAGTTCTTTCATACTTCAAATGAAGTTCTATGGCAAAGATCTTGTTGAGATGAGGGATTGTTCTTACTGAGCTTTTAAGGTAGCACAGTAACATCACATCTACAGTCACAAACCTGACATATTAAACTACAGAAATCTTGCCATTAGAAATTGATGATAGATCTCAGGACATTACTGTTTCCCTCCAAGCCATTCAGTTTCATGCTTTTTGTTCTTGTTTCACCTATAAGAATATGCAATATTGGCTTAGAACATTAAACCGGGGGAAAGTCTGTCGTATAGGGTGGTGAACTCCTGGTCTGCCTGAAATTTGCATGAAAGGCTCACTGCATCATGTACCCTGTGACCAATTTATTCCTGGATTTATTGTTTATCCCTTTATATATTTTCTATGACTGCATAACTTTGGCTGAAGCTTTCTTTGTGTGAGTTTCAGCGTATTGATGTGAGTCAAACACATACATGAAAACCCAGTCTGGTGTTGAGCCCACTTGGCCCACCAGACAGAATCTGTCCCAGTATCTGTGATGCTGCAGTATTCCAGAGTTGTGTGTTCCAGTGTCAAATGCTTTCCACCTCTGATAAATCATGAGATGGTGGTGATAGAAGGAGTGGCATAAAGGGCAAATAGCATCAAATGGGGATAGAACAAATTCATTTTCCAGATATTCAGAGTGAGCTCCCAGTGGTTTAGTAGTAGTTACTCATCTGAGAGAGCAGACTGTGTGCTTTCATGTCTTGGAATTAATGTCATGGAATTAATGGCATACGTCTTTCTCTGTAGTGCACCTAATTGTTCCAGGTCTCAATGAAAGTCAGCAGAAACTTCCTCCTCTCCTGACAATAGATGACATACCTCAAGCATCCAGGAAAAAACTGGGTAAGCAGAAATGCTAAACAAATGAGAAATGCTGAAAACCATTTTGCACTGTGAAAATAATGATTCATAAGTCATTAAATCCTTGCTGTAAGTTTTTATTTTTAAAATATCTTTTAATGAACAAAACAAAACCAAAACCACATGTTTTTAACATAGCTTGCAGTGATTGTGCAGTGGAAATTCATTGGGTCCTAAAGGTACTCAGCTGTCCACGTTGGCTTACTTAGTCAAACTAAAGTGGGACAGAAATAAATCTGTGGTAAAAGAGAGCAGATACATCTTTGTAATTACTCTCTAATGTCTGTTCTTTTAGCTAAGAATGAAACTGGAGTATGGCCTGCTGAATCCAAAACACCAGAAGTTCAAGAAATCTCCCCACAGTCCCTTCCAGGTAATGAAAATTCTGTTTTTAGAAACTCTGTGGAATATCTTTGCCAAATACATAAACTAAAATGAAACCCATCTTTGTGCTCTACAGTTAAAATAGGAGCTGGAAAACAGGAGGATAGTGGCTGAATTAGCAAGGAGTGGTAATGTGGATAAAAATCCAAATCTAATTTTGGACAAAAGTTTCAGGTGATATAATTATTAGGTTTCTAAAACTACTTAGAATTAGAATCATACTTTGCGGCATGCCTTGAAATTTGAAAAATGGTAAAGTGAGGGTTTTTTTGTGTAACACAGACTACTTTATGAATTTGTATGAGAAGTATAGTCATATGTTTGAACATTTTCAGTCTGGAGGCAGGGGTGGAAAGGACTGGAAAGAGCTGAATTGCTCAGAGTCGAATGATGAAGATCAACTTATCATCCACTTTATTGACCCACATTTCAGAATTGCTTAAGAAGGCATATGCCTATCTTCATTTTCTATAGTCTGGCCCTAATCCTATAACTGTGTTGAAAGTCTTGGTTCTGCTGTCACAGGAGACAATAGCTGCCTTCTGCCAACTGCTTTGCTGAAAGGAAGAACGGATGCTTGAACAGTGGCAAGATTTTAAAACTAAAAAGGAATTTGAGGAAACAATAACCAGAGGTTTGCTTTGGTTTGGTTTAGACATATTATGGATCTTGCTGGCATTAGTCTCTTCTGTCTGTCAGGCCTTTCCTGGCTGGATGGAGTAGTGTAGTATGTGGTTTCTTTGACATCACACTAGTCAGACAGATACTACCCTTAAATATGATTGTGTTTATTTTATTCATTAAGTATATAAAAAAATGCTATGCTTAACTTCATCATAGCACCTTAGTCTTAAAAAAAACCAAAGCAGAATAAAAAACCCTTCAAAAAATACATAGGGAATTGAAAAGGTGTAAAGAAACGCAGCAGTGTCATGTAATCATTGACAACAATCTTTCAGACTAACTAATCCATCTTTTTTTCTTCTATGAAAATGCTAGAACTTTATTTTCTACTCAATAGATAAATGTATTTTCCAAATTCTACTTTAAACCGTTCCTTCCTGTCTGCAAAACCTTCATAGGGATGGCTCTTTACTGTTCATCCTAAATATTAAGAGGGGAAAAAGCAATGCCTCTTCACAAGAATTTACTATCAAAGGACGCATTGAAAATGTGTGGATCCTTTTCAGAAAGCTGTAAGGAGTCTTTTTAGGTTGTTTGATTGGTTTGTTTTCTCTTACAGTGCAATGTCTCTTTTGGAATTAAATTTTTGTACTATGTTACTAGATTATTTACCTTGTTTAAGTAACTGCTGTTCAAGAACTGGCAATCTGGAAGTGTGTTTTCTAGAACTTTGCCATTTTTTGTGAAAGTGAGAACTGAATACATTTTTATATGGTTGGTTCTCCATCAGAATCCATGTCCTCAAATCTCAGCCCTCAAGCTTGAATTCCTCTAATCAAAATGTGTCATTCCTTGTTGATGGAATGTATTGGTCAGTCAGCTAAGGAATGTGAAATGTGGCAGCTGGGGAGGAGAGCATTGGTTCATTCCATTTCCTTTCCTTTGTGCTCTGTAATTATATTTATGTACCAACATGTAGAATTTCTAACCATAAAGAATGCCGTGTCTTGACATGGCAAAGAATTGTATGTTTATGAAGTCCAAGAAGTTTTCATTACTCTCGTAATAATTGGCAAGTACTCTCTTTTCTTGTAACAATTTAGTAACAATTTGTAACAACTAAACACATTCTTATTGCTCTCACACCAATAGTTACTTATGGAAATATTTGGAATTTTCATCTTCCATTTCAAGCTTCCTTTGTGGTTTTGCTTCCATGCCTTTTTTCCCTGTGGTGACCATTCCTTTCAGATATTATTTGTTGATCTCAGCACCAGTGCCTCATGTTAGAGTATGTCACACTCCATTGTGGTTATTTCAGTTAAAGGAAAAAAAAAAAAAAGTAGCCAGGAAACAGAGAAGTGCAAATTAATCCTTTAAAAGAAAAATGTTCTTCAAGTCGTGCCATGGAACATGGAAAAAGAACTTGTCTGGCTAAAATGCTGAAGTATTCTTTTATGAGTAACTTAGGTGAGAGATCTGAGCACCAACCCTCAAACCCTTTTCAAGGGTTGCATTTAAACAGTGTAGTATATAGACATAATTAATTGAGTTTAGCAATAGGATCTACTTCATTATATTTAAATCAGACATTGCTATTTGAAAAATCATACTGGATTCTTTGAGTAAGGCATAATAATTATTTGCTGTGGCAGTTTTAAGGAGTGGTGCCAGACTGGCAAGAGCACAGTTATTTAGCAGGAGCTCTGTGCTGTAGCAGCTGTTGTGTCATCAGCCATACTAGAAGGGAAGGGAGCTCCAAGTATTTCAGCAAGCAGTCCATCTGAAAGGCTCTGTGAGCTGGGCTGCTCTTGTATTCCACTGGCTCTTCATCAGAGGGTGTGTTCTGTGATGTGACGCAGTTTAGTAACTTTTTTTCATGTATTTGTCTACCAGGAATCCCATCATTTTCTTAATTTCAATCCTCCCCTCCCTTGGCATGCATTTCCATGGAAAGACTTGTTAGTAAGCTCTTTCATTCTTTGTTTTTGCCAGGCTTGTTACAATATTTTCCGCTCAGGACTAATTTATTCTTAACATAACAGCTCAAATCTCTTGTGTTTTCCTCAATCTTTGAATTGTTGTCTAATATACCTCAAACTACTGCTACAATTTTTTTTCTCTGCTAAATGTGTCTTTCTAATAACTTTACAGGGAAATTGGAGCTCACCAGCCCTTAGAAATATGAGCACATATGAGTTCTTTCATGTCCCAGACATGAAGTTTTTCTGTAAAAAAAAAAATAAAAGAATAGCAAAAAAAGAGAGCTAGTTATTTATGTGGGAGGTCATACTACAAATTTAGTGAATTAGATTTGTGAAATATGGAATAGTCTTGAAATGAGAAGTGCCACCTGTGAATCCATCAACTAGGGTTCATGTTCAGTTGAAATAACTCCTTTGTTGCCATGTCTCCCAAGTTCTGTTCCTCCTGTCCTCATTCTGCCCCCTGAAGAGTTCCCCTTGTGCTCACAGGGTATATCAGGAGTGAGATTAATGTTTTCATCATAATGTCTTTCATCATCATGAAGATGAAAAGAGAATCAAGAGAAATCAGAGGAAACAGTTTAAGAAACATTGCCTAGGTGCATTCTTGCTGTATTCCAGGCTGTGATGATAAAATAACTTGGCTGTGTTAATGCTTTACTTTGCAGACAGCCTTGAACCACTACAATAGGCCTAGCTTACCTGCTGCCCTGGAATAATCAGAAGCATTTCTCTTTTCTCTAATTTAGCTTTCATGGCCTAAACTTTCTTCTTCCTGTATCTTCTTTTTAACAAAAATATCTGTCTTATTTTCATGTCATCCCTACAATGTTTTGTGCAAAACTGAGAGCTTGGTTTCTTTTGTTCTAATTCTAGGGATGTTTTATCTTGTTCAGCTTGCTCAGCAAAGACACATTTCACTTGAGTGTAAACCCTCTGACATCATGAGTTCTGTATTTGCTTGTGTTTGAGTTTCTTTTCATTATTGCACCTCACCAACAAGAAATGTTAGATTTTGTACTGCTCCTGAGGTACAGGTAGTTAGTTGTTGCTTCAGTATTAAGAGTGAAGTTTCATAGAGAGAAATTTTTCTTCCTTCTCTGGACAATGAACTGCTCCTTGCACTGATGGCAGAGACAGCACTGTGACTGACTTAGAAGATTAATTGAGCCATAACAAAGCAGCATCTGTAAAGACTCCAGACTGTGTGACACATTCTCCAAACTAGAAAATAGTGTAACTGTAATAACATCTGAATCCCACTATTTAGAATGTGGGAAACAGTGCCTTTTTTTCACTAAATGAAGTAAGAAGCTTATAAACATCCATGATCAGCTCTTGCTTGAAGTGTGTTAAATAGATTGTGGAAAAAGCTTGGAGAGCATGCAGGAAAAACCAAAATGTCTTCTAATGTGTCTCAAAAAGAAAGCTATCTTTTATTAAATTAATACTAAAACTTAGTGCTATATTAATGCCAACCATCAATATTAAAGATCTCTTCCAAGTAGCTACATGCACTAAATACTGTGCAATTTGCTCTGTGGAGGGCATTAATGTGCTTGTGGCATTCAAGGCTGAGAACTTACCATTCTGTGCTCCATAGCCATTGTCATTTTACAGTCTTAGATGACCAATTCTGGGTACTGCATGACTGATTAAACACCTCTGGGATCTCCAGCAAGATGCAGAGGAAAGAATTGACCTTGACTGACTTACTATTGGCATCAATCATTATATGAAACAGCTTGCAGAGTACAGTTATGCAGTGGTTTATTAAAATATGGCCAGCAATTCAGTTTAGGTACATTTAATTGCTGTTTAATAAACTGCCTGTGTATTACTCTAAAAATGTACAATTAGAAGAATGAATGGAAATCAAAACCTATTCTATAACAAATTCTATAATTACTAGAAAATTAGTAATTTTCTGAGATTAGTAATAATTCTGAGATATTACAGGTGAGTATTTCTTACGTTCCTGAAAATTTTTTGTATTAAAAGGATTAAAAACCATTCTGAATAACAGGGAAAATATTTGTAAATATTTTGTGCAAATTGCTTTGTAATGTAATGGATTTTGTTTACAATCTATTGTAATGAATTTAAGAAGCTGTAACAGAAGTACAGTGTGACCTTAACTTTGCTGTTCATGACTTCTGTTTTCTTTTGTTAATATAAAACTGCAGCAAAATAAATCCAAAACATCATATAGATTTCACATGTGAAAACAAAAGTAAATATTAATCATGGTGGAGTTGAGCTGCTGTTGAAATCATTCTAATCATGTGATGTGAAATGGTGATAAGAAAAGCATGAGCCTTTGGGTAGTAGACGAAGAGAAGTTCAAGGGGATTTTAAATTACATTAAGGTTCTTTCTTCTAGCTCAGGCTGGGAAAACACACGGACCTGAAGCTTTTAGATCGACGCCTAAACCCAAATTGGTGCAAGCTCAAAACATCCCGGGTAACTAATTTTTCTGCTTTTTACGTTCTTTCTGCATTAAACACTTTTTTACCTTCTGCAGAATTTTTCTACTATTTGCTGCATCCTCTTTGTGTTGGCTCCCAAGGAAGTCCTGATTAAAATATTCTGGTTTCTTTTGTGGTTTCAGTGACTAATACTGGAATGAATTGTAAAGCAGGATGTGTCTAGCTCTGACTGAACTGTGGTTTTCACGGATTTCACTGCGTGATTCAATTTGATTTTTGAAATAAATACTTTCTGTCTATGTGATCTGCATGTTTGACATAACATAAAATTTCCATCTGTAAAATTTACCTCAGTGATAGATTTTAAATAATTACTTCCTTGATTTTCCTCTGATTACAGATTCTTTTAGGTAACACCAACAGCAAAGAGTAAGAACAATTTTATATAGCATGTGATGGGATATAACTGTATTTGCCTTAAAGGAAAGAGAAGCTCTACTGATTTTTAAAATTTTTTTATCTCAATATTGTATGGTTAGTTTTGTGATTTGGTGTAACACTTATTTAGTTCTGTTTTTCAGAATTCTAAATTCCCTAATGTTGATTTTATTGCTTGTATTTTCTTCCCTGAGCCATGCAAAATTGCAAGGACAAATCTAAACTTCAGGTTGTATTTAATTCTATTTTTTTAAAAACGTCACTTAGATTTTTCTAAAGCACAGCTAGTCTGCATTCAGGAGGATGTATGATAAAGGAAAGGACCAGGAATGCTTGCAGGACTGAAATGCAGATCTTCCCATGAAGAGAACTGTTAATGTTTCTCAATAAATGCATTTTACACAATCTTATGGATTTACATCAATGTCTTACTTGCACTTTTTTCTTTTTTCATTTAAATTTGACAGCAGATTCCCAGAATTTACTGAAGCAAAACCAGCAGTCAATCTAATTTCATTTTAATTTCTAATTACCTTTTTTTAACCATACTCAACTTTCCTTGGTTTTGCTATGTTTCAAAGATTAAAATATGAAAACTAATCAAGATGGATCATTGATTAATTTTAAACTAGGTGCTTGAAGTTACTGGCAGATGTTCATTGTCAAATTCTCATGCTTGATAGATCTTTGTCTAACAATTAAGGAAAAAAGGGCTTCCTTCATATTCCACATACCTTTTAAAGTGACAATTTCTGTGGTTTTTTTCTCTAGATTGGAACTACTTTTTCTTTTTTTTATTAATTATCATTTTTTCAGGAGTGGTCCAGAAGCCAAATATAAATCCATGCTGTGCCTTGTATTATTCTTAATCAAGAGACATTTTGGTTATTTTTCTTATCGTAGCTTCTAACGAAATACAGCTACTTCCTTCTGGATACAGAATCCCTGATGCTCCAAAAAGTCCATTGACAGAACTTGGTAATTACTTTCTTTGTAAATATGAGTAAACTTTACTGAAAAAATTATCTTCACAAAGCTTGCTCCCATAAGAGAAGTAATGTAATTAAAACAGTAACACAATCTTATATTGTGCCCCTTTTGGGATGCTCTGTACACCCCTTCGTTGCACAACTGGACTCTAAGCTCGGTGCTTTGGTGCTTGTGTTGGTGATGAGTGGGGATATTTCAGCAAGTTATGAGCATCTGGAGTCCTGTGCTGGGAAGAACACGATGTTTGTGTGGATGCTTTGTTCTTCCTCCCTTCTCTCTTACTTTCTTCTGCTGGGAGACATCTCAGATGTGAGCTCACCGCATAGGGGACCATTTGTATATGGTAGATATTATTTCTGTGTCCTTGTTGTTAACCTAAACTAATTTTTGTCGAGTTCCAAGTGTGCAGTTTTTATAACTGATGTTGTTGAGCTGTTTGTGGCAGGGGGTGTCCAGTGCCAGCCTTAGTCCCACCTCTCACCATCTGATGCCTCTGTTCCTCTATATTGTACCCTGTGTCTCCCTTGCTCAAGACCTCTGATTTCATAACAGGCCCGTATTTTCTCTGTGTTTGTGTTAAAATAGCTCATCCTAGCAAAACTATTACTTGCTGCTGCTTTCAGTATTAACAGCTATTACACTGGTTACCTAGAGGGCCCTTGAATCAGATTCATTTCTATGACATTAAGCATTAGTCAAGAAGTTATTATAGAATAGTGCTGGCTTATTAGGATGGCCTACTTTTTCTTAATCTAGTCTGCAAAATTTTAAAATAATTTCCAGGAATGCCTCTTATGAAATGCATATTTGAAGTAGATTCTCAAGAACATGAAAATAATCTTCATAATCTGTTCTTAATTGGTTAGATTCTCTTGACAGCTCTTTTCCAGATATGTTTGAGGGAATAGGGAGAGACATTTGGTTAAATCCAATTAGAAGCAGCACTGGAAAAAGAGAAACACAGTGATTTAAAAACCTATTTGATATAAATGTAGTTGGAAAACTGAAAATATTAGGGATGTAAAATATTTTTTCTTTCTATAAAAAAAAAAAGAATAATCATATCCTATGTTTGTCTCAGTGGTAAATGTGGAAGAATAGCATTTGAGGGAAAAATAAGTGTTTCATTCAAGTATTTATTATGATTTTGTTCTCATGTCCTCCATTCCCTTTGAATCGTTTCACTCGGCAAAAGTGGGATTTCATTATGAGAGGCTAGGCCCAGCCATTGGGTCAAAGGGAGCATCTGTGCTCTCCATGAAATCACTGCTGAAGTCAAAGATATTCTGTGAGAGTCGGGGCATGGTTATACAGAGGAAATTTCTCTGCACTGTACCTCTGCATGCTTTGGTCACCTGCTGTCATAAAACCAGCAAAGTAAGCAAAATTTAGTTTATGAAATTCAACTGTGTGTGACCTGTATTCTGCCCTAGCTCCCCTGAAGAATTTTTTGTTTATTTTTCCATCTGGATTGTGCTAGAGGGAGATCTCTCCTTTGTTTTGTAGACTTCCTGTGTGGTCAGTATATTTTTGGATTCAAATGTTTCTGAAAAGATAGCTTTGTGAACACGCATTCAGTGTTGTGATGCATCTGGGAAATCTCTTATAGTTCTTGCTGGGTGTAAATGGATCAATGGAAGCTTTTGCCAAAAGCTGTGAATCGTATGGCTTTTGTTGGCAGTGTTTTTTTCTCTAGACATATAGAATAGAATGGTCTCATTTGAAAGGGACCTGCAGTGATCATCTAGTCCAGCTGCTGAGGCCAACTATATCAGGATAGTAACCCGGGATCCAAATTGTTAATGTGATAAGGTAGATTGAAAGTAAATGGGAAAGCAGATCAAATGTGTGAAAAAAAAGCTGTTCACTTTTTGGCATGGATATTCATATTTCCTCTACTGGAAATGAACACTACACCTAATTATTTGAATGGGGGATTTAACAGAAAGAAAAATACTTACTGATCAGTTCATACTGTGAAGTAGGATGAGTAGCAGCACAGCAGTGCAAAACCTGCACATGGTGGAAGCTTGTTCAAGATGGCTTTTGGGTAAGAGTGCCCAATTCCATCTTGGCTCCATTTTCATTAAAGCACACTTCAGGTTATCCATACTTCTAAGTGAAGAAACCAGAAGGTCTTTGTAATAATCCTCATCACAGATAACAGCTAGTAGATGTTGTTACTAACTTCAACTATTATTTCACTGATTTCATTGTACTACTCTTACCTTTTACCATTACAACTTCTTTAAAAATAGTTATACATGTTGCTGTAGTGACTAGTGACCTGCAAGTGGTGTGAATATCAAATGTTGTGTTGTAGCTGCCTTGCTGTAAGTAAAATCCTCTTAAGAAATAAGGGTTCAGCTTGATTAGGTAGGGTATGCTAAATATGAATGGGGTAGAAATTAATGGAGCAAAGAGACATTCAAACAAAAAAACCCTTGTTAGTTACAGTTGAAATTAGATAGATTTTGTATCACTTGCCAGAAGAGTCTGTCTTGGAATGATAAAATTTTGTTTCATGTTTTCTCTTAGCTACTCAGAGTCCAGACTTGGCATCCATATCTCTACCTTCTACAGAAAAAAAAGAGATGGAAATGGGTAATTAACAGATTAGTTCCACAAATTTTTTTCATCTTGGTGTCATATAGATCTGCAAATTTTAATCTTGGCTACCAACATTCACAGAGAGCTGCTTATTCACCATTCGTGTGTCTGTGTAACCAACCACCTGAAGAATGTATCCGTTTTCAGCTTAAAAACTGCCCAAACACAGTGTTGTCATATCTCGTCATCATCTCATTTCTGTGTGTATAGCTGCAGCTCTTACCCAGAAAATTTAATAAGAGAGAATTCCTTGCTGGTAAGAGTTCTTTCAAGCATGTAGCACTTGCATTCCAAGGCTAGAAACCCGTATTTTCCGGCCATCCCCTCTCCTTGTCGCAGACGTTGTGTCACATCTCACTTGAGGCCATCTGCCGTCTTGCTCAGCTTAGCGTTGGCATCTTCTGGAAATGCACAGCTTTTGCTCAGTGTTTGATGCTAATCCATCAAGTCACAGCTCTCTCAGCATTTTAAGCTTAGATTCTTTTTTCAGCTCTTGAGGAAAAACAGACTGTTTCTTCAGGATCCAAACCATCCAGTACCATGGAAGTGCAACCAACCCGACCCGGTAATGGTTCTCATGAGGTTAATCCTCTTGACAGTTGGGAATTTTTGGAGGAGACAGTGCCCCTCATGAAATAGTTTGTTCAGTTTAACATAAATGAAGAATAACTGTGGATAAGAAAGCGCTGCATCAAGTATTAGGTCTCCTTATGACATTCTATGTGAAATACTAAACTAGTACTTCAGGGGGTTTTCCATGTTTGGCAACAGCATGTAATTATTAGTTTTAAAAGTAAATTGGACTTACTGTAAATATCAGATTTAAATAAGACTGTCCACACCCGAGTTTCATAAATAGAATATCCTGATTTGTTGAAAGATTCTGAGTTGTAAGAGATTAATGAAAACCAAAGAAATTCCAACATATTTTGAAATTATCACTCTTCTTTTAGCCTTTCTGTATAAACATAGCTATAGTTCTGCCCAGATTTCTAAACTGGCACTATAAAAACATATCACTGAAGATTCAGATGCTTTCTAGTTGGTCCTTACAAAATTTCTAGTATGTGTTTCTATTATTTTATAGATGTTATTTGCCTGGGGCAACTGACAGTTTTCTAAAATAAGGAAAAAAAATAATAAGATGAGAGCCAGTTGGAAAGATTTCATTTCATTAGCATGCCAATAGTATAATGCCTGATGCATATGTTTTTGGAAGAAATTAACATTGAAGGAAATCCATTACTGATGGGGAGAGATTGATTACAATAGTCAGCTGTTCACATGTCTGACAAAAGGCAGTTTCTATGTTTCATTTTGTCAGGCTCCTATTTTGTCATCTTTTTTCCTTCTCCAGTTTTAGCACCAGGATATTGTCCTTCCTGATCCTAAAAAAAAATTCCATGCAATCACAGTTTGCTACTTTTTTTTAATAATATGTTCTCCTATTTTGAATAGCCTTGTATTTTCACTTTTTAACTCTGTATTTCACCTTTTTATGTGAGTCAGATAAAAATTTGGTTAGAAAATGCATTATGCATTAATGCGTGTTTTTGAAAATAATTTTTAAGTCACACTTAATCAGTTATTGTACATTTCAGACTCTGCCCTTCTGTGGAACATAATATGTTAAGTATTACCCAGAAGTTTTTTCAGCTTCTAAAGGAATATGATGTTGCAGAAGGTTTCTTATCACTTCAAAACAATACAGCATTATTTTTGCTTTTATTTTCCAGCTTCACATGACTTTCTTCATGTTATTTCTACTCCCCAGACTTTTACATCTTCAGAAATATCAGGCACTGGTAAATTTTAATAATATTCTTTCAGAAGCCTTTCATACCCTTTTGATTGGTTGGTGATGAAAAGTTCTTTGCTGCTTCCATGTTGATGATTTCAGACAGCCATTGCATATCGCTTGCCATGGGTGTTGCCCTACATCTTATTTTTTCAACTCCTGTACCACCATCCTCATTCCTGTGATCAGGCAGAGCACAAGTTTAAAGCAAGACTGCAAGTAGCTTGTAGAATAATGCAGTATTGATCAAAGAGGTGTGTCAGGGTTAGGTTTAAATTTTGCAAGGCCTAAGGCTGTTCCAGTCAAGTAAAATACCATGCTTTTTAGTGATAAGATATTTTTATTTCTTTTATCCTGTCAATTTTTCACATACAGTTTACTGTGATTTTTTTTCCTATGTATTATCTTAAAATAAGTCAACACAACTAAGGCCAGACCTTTCCAACTAAGCTATACTTTGAGTTATAGCTTTGGGAATAGATTATTTTTCCTGTAGCCTTAGGTAGGTGAGGAAGCCCAAGCTGACATCTTCAGCTAAGTAATTAGTGATAATATTTGAAATGGAAAAGGAGGTTAATTTTTAAATAAATAGACAAAAAATAATAAATGCTTTGCAGAGTAGTGTAAAGTTTCTCTCCACCAGATGCGCCTTATTAATTTACTTACATGAAATTCTTTCTCAGGTTTGGTTGTTTTGTTTGGGTTTTTTTAACAGCAGCTAGAGATACTACTGATTTGGAAATATCCATGCCTGTAATTACTACAGAGCTTCAGCTATTAGAATGGCATGGAGTAAAATTCAAAAGTTGACCTCAATATAGTTTCAAAATTTTGTTTTCTTTTTTTTTATCCTTGCTGCTATTTTTGGAAGTTTTCTATTGCTTTAGTTGTCACCATCATAGTAATTCATACACTTACTGGTGTTGTTAACTAGATTCTCATCTGTACTTATCATTCATCTTTGTAGATGAAGGATCAGAGGCAAAGATGAGAGTTCCCTTTAGTTGGTTGTGTTTGGTTTTCTCATTGTTAAGATTCCCAGCTGTGAACTTGCCTTTCTTAGTTTTGGGAGTTTTTTCCTGTGCTGAGAAAACTTAGTTTTGAGAGGGAATAAAAAGCTTACACATATTTCTGTGTAATATTTCCATTAAAAGGCAAGCCCCCTAACTACTTTCTGGATCCAAAGGTGTTTTATTACTAAGATTTTTAGGTAATAAGAATTCTCATTAGTATGAATAAAATGGTTCCCACACTGACTTCCACACCAGCCCAACAGTCCATGCGACAGAGTAATGCCCAGCTGACTTCCAAGCAATCTTCCCTCTGCTTCCATTTTAACAAACCCACACCTGTTGGCCAAGTCCTGAGTTATTCAGGTAGCTCTGAGGCGATTAAACCTTTTAACACAGGATTATCTTTCCAGATTTAGGTGAAAGGAAGCCTCATTCTTCAAGAGTCACAACATCTGGCATGCCAGAAATGCCACCAATCTCAGCTGGTAACGATATCTGTCTTTGTAGTTCTCCTCACATCTAGGCAGCCTCTCAAAAGACACAGCAATGCTTTGCTAAATGAAGGGTTTATTCTGACTTGCTCTCTATAAAGCTGGAGAGGCAGAAACTAGTTGCATCTGCTGCAACATTTGAGACATTTGGAATGAAATATTGCAATGATAAGATGAATTTTTTTTTAATGTTGGTAAACAATTAGCTCGTCCGGATTTTCTTGTGAAGGATTGTTTGTATAGATAGATATATTTATATATGTGTAGAGGCCCCATCATTGTTAGGAATGATTAAATAAATGTTAACATGTCAAATTTGCTCCTTTTGCACATTGGAAAACCTCCTCCACCGGCAGAAAAAAGATTTAGCTACAATTCTTAAGCAGGTGCAGACATTTTGGTTAGTGAGTCATTGAGTGTTGCTAGGAAAGGTTCAAGTCCAAGAAAACTGAACAGAAGGATTTCCATTTCCAAAGACTGGGAATATCAACATATCCCAGAGGAATCACTCAGCACTATTTCCTTATTGCCACCAGCTGCATCCAAGGGCATGTTTGTAAACTGTCACAAGTCTTGCCTGCCTTAAACCTGAAACCAAGCCCAAAGCAATGGGTAAATATGCACAGTAGTAGTGAGTACACATAGTCCAGATTTGAGACTAGTTTATGTATTAGGTTGTGCATTCTCCCTGTGCAAAATTAGGATAACAGGGTATGAGGGGATGACATGAGTAAACAGACTTGTTCTTCAGTGCACAAAGACATGTTGAGTTGTACAAGTGTAACTAGTAAAATGTGCTAGAATTCTGTGGAAAATATTTCTTTTTCACCTGCTTGCAAGCATTTAAATACAGAGAGATAAATTCTCTGCACTGTGTTTTATTAGTGCCAGGGACAGTAATTTCTGACCCATAGAATGATTTCATTGATTGTAGGGAAAAGAGAAATCAGATCTTGAATTTTAAATACATAGGTGTGATTCTTGCCATGTTACCTCTGCAAGAACTGTTAGAATCTGTCGAGGAAATGTAAGGAGTGGTTTGATGAATTGGATATTTTGGCATTTTTCTGGTGATGTAGAGCCATTTAGCCACTGAGGCTCAGGGAGTATTGTGTTGGTTGCAACCACAGCAAGACACTTGATTGCGGGTTTGAGTCACAGGGTGCTGTCAGGAAAGGGCAGGTGTGGCCCTAAATACAGACATTTAGAGTGTTGTACTGCTGGTGCTGCTTGTACTGCTGGGGCAAGGCTGAGTGCACATCTCAAGATCATTTCTGTGTCTGACCATAGCAACCGAGAGACCAGCCCTGGAATGGACCTCATCTGCTCCACGGGAAACCACAAGGAAGGGTAAATAGCCAGCAATTCCCTCCTTCACTGCTTCCTTTGGCCATGCTCTTCTCTGCAGTGATGAGCCTGTTCAGATGTGCTGCTGGCCCAAAGAGTGGGTCAGTGATGTGGCTGGACCTTTATGGCTCCTTACTAAAAATCATTCTACCTGCAGATGTTCTGGGGAACTGTTTCTAGGTTTGCTCTCATGCCTTGGCTGCCAGTGCCAGTTGAAAGGCAGCATTGTGCCACCATTGTGGGCAGTGAAGCTGTGACATGGTAGCCTGGCCCAAGCAAGGCCACGTCCCCTTCTTTGTAGCTCTGTCTTGATGTGACCTGTGTGACAGCAGCCTGTGAGAGGAGCTGAAGGCAGTTTCTGTGTTTGATCTTAGCTGCTCGAAGACCGAGGCCGAAGTCCACCACTCCTCCCTCCCCGGCAACTCAACAAACTGTCATGGGTAACTAGCAACAGCCTCCTTTCCCCATTGTCCGCCATCTCTTTCACTGCCCATCACATCTCCCACCCCAAACCACCTGGCATCCTTTGTCTTCTGCCATGGACAGGATGGAGTCTCTTTGGTGCAGCTTGGCTTGCCAAAGCACTGGCTACAGTGGTTCTGCAATTCTCTTGTTTGATCCCACGCTTTTTCCATGGCCCGTGAGCATTTTCTGCAGGACGCATGTGACATTCTGCAGAGAGACCACATGGCTGCACCTGGCCCTCAGCTCCATTCCCCTGCTTCTTTGTGTTTGGGTGGTGGGTCTTGCTTTCTCTGATGCATTCAAACACAATGCACAAGAACACACCATAGCAGCTCAGCCACCCTCCAGGCATTCCTTGGGCAAGGCTGCACCTCTTGGTTTCCTCACCACTGACGTTCAAGGCCGCCGGTTTTCTTCTGCCTATGCCCTTCCATTGCCATCACCTGGAACTGGGAATGCTCTGCCCTGCTGCTGCTTTTGAGGTTGTGTTATTTTTATTATTTTTTAATTGATACCTCATTTCAGCTTTTGGTGAATCTTGGTATGTTTCTTCATGGTTTAAGACACTGGCAACCTCTGGAACTAATATTTTTTCTCGCAGATCTAACAACTATGCAAGGCAGCAGTGCCCAAGAGATAATGTGCTTTTAGCCAACCTGTTACTTCTCTCGGGCCTCCATTGTGATAAACCTTCAGTGTAGATATAAATGGGGCCATACATGCAAGCCCTATTTAGTTCAGGCATTGCCTGTGGCACTTATCAACAGTGAGGGAGTTGCTTGTGGCAACAGCTCCTTTCACACTGCAGGTGTGCAAGACCAGTCCTGTGTCCTTGCAGTATTTTTGGCCCATGGGGAAACAAAGTATTACATGAGCAGGCTCGTGTGCCTAAAACCTGAAGTTGAGTGCGAGTTAAAAATGTAATGAACAGTAAAAAGTGACTTGGCACTTTTGTCTGGAGTAGTCTTGCTTTCATATCAACTGAGATATTTCACACACTTCAGGATCTTTTCCAGGGAATTTACATTCCCTACTTTGCATTACTTGAGGTAATTTTCTGAGGTTTCTTGTTTTTACAGTGGAGAAATCAGATACTTGTAATTATAACAAGGCATATAAATTTGGCTGGGCTAAGGATATTAATTTCTGTTTCCCTGCCTGGTGATGTTGTCTGAATCACTTTTTATATTCTCTTATTTTTGCCAAAATTTTAAATTGGATTTTTTCCAGTATCTTCATCTCATAAATTCACTTTCTCCTTGACTCCTCTTGGCCAGTGTTCTTGTACTTATTCAGTCTTGCATTCCTTCTAACCACATGGGAATTTTTTCCATATTCCTTGTGTCATTCTGTTTAATTTTTTGCATTGGATTTTTTTGTGGGTTTACACATCTTTGCATATTAACATATTCATTTTTAAAATTCTGCTAATTTTGCAAAACATATCTTTTTTCTGTTTTTTATTGTTTGTACTCTAAACCATTGAGTCCATGGTTGCAGATGATGCCATGGTATGATGGTTCATGTATTTTTTAAATAATAAGCCACCATTTTTTCCAGCCTCACATGACTTCCTTCATGTTACTTCTACTCCCCAAACTTCTACATCTGGAAAAATGTCAGAGCGAGAGACTGGTAAATGGCATTTATTTTATACTCTGTCCTTGATTTTTCTTGATATTTGAGTGGTACAATTTTGATGTCTCTTATATATCCTCTATTTTTAATGTTATCTCCAGTAATCTTTCATTTGTTCATTATGGCTTCATGTTATTTGTAGTAATCACCAGTGTATAATTAGTAGTTCTAGCCTCAAGTAAGTGATCCTGATGCCACCTGGCGCTTTCAGGCTAATATTGTATTACTGAAGGGTTCTGATGTGGTCAGTGGGGCAGAATTTAGCACTTAAGAGGAAACTCTCAGGCTTTGATGAATTTTGGGATATCAGCATAACAGTTATCCTTTGTAGTGGGAAAGTTTTTCTTTACCTAGTAGACACATTTAAAGAGATTCATTGGTTGGTCTTTGATTTCCTGTTCACAACTTTGTGAAGTAGTCTCTGATACTTAAAAGGCTGCTGCAGTACATAATTTTGGTCCTAAAAGCTATTTCTACAGTTACTTCTGCTAATAATTTATTATTTCCCTCCATTTATTCATGAAGAATATAGATTTTTAGGCACAATTTATGCATTTGTATTTAAGCATGAGATTTCCCCAGCATATAGTCATAAAAAATAGTAGAAGCTTGCTGTGAGGTTCTCATCCTTGGTTCTGTTCATGCTAGCATGATTTAAAAAGTGACATTTTATTACATCAGTGTATCAAACACACTCTCTTTCTGGGGACCAATCAAACGGAATTGAGTAAATGAGCATTGACGTAGTTCATCATCTGAAGATTAGCTAATTACAACATGCATACATTATTTGTGTTTTCTCTGGTCTTAATTGGCTACAGTTTGGTCAGTGTTCTTTTAGCTTCCCTTCACAGATAAATTTAGAAAAGCTTTCATCTATTGTAGGATTCACACTGAACACAAACATGATGCAGCTGTACTAATACTCAGTGGGTGGTGCTGACAGTTATCTTGCCTCTGCATGAACACAAGACCTTTGTTTTCTTTTGAAGCTGAGAACTCTGTCTATCCAAGGTCATTTCTATCTTCAGTAGGCAGAAAACTTTTAGCAGTTTATCAGGCATGACTTTGCTGTTGCCTTCAGTACTGTTCTCACCAAGTTACCGCAGCCTTCTCTCTTGATTTAAAGAACTGGGCTACTTAGATTACTTATTACTTGGCCTTACACGTTATTAAATCATGAGTGTTCTTAACATTAAGAGTACCCACTCTTCATTTTTTCATATAATACCACTCATATAAATGTTTCTTTCATGCTCTAGGCTGCATGATTTCTCTAATGGAAATGGTTGTCTAAGGGGCTGATAGAATCTGGGTTTGTTGGGGTTTTTTGTGTTTTGTTTGTTTGTTTGTTGTTTTGTTTTGTTTTGTTTGGTAGTTGTTGTTGGGTTTTGGGTTTTAGGTTTTTTTAAATTTGTGTTTTTATTAATATATTGTCAGAAAAACCTAAAAATATTTTTAAGCCTTTATCTGGCGAAGGATGGCCTGTCTCAAAAAGCCTGCTTCTATCAAAGTAGCTTTGTGGCAGTTGCAGGGAAAATCTGATTCTTGGCCAAAATATGAATTTTTGGGAAAATGTTTTGATACCACCTGTGTGAAAATTGTGTGCATGCTGTATCAAAATCATACTGGGCATTTGCAACTCCTTAGTTAAAAGATTTTTCTGGCACATCCAAACTAAAGTGTAGAGGAGAAGGGGTCTACTGTCAGCTGTTGCTATTGGATGGAATTTTAAAATCAGATGCAGACAGTTGGCCTCGTAGCTAATGCCTAAAATTAGATGTTATGTATCCAAAAAAAAATTACTCCATGAGACAAAAATGTAGTAGGCTACCACAAATATCAATTAGAAGTGTGCACACAAGATCATAAAATAAATATATGTCCCTTGGACCTGCTAAGGGCTGAAGATCACCTTATCTAAAGGCTGATTTCACTAACTGTTTCAAGATTATTTTCATATTTGATCTTAGCTACCCAGGGATCAGGCCTGAAGATCACTTCTCATCCCTCCATGGAAACCAGAGGGAGTGTCATGGGTAAATAGCTTATAATTCCATTAGCTTTTCCATTGCTTGCCATCCCTTCCAGCAGCTGTGGAGAGTGCCAAGCTTCATTCAGACACGTTGCTCCAAAGACTGCTTGATGCTGGGCTTTCTCCCCACACTCCACCCACACCCCTGCTCAACTCAGCCATTTCTGTGCAGTCTAAACTGGAAAATAATTCCCCACAGTGACTGAACAGCAATCCACAAATAGACCTCTGCTAGCTTATTTTGCCTCTAGGTTTCTTCTGGCAACTGCAGTTTTCTTTCAAAGAATAAGTGCTTTAAAAAAGAGGCCAGTGAGAAGAAGATTGCCTCACATGAGCTACTGGAATTGACTATCCTTCATTTCACACCAGCTTCAGTGTTCATGTAACACCTCATTTCTCATTTGATCTTTACAGCTGCTGTCACCTTGCTTGATCTCACATCAATGTTGTCTTGAGCTAATAGCCAAATACTGTGGATCTGAAGCCAGTTCTAATTTTAACTCCAGATTTTCTTTCAGCTTTTGATGAAAATCAGCACATTTCTTCAAGACCTGAAACATCAGGCATCCAAGAAATACCATCAGCTATACCTGGTAATACTTGAAAAATGTGATTTTAAATAGAAATTTCCCCAGAGATTTTAATCAAAAAATTTGTATATTGTTAGTTAAGTTTAATATTACTCAAAATAGCTTGATAACTGTTGTAATTAGGTTGCTCTCTCAAATACCAGACTAATTTAGGGAATTTTGCGTGAAACAGTAAATATTTTTTTCTGGTTTTGGCTTATATTTCTGGTATATTTACAAGTCTGTATTGCTGTGTTTGGCGTTAATGGGCATGTCTTATTACATAAAGTAGAGTTTTCTTTCTAAGTTGCAATACTGCAGAGGAGTATAGTGAAAGGTAATATAAGTTTTGTATAAATCCCTGAATGAAACCATTCTAAGTTGGAACTGTTGAGTAAGCCCTTAGAAATAGCAGGAACAATAGCAATGAACATAGAGAGTTCAAAATAGTGGAGATTAGACTCTAAAATGCTTTAATTTGAATATATTTAAAACAGTGATTAAGTTAGACATTTGGCTGCAAGAAAGGGAGACTGCATAGGCACAAGGCTAATAGAAACAAAAATGTGCAATGTCAAGTGTATTACTATATTGCTTGAGTACAGCTTTGCAAATAAAAGGCACAACACTGTCATTAAAGAAAACATTTGCAACAAATTGCTCTTGACCAGACACTTCCATGGTAGATCTGATGCTTCCAAACACCCTTGAAACCTGTTATACCAGATCCCAGTGAAATTGAACTGGTGGATTAATGGTATTTTATTGACATTTAAATGAATTACACCTAATAGTATGTAATAATCTATATAGTTTTCCTGTTCTTCCTTATCAGCATTTATCCTTTAGGCTTCTTCTACTTTCTCAATTCATAAAATAATCTAATTTATCAATACCTTACAAAATGGGACACTGAACAAATGCAATTTTATCAGTGCTCAAAATTCTGTTTTGTTTAGTGTCCCTGCAAGAAGAAATATTTAATTTCCATTCAATAATGACAATTTCCTCCAAAGTCTGTTTCAAGTTGTTACCAAAACCCTCTCGCAGCAAAAAGTAGTTAGGTTTAATTTTCAACACACTGCCACTTGCTGCCTTTTTTCCTGCTGTGAACACATTTTCTTTGAAGTCCAAATGGCCAGCCTGTTAAAGGACAATTTTTTATCTTCACTTCTTGATCAGCAGCTAGAAAGCATTTTTGGTTCAAGGTGCAAAAAGACTGATCTTTTTCACCCACTGGTATGAATTTCTTCCTTGTGTTGGTGTAATTTAAACTCCAGAAAGGGTTGAAGAAGATTCTTTGGAGTTCACTCTAGCATCAGATACTGGATCTGCTTGTCACCATATTGGGACACATCTTTCTCCTTATTCACATAATACAGAAAGGACTTTGAAGCGTCCAGTATCTTGCTTGTGCTTGCAGTGACATCATCCTGAACAACACAGCTTGTGTGTTTGCTATCCCAGCAACAGTCAGATTCCTCAGCACTTTAAATCCAGATTTTCTGTGCAGCTCTTAATGAAACACAGACAGTTTCTCAATTCCCATCTAAAGCATCTGGAGTCACGGAAATACCATCAGCTCAGTCTGGTATTGACATTTCTTGCAAACTGAGTGTTCTTGAAGGGTTCCCAGGATGCTTTTGGTGAAATGTTGATTTCCTTTAATTTGGGGATAAGAACAACTGCAAGATAAAAATTCTGCATCGAGTGCTATTTTTGTTTAAAGCAATATCTATGATGTTTAAAATACTGGATTATGAACTTCTTTCCAAATTCTGAGTTCCCCTTTACAGTACTAATTGGTGGTATTAGCCATGATTGTCACTGACCAGTTATGTATTATTTAAGGTCATAGAACTTTACCATGTGATACTGTGGGGCTTGTAACCAAACTTTAATTTCTCTACTATATGCAGTGTATCATGATACAGATAGCTGTAGTATTGCTTCAAGTCATACTCTTTTTTATTTTCTAATTACTTTTTCATTACCAAAGTGTATTTCCATGGCTATTGATATTTAAGACATTGTCCTGGTCAGTAGCAGTGCTGGGGGCAGACAGTGACATGTGCAGGAAATTCTCTGTGGATTTATCTTCTATAAATATTGTTTATGTTCAATTGTGGTTTTAAAACAACTTAATGGTTGTTCAAGTTGTAAATCCTGAAGTTGCATAGAATATTCAAGCATATTTCTCATTAAGGAGGACTATCCAGCTATGACAAAAATCCTTTTAGGGAGATTAAAGGTAGCATAGTTAACACTGCAAACTCAAGGTCAGGGTTAGGGGCTTTTTTAAACAGCTTGAGACTTGATAGTCTAGCTATATCTAGGGGGAAAAAACCCCTTTATTTGGAAAGATAAAGGTTTGTTGGCTTTCCTAATGTGTCCTAAATGATCCAGTCAATTTCTTTCATATTTTCTTCCTCTATAGGACAAATTTAATGCTGAACACATGAACTCTCCTTTTTTTTCTCCTGATATACTCAGAACCTTGTCTTCTACTGCAGATCTGTATAGATATTTGTAAATGTTCTATAGTATCCCCCTGTACATTAACAAGTAGGTACTTCTTTTTATATTTGCCATCATAACAGTTATGCTAAGCACTTCTTTAAACCAGTGGTAGACAAGGAGAAGATATTCAGAAGATGTACTTGTGAAACTCATATTATTTCCATTTTTCAGCAAAAAAATTAAGATGGAGAGGACAATAAGTAACCCTGTGCCACAGAGAAGTGTGTAGTCAGGTGAAAAGGGATACATTTCTAAAACTCTTTCAATCCACCCCCTGGTCAATTTACCCTACAAACTTTTGATGTATTTTTGAAAGATTTTATTCGCTAAGACTGGAGGAGTCTAACAGAATTTTCAGAACAAGAGCTCCTTGTTCGAAATATTCTCTTTGTTGGTCCATCAGATTTGTGCTCTTCTACTTTTTCTGTACTGTGTTCTTGCAAGTGTCGTGACAGTGTCCAAACTTTGATTCCATTTTCTGAGATAAACTGTTTGACTATCATCTGTTTGTGTTAGGAATTTGTTCTGTGCTTTTATGAATTTGTTCTATGCTTTTCAATAATACATTCTTAGACAAGAGAAGGGATTTTTATTGGGATCTTTGCATTCACTGTTGTAATTTCCATATCTGTTCACTAATTACTGTGTGGTAAATGTGACTCTTCTTGTAACTTATCCTTGTCTTCCAGGGTCTATATGAAATTCTGTCTGTTCAAAGTACTTCATAGTACTTCATACCTGTTCAGAATGAAAACTTGTAAATTAATCAAGCTGCTCTACTAGAGATTCTTATGGATTTTGGTTAAGAAGGCACAAGTTGGTTTTCTTCTACAAGGGTGCCCAACTCATGATGGAAATCCTTATTAAGTTCACCTTTATGCATTTTTCATTGGAGAGCCTATTGTTTCTCTTTTTTTTTTTTTTTACAGGCATATATATGTTTAGGCCATATTCATTTTTAAGTGTGGTGAAGTATATAATAATCAGAGCTAGTTAATAGTTTTTCAGATTAAATATAAGGTGGGCAAACAAAAGTACTGGCTATATATTCATTGACTAGTTTGCAATTTATATTTGGAAAATATTTGATGCCTGAAAAAGGATTTTGGAATGTATCATTTACTGCAGTTAAAAGCAGCTCTGGAGCATCATGACTGCCACTATTGTGCAATAGGAGCAGTGTTTAGCTAGTGCTGGGGGTTTGTGGTAATATCAAGTGACTATTAACTGATGTAGGATTTATTTGGTAGAAAGAACATACGTGAGAAACCACAATTTAAATATTTACTTATTTGGGTGTGATTGAAGTTATGCTTTCATATGCATTGAGAGACTGCCATAATATCTCAAGATAGTTTCCATCTCTAACCTTAGCTCTCCCAAGACCAGTTCTGGAGCCCACATCTTTTCCTTTCCTGAAAACCACGAGGACAGTAATGGGTAAACAGTGATTCCATCCTAATTTCTATCATTTCACAATACTTAAATAAGAAAAGCTGTACTTTAAAATTTAGTCCAAACATTTCAGTTCTTTTGCTGATAGTGGCAATGCCAAACATTTCAGCAAGGTCATCAGTCATTTATGTAAATGATGAGATACTTAATTATTAGGCTTCTCAATTACTCTTCCTCATTTTCCTCTCTATAGACTTAGTTCAGTAAAAGATTAACTGTCTGTATACTACATTAATTCAACTAAGCCCTCCAGATTTTGAAGTTGAATAACTTTATAATGAATGCAAATAGTTCTGTAAAAATCTGAGTGTAATATGGACTTTAATCACACAGTTCCATACTGACTCATCTTTAAAAAAAAAAAATTAGTCACTATTTCTAAAAGTTTTCTGGTTTAATCTTAGTTACTAAGAGACCAAAGCTGAAATCTTCTTCTTCTTCCCTTGCAAGCCAAGGAACAGTGGAGGGTAAAAATATATTTTAATTTTTTTCTTTTTTCTTGATGTCGTTTGACGTAATTTTCACTTGCTTTAAGCAATATCTGTGGTTTGTTAACGCACTTTAGAACACTTGCCATACTAATGGCACAGTCATGATGTTTGAACATGTTTTTTTCCATCACTTGAAAAGTCAGTTTTGAATGGACCAGTGACAAAAAGAATTTATCACAGAATTCCTGTGTGACTCTATACGCAGGTGTTATTTTGAAAATTCTTTTTAGAATGAAATATTCCAATGTGGCAGAAACATAATTTTGTGTCTTCTTACTAACGTTGATTTGTTAGCATACAGAACATTTTTAAATCTTTTTGAATGAGGACTAAAGTTCAAGCTTGATGAATAGGCATGTCAATCAATTATTTATAGACTAACTGTAAAGAAGAAGGGGAATTATATTTCATGGGGAATTATATTTCACAGGGAATTGCAACGCCTTTCATGTGAATGATCAGAGCTTATATATGCTGTTACATGTAAAAAACATTAATAGAGGAAACAGTAAGAAAATACTTCCATAAATTACTGAACTTTTAAGAAAGGTTGGAGTTATGACCGCATATTGATAGCACAATGTGCAGTTTATTTCTCATGCTTGAAAAATTAGTAATTAGCATTTGCAGCTGCTTGCATTGGAGACATACCCCGCACTTGTCATCCTGAATTTTGAATTCAAAGATGAGTCATGGCTCATGCTCTGTCCGCATTTCCTGCTGGTTTTGCATCTTCCAAGGAAGTGTAAGGAGTGGTTTGATGAATTGGATATTTTGGCATTTTTCTGCTGATGTGGAGCCATTTAGCCACTGAGGCTCAGGGAGTATTGTGTTGGTTGCAACCACAGCAAGACACTTGATTGCGGGTTTGAGTCACAGGGTGCTGTCAGGAAAGGGCAGGTGTGGCCCTAAATACAGACATTTAGGGTGTTGTACTGCTGGTGCTGCTTGTACTGCTGGGGCAAGGCTGAGTGCACATCTCAAGATCATTTCTGTGTCTGACCATAGCAACCGAGAGACCAGCCCTGGAATGGACCTCATCTGCTCCACGGGAAACCACAAGGAAGGGTAAATAGCCAGCAATTCCCTCCTTCACTGCTTCCTTTGGCCATGCTCTTCTCTGCAGTGATGAGCCTGTTCAGATGTGCTGCTGGCCCAAAGAGTGGGTCAGTGATGTGGCTGGACCTTTATGGCTCCTTACTAAAAATCATTCTACCTGCAGATGTTCTGGGGAACTGTTTCTAGGTTTGCTCTCATGCCTTGGCTGCCAGTGCCAGTTGAAAGGCAGCATTGTGCCACCATTGTGGGCAGTGAAGCTGTGACATGGTAGCCTGGCCCAAGCAAGGCCACGTCCCCTTCTTTGTAGCTCTGTCTTGATGTGACCTGTGTGACAGCAGCCTGTGAGAGGAGCTGAAGGCAGTTTCTGTGTTTGATCTTAGCTGCTCGAAGACCGAGGCCGAAGTCCACCACTCCTCCCTCCCCGGCAACTCAACAAACTGTCATGGGTAACTAGCAACAGCCTCCTTTCCCCATTGTCCGCCATCTCTTTCACTGCCCATCACATCTCCCACCCCAAACCACCTGGCATCCTTTGTCTTCTGCCATGGACAGGATGGAGTCTCTTTGGTGCAGCTTGGCTTGCCAAAGCACTGGCTACAGTGGTTCTGCAATTCTCTTGTTTGATCCCACGCTTTTTCCATGGCCCGTGAGCATTTTCTGCAGGACGCATGTGACATTCTGCAGAGAGACCACATGGCTGCACCTGGCCCTCAGCTCCATTCCCCTGCTTCTTTGTGTTTGGGTGGTGGGTCTTGCTTTCTCTGATGCATTCAAACACGACAGCGTTCCTAAGAGGCAAACCCAGCTGGGCTGGCACAACAGGACCCACCTTTCCATTGCCATCACCTGGAACTGTGAATGCTCTTCTCTGCTGCTGCTTTTGAGGCCATGTTAGGGTACTAAGATCAAAACCTCATTTCAGCATTTGGTGAATCATAGGATGTTTCTTCATAGTTGGAGACACCAGCTGTCTGTGGCAGTAATATTTCTTGCAGCTCTGGTAGTGATGTGGGAAAGGAATTGTCCCAAGAGATATTGTGTTTTTAGCCAGCCTGCTCCTTCTCTTGGGCCTAGATTTTGGTAAAGCTTAGTGTGGAGATAAAAGGGGCCACATGTGCAAAACCACATTTAATTCCGGCTTTGGCTATGGCAATTTCACTTCTCTTGTAATGTGATCTCTTCTTCATATTTCTTCTAGCAGCTTCTTCATCATTTTCATCATCAGTGCATTTTCACACATTTACATTAGGAAATCCATGGCATGTTCATTTGAGATGTTTTCCTTTCCCGAATCCCTAGTTTCTTAGTCATGTCTTGAAACCTGTTCAGTGTATATGTTCAGATTTTGCGAAAAAATGTTTTGTTTTGGTTTTCTTTTTCCAGCTTCACTGGACGCTAATCATATTAGTTTCCTGTCCCAAACTTCTGCATCTGCAGAAATATCAAAAACAGAGACTGGTAAATTGTATTTATGGTACTTCCATTGCTTAGTGTTTGGTTTTGCATGAAGGATGTTACAGTTACAGGCTGTTTGCCCTGATTGCTTGGTGTCTGAAGCAGAATTTTGCTTGCAGTGTCTGATAGGCTCTATAATTACATGGTGATATTTTGTGGAATAGGATCGGATACAAATGAAACCACAGGAATTTATATTTTTTGTATGGTTTTAAGCTGTTGAATAGATTAGGACCAAAAGGACCAATAGCTCGATGGGTTCATTATCAGTTATAAAGATATGTTCTTGACCGGGGCATTTCACCATGGGGGATTTTCTGTTAGCCATATTGTACACATTAATTTGCAGTTTTCTCTATTCATAAGATTTTTTTCAGATTATGTTTCTATTGCACCTTGAAACTTCTATTGCTGGGGTCATAGGTATTCAAGAACATATTTGTATTCATTACAGAGGTAGGAATGTGCAAGAGATAAGAAGGAAAATTATCCTAAACCTGGCTGTCAATATTTCAACAGTTTTGTGTTAGATTTTATGCCTCAGTCTGTCTCTTCTATCTATCACAGAAGTTTTTTTAATTTGTATTATGTCAATTAGGTAAAATTCCACAAATGACAAATTTCATGATGTGTAGTACTTTAAAATCCATTAGTCAAAATACTGGCTTTTGTTATATTGAAACATGTTAAGCTTTGACAAGAGTAATACCTGGTTTTACAAATTCATATTTGCATGTATTTAAAGTATATAGGTCTCTTTCTATGGGTGCAGGTGAAGTCAAAAGCACAGGTTTTTTTTCATGTTAAATGGGTACAGCGCAATTGACTCCTGTTGATAAATCTGCTTTTAGGGGGACTGCAGTTCCTGTCAGGTTGTGTCTATTAGGTCCATGTAACATCTTCAAAACTTTGAAGTTTTGTTACTTTCTTTTTAAATTGGAAATACATGAAACTCTGTTATAGTGGTGTTGGCATCTTGCGAAGCAATGTAAAGCAATCTTTCTTTTTCTGATTTTTGCCCCCCTTGCTATGTCTGCATCAATATGCACCTGTCTCAGGGGTATTTACATTTTTCCACAGTTACAAGTTCAGCTGACCTGGAAAAGCCTATGCCTCCATTTTCCAGAACACCTCATGTGCTAACAACTACTGCGGGTAATAGTAATGCATTAGCTTTTCAGTTAAACCCCTTTTGATGTTTGGACAGCCATTTCTGAAATGTTATTAATCCTAGGCATTTTCACCATCCTCCATGTTGTCTCCTGTGAGAGTCATGATCATTGAAAGCATCCTTTTTTACATGAAAACTTGCACTTTCTCCTGAGAAACTCACTTGGTAGTGTTTCTGATCTCACATTCACTTCTCAAAAAGCTTCTAGGGCTATTTTGAGATATACTTGCATGAAGTAAACCTGGTTTAATGCTACTAAAATATGTTTAATACTACTACTGACTAAATCTTAATAAGAATTCTTAAATTACTTGTTGCTTTCTTACAAGCCTAATTGTTATATGCTCAGTTAGAACACATGTTTTTATACCAAATATTGTCTTGACAGCATAGGAAGCTCCTTTCTTACTATTTTTTTGCTGTTTAACAATTTTTTTAACTTCACCCTTGTTTTTCATGTGTGTATGACAGATTATATGACATTAAAATTCACTAAAAATATTGACACAAAAAGTGCTGGAGAGAACTAAGGCAGGTGCTTTTCTTCATGGAAATAAACTTGCAGTGTTTTTTAGTTTTTATAGTTTTTGGATTGGGGGAGGATTGAGTACTTTATAATTGTGGTATTAGAAGGTTTTATCTTTGTATTTTCTGGTTCACTTTAAGCTGTGTGGACCATGTGGTGGAAAGCAATGTTAGCTTTGACTGGCTGACAATTTAGTTTTAATTCTCACTTTAAGCACTACCTTCAGCTCACACTCTAATCCAATACTGCTCCATTCCTGAGGTAAGGTGTGCTTATGGTGAAGTGCAAATTAGGTGTGCCATAACATATCACTTTTTTTGGTTGTTTTTCTATGATCAAAAAAAGCTGTGTTTAGAACTAATAATCACAGCTAACATGACATGGTTTTTTTTATAGTTTTCAGTGATATTCAGCCTCTTCTTTCAAGTCCTGTGGCACCTAGTAAGCCTGAAATAGCAGAAGCTGGACCAGGTACAATAATCTCTACCTAGTTCTTAATTCAGCAGCTCAAATCATGCTCTGAAATTCAAGTGAAATTAATACACTGCTGTTATTTTCAGTGGACATTTGGATTAGCCCCTAAGAGCTGATTTCAAATTTGTCTTGCTGTTAATGGTTGAACCTGGTGTTTTCTCACATGCATATGGCAACTCACAGTCATATGATTCAGTATGTTAAAAAATGTGCCACATAGAAAATTGAGAAAACAGTATTTTTAGAGCAGTTCTGATGAAAACATTGTGATGTGAACTGCGGGTTGCATTTTATTGTTGTAGCATCAGTAAAAACGTTAACATTAGTGCATCCTTAGCAGCGTGAAATTGGTTAACAGTTACAGACATTCAGTGGTTTTGGGCTGAAACCACAGCTGGATCTGTTGTCAGGTTTCTATTCCAAATTTTATATGTTTTAATGTGTGACTAATTGATTGTTCAACATGTCCTCTTCATTAAATATCCACATTGTACACTGTACCACCTCCCTTAAGTATTGGACCAAAACTCAAAATGTTCAAGAGCTCTACTTAAAATCTGACTTGGCAGTGGTTGAGGTCCAGACCAGTTGCAATGAAGCAGGAGGAAATAAATATCCAGAATTTTTGTGGATCACAGATGTGCTGATTTATAGTCACTGAAGCTCTGTGCAGTTCTGAATTTCTCCCTAATGCATACTAAAGTGATAAATGTCCAAACATTAGTGAAATATTTGTTGTTCTTAAAAAAAAAATTATTTTTGTTCATGAAGGAAGAGTTTCTTCCATTAGCTCCTTGCTCTCCTATGACTGTCATCATTTCTTCCAGCAGCAACAAGTGAATCCATTCTGGAATCTTTCACACCTAAAACTTCCCGTCCTTTTCAATGGCCAAGGGTAACATTAGGTAATGTTGTTTTCACCCAGTGAAAAACTCTGTGTTTGTTTTGAGCACTCCATCCCATATGAATGCATTCCTTCCACGTATCTTTTCACATGCATAACCATTCTTCTTCCTGGTTAGAGTCTTGTTCTTCCATCATTGTTATATTGACTGCTCTTGACATACCTGCCTATGAGAGCAAGCTTCTGGGTGGATTTACTGTCTCAGAGAAATAAAACTTGTCTCTTGCATGATAAAACACCATCATCATTTTATTAGTGTTCTGTCTCTTTTACTCCCAATGCACACGCTGATTGTCTCTGATAAGTAAAGCTTTCAAAATGGAAATTTTCATTCTTTTGGGCTCACAGAATCTTATTTCTGATCAATGTACAGCATTTCAGTATCATCTCCATTCCACACCTCAAAATCTGATTTCATCAGCTGGCTTTGACATTCCATACTAAGTTGTCTTCAATATAAACATGTGACATGTGCTGTTTGTTGTGGGAAATGCTTGTTAAACAATTTTTCATTGCAAAATGAGCTCTTTCTTTCAGCTCCAAAAGAAATACCACTTATTCCTTCTAAACTGAAACCATCTGCTACCCCAGAAGTACAACATGTGAAACCTGGTAATTGTGCACATCATTTTCATAAGTTGGTTTGCAGAGAGATATGTTCTCTAAAAATATCTAAGGAAAACTTCCTAAAAAGGACAGGAGTTATGCAATACATGGACATCCTGACTAACTCATCCATCTCAACTTGGTTATGATTGGTTTGATTGCACTTGAATTTTTCTTTTCTAGCCCCTAAACCACCACTTTTGGAGCCTAAAACTTCTGAGACTGTTAAACGACCAAAAGCAACCCTAGGTAATAAATGTTTCTGTAGCTGTTAATCACTCTTCCTTGCAGTCCAAGCCACAGTTTGTACTCTGTTACTTTAGCTCATAGCTTTCACTGTATTTAATCCATTTCTCTGAAAGAAGAAGAAAGTTAGGAGATAAGCATTTAGAAATGTTTTTCTAAACTTAGGAGAAAAAGAAACCATTTTTTTCACGCAGTTTTTGAGTTCTATGGTACAGTAAGAATTTTTGTCTTCCATTTTGCTGAGAGCTTTTCTATGGCAACACTCTATTCAGAAAACTCATTGGAAATACAATTGAACTGCCAAGTGTAAAGGTGGTATTGTGGGTGTTAATTCCAGAACTCTCAGTGAAGGATTCCTGTGGTACCAGGTTAACTTGTTGATTCCACTGCTTTATGAATCCTTCTGAATGTCATTTTGGCTTGAAAAGCACCTCTCAGTCACTTCATGGCTCACTCCTCTCTGCTCTTTTTGTAGACGTCAAACATTTTTCACTGCATCAATTGCTATGAAACATTTCATTGGAAAGCAATCTCATAGCACTGCTTTTTAAAAATGTACAAAGTTACTTACCTCTGCCTGAAACTGAGTTTACACTTTGTCTGGAGTCAGACTAAGAGGCAGATTAACTAATTACAGTTTCAACTCATGCATGTTTGGTGGGAAAAGGGTTTCTGGAACTCATTGTTCTTAATTTTCAGCATTTACATGATATTGCTATTCTACTTATATTACTCAACTTATGTTAGCTACTTCTATTCCATTAGCAGAATTCAATGACTGCAGCTATGAAGAAGTTCAATTTTTTTTATTGATTCCATGTTCTTTCAGCTGTTTGCCAGTAATTTCTTTACCATGCCAAAAAATGAGGACATTTCTGTATATTTTGTCTATAGATGTTTTCTTATGGCTTCAAATTGACCGGGAATTCAAAATTATAAAAAGCATTATTATTTTATCTCTTAGGTATCTTGCAAAAATTAATTTGCTAACTTAATTAGAAGAACATTTGGATGTGACTGCAAGCTTCAACTGCATATTTAAATGCAATTACTTTTACAATGAAAGACAAACAGGGATCTTGCTGGACTAGTGAATTCTCAGGAAGATTTTTTGAGAAGCCTCCTTGGCATATCTGATCCTACCGCTTGCTTTTTTTCCCAGTAGCCATTCATTTCCTCATTTAATTTTTTTTGTGATACAGTGGAAAGCATAAATTTATAATCCAGTATATTTCTTTCAGCTCCTAAAGAAGCAAAGCTCACTACTTCTGCATCTAAACCTAGACCATCTGCCAGACCCCAAAAGCCACGAACTAAACCTGGTAACTAATTTCCATAGCAAATATTTGTTATAGTATCTCAGTTAAGTCATGCATTTTAGCTTGAATTTCTTCTGTGTGAATGTGAAGTTCAGCACTTAATCATCAGAAAGGTGAGGAATTACTCTTTGAGGAATAATATTTTTGTATTGGATCCCCCAAAAAATAGAAGCAAAGCAAAAAATCTTTTAACTTTTATATCCCAAGTCACCAACTCACGTAGCCAGACATCAAAGCAAATTATTTCCCTGCTTTTCATTTTGGAATAACAAGTTTTCCAACTTAGTTCAGCATAGGGTCCAGAAAACACAAATTCTACTGTTTTGCTGATGGTTATAAGATCTTGCATAGAACCATAGGATTTGATTGATTCAGTGATCATTAGAGCATATATAGACTTACCTGAAACTGTGAAAGTAAGAATGGAATTTTATTCTGGAATTCAGTAAAGACATATTTTATGATCCCAAATGAAATAGCACCTTCACACCATGTTAAATTTCATCTATAATGTATGGCAGAGAGTAAAACACACCTGGCATTTTCTGGACATGGAGAATAAATAAATAGAGTTGTAAAAATATTTCTAGTGTTACATGGTTTATAATGAAATTATAAAGCTTGAAATTGCATAATTGTTTATTGTAAGAATATATTACTCAATGCTGGAAGAGATCAGATGATTTTATTAAATTCCTTCCAGATTCCTGCAAATTATTTTTTGCCCATAAAAAGAAATGAACTCTCTTCAGACCAAATTATTCCCTGTGAAGCTTGTTAAAGAAATGGTACTTATGACTTGGAATTGTCTCAGAATACTGAGTATCATTAGTTTTTATGCTGATTACAGCTCCTGCATAATTTTAAGTGTAGGAAATCCAGTATTGTATTACAAGAATCATTACTTTTGTCTCTGCTGTAGATGTCTATGTCTGAATATAATTCTGAGTCCTGCCTATTGTATTTTGAACAACATGCAGGACTCAGATTTATATTCAGTAACTCATGCACAACTCATGCATGAGTTGCTTTTTTTTCTCTGCCTGAGACAAAAATAAAAGCAACTCATTTGGAAACTGTTGCATAGATTTGTTTTACACCCTGGGACTGCCAAGATCAAGATTTTATCCTGGTGTTTCCACATTGAGTGGTTCTATAGCAAGTTTCTATATGCCTAAGAAGAAAGTGGCATTTTAAAATATTTGTACACCAGCCTCTGGTTTTTTCTTTCCCAGTGGTGGTCTCATGAATCAATCAGGTAGAATGTTGAAACACACTTTTTAATCTTGATGAAGCTTGTCATGATTCTCTTGTAAGTAGGTAGTGAAACTGGCATGGTATAATGTGACAAATTATATTCTTGTTCAGAAAATATTATTTGAGCCATAAAATATGCAGTGCATGGGGATAAGCTGGCTTTTGGGGAGGTGGCAAAATGGTGAAAGAGCAGTGCCCTGTCTGTGTTTCAGCATCACCTGGAAGTTCAGCTTAAATTAGAAACTTGTGTCAAGATAGTGGTTGTCACCCTTCCCTAAGAGTAAATCAAAATAATGAACAATATATGCCAAATTCATATTTAATCAATTACTTACTGCCATTATTGCCAAATAACTCTCTTTGGGTTTAGCAATTAATTTTGGCTCTCATTATTAATATTATTTTTGTGCTGTTTCTGGTAAAATATTTGTCTTTTTTTGGCAGTGGAGAAAAAAAATCTTCATTTTAAAAACCCCAAACATTTAAATGATTTTCAGATTCTCCAGCTAACAAACTGTACATTCTAGTGAAAGTTCACAGTTTCATTCTCTTTCTTGGCATTTGGGTAACTGAATCTCTTGCCTACATGAAAAAAAAAAAAGTTTTCTTGCCAATGTGATCGTGCCCAGCCATTGTCCTCACTTTTACTATTGTTAGCATGAATATCTCTCTCTAAACATTCTCCATTTTTCAGGAAAGGAAATAATAATGAATTTTCTATTGTGTACACAAATACGCTGCCACACTTTCTTTACAGAAAAGTTTTTAAATATCTCCAGGGAATGAGACTCCAAAACTTCTCTGGGCATTTACTTAAATGCACGAATTATTTGTCCTGAAGACATTTTGGAGTATTTTGCTTTCTTAAAATAGTAGCAATATTATCAAATATAAAAGCTGTCTAAGCTATAAAAAAAGTCAGTAAAGAAAAGAGGGAAAATTTAGAAATCTGAAATAATTAAGTCTTTTAAATTTAAACATCCTCCACCCAGGTAAACCACCATAAACCTTCATGTGGGGAAATAGAGACTTTTAAATTAACAATGTGAATTTCTGTCTAAACTGACAGAATTTTGGAAGTGTTATGTCTCAGATTTTATTGTATTTCAAAATTTTAAGGTAACTTCCTTTAAATAAGTTTTCCTGTGAGTCTCAAAATGCTTGTGAATTACAACATGACAAATTGTTAGTATGTCCAAAAATATAGTTTGAGGCCCATCATACAATATTTATCCATCACTTTTTCTTTCCTAATTAAAATCTTTTGGGAGGGACAGAGGCTAAGAGTCAAAACAGAGAAACAAAGCAAAATTTAAAGGGTAACCACAAAGATTACTCCATGATTGTAGATGTATTTAGGAATGAAAATGGATTCTGTTTGTAAAGTCACACTACTATCAAACAATTCTACCAATTTTGACTTCAAAGTTCTTTATATTTTTCAGGGTGTTTGGGGTTTGTTCCTTTCAAACCCAATTAAGTATTCTAGATAGAGATGGGAAGCTTGTTAACTTGATGATCTAATGTGCAGTGGCACTAGATAATCTGCTGGGATCTTCAGCCTTGCTGTCTGGGACTTTACAGTTATTTACACATGAAGCCTTTCATATCTATCCTTTGTATCACTATGGAAGAAACCCAGGAAAATTAATAGAAAGATTTGCCAAAGAAAATGGAGTTCTCTGGAGCTGTTTCTTTTCAGTGGTCTACAGTCATAAAGAGATTTTTTAAAAAATCAGTAAAACAGGAAGGTGAAGCTTTAGAGAGCTCCCGTCTCTGTGTTCCTGTAGCATAAATGCACTTTTTATTTTTCAAAAGCAGCAAAAGTCACATAGGGTAAATTTATCATTCATTCAGTGTTTCCATTTGAGGAGTTTTGAAGATTTTAGTTGGGAAGCAAGAGCAGGTGAGCTGTACCAGCAGTTAAAAAAACAGATACCGATGCACCTGTATTTCTCTTAAGAAAATTCTCTTTATTCCAACAGCAACCATTCCAGTGTCAGTCACTTCTAGGAGTCCCTACACATATGAACGTCCAAAGACTGCAGAGGGTAATGATTATGAGTCATCCTTAGTCATTCTTCTTTTCACTGGTCTCATATTATGTGCAGTTGAAAACAGCATTTCCTGGAGGCTTCTTGCTTATTCATGTGTGGTCCAAACCCAGCAAATGGAAATATGATCTTGGTACTTTATTATTTCTCCATGTTTCTAACATGGAGATGCCTTCTAAAAGGCAGGATATCACTTCAAAGGTATTTACCTGAAAGTTTCACTAAAATTAGAAGAGGAAAGAATAAGAATTATTGCAATAATAAAGATTTTATGGAATATAGAAATAACATCATCTAAAATGACATTTTAAACTACACACAAGTAAACACTTCCTGCAGAAGGAGTTTTGTGGCATATTGCTGATATTTTCTCAAATGTATGGAAAATATTGCATTTTTTCAATTAATCCATCCAAACTTTTGCTCAATTTAAAGAAAAAAAAAAGTGTTTTTATTTTTAATGAGGAGCACAGTTTATATAAAATAATACATGGCCTTTTTTTAGTATGGGAATATATGTTAAGTGATGTGTTTAATATATACATTTTTTATGCAGACAAAGAACAAGGGGCTCTCCTTTGCAGTGAGCCCTGAAACGCTTTATCGAATTGAAAGGAAAATTTAAGTCACTGTTTACATTTGCTGTGCAAGCTGTATTCTGAGAAGGGCTTCAAGATGTTTTCAGCAATCTAGTTTTGGTCTTTAAAACCTGGATGAAGTTGAGTACATACATGAAACAGGACAAGGACATCTTTAAGCCTTACTTAAATGATTTGATAAAATAGAATCAGTTTGGTTTGGTCAATTAGCAGCAACTCACTTAAACTCATAGTTTTCAACTGCAACAAGTTCTATACCATGAAATACTCTCAAAACTCCTCTAATGACATTGACTTCTCAAGGTCAATATTGCATAACAATCTTTTCTTAGCATTGCTTGTTAAGTCTTTTCATTGGCTTTTGACTAAACTATGAGTAGTTAATTGTGCTGCTCAAGAACATCCAGCTCTTTGATTATCCATCAAAGAGCTGGATGTTCTTGAGCAGCACAAATGGATAATCATTGCTTGTTTTGTTCATATCCAACAATATTTCATGCATTAAACACATAGTAAAATTCCTTTTTCTGTGGTTATTCACTGAGAGGGACAGAGGCTCATTTCCTAGACCTAATTTCTTTGTTGCTGAACCTGAATGTGATTTGCTATGGGACCATTTACTTTCAGCTTAAATGCAGGTTTCCACAAAACAAACATTTCCCAGTATCCAAAATACACATTCCTCACATTTGAAGCCCAAATGATCAGGCTAAGTCTGATGAGGCACTTCTTTTGAAATTATGTACTTTGAAACTTGCTATTAGAGCAGAAAGTAAAGAAGAGAACAACAGTTTTTTTCCTCTTGGTGGGGAGAAGAGACATTCAATTTTTTTGGATAATACTTGTACAAAAGGAAACCATATTGCTCCAGAAAACAATTTGCAGACCTAAAAAGTAATATAAATATCTTTCTATTATTGAAAGCTGGTTTTCTCTTTGTAAGAAATGATTGATTTTTTCAAAAGCAACCTGAAAATAGAAATTAGTATTTTCTGGGAAAAGATTTTCAATTTTAATTCCAAAGGTAATTAATGATGAGCTTGAATAATGATGAGCTTGAATAATGGCAAAGTCTTTGCAAACGAGGCATATATAGTGAGAACATTTGAAAAATTAGTGGCTGGTCTGACATTTCTATGGAGTATCTGACCACTGTCAGTAGAAGACTGGTTATTTTGTTTTTTTTTTCTTCATTTGCAGTAATATTAATACTACAGAATAATGTACTGTGTATGTTAATAGGCATGTAATAAATACTTTAGTATTAGCCCCCTCACTTGCAATCAAAGTTTTATAGTGTTATTGACTGTAAAGCCCATTTTCAAAATGGGTAAATGCATAAGAGAGTTTGGGAAATAAGTGAATGTGGGTTAGAGAGCAGGTTCTGTCTTTAGGTGTGTATATCTGTGTGTTATATGCTACTTGACTTGTTACTGCATTGAGATGAAAGAATTAATGCATTAAAATAGGTTTTCTTTATTGCCAAGAAATTTTTATAGATTCTGCCATCTCATAATTTTTTGTCTCATTTGGTACAGTTTTCACCAGGAAAAAGGCATGATATATTGATTTTGTGATTCAAATTTTAAGTGGATATGAGAAAAAAATAACAGGCTTTATCAAACTAATTTTTTTCAGCTGACTGATAAATACAGCTCTACCAATAGCAGCCTTTTAGTGCTCTGCTTTATTACTCACTTTAGAGGAAAAACTCAACTATTTTGTCATGGTCAGCACACTACTTTGAAGTAACAGAGTTCAGTTTGACATTCTGTATATCAAGAGTCCCTTGCTGTCTCTAAGTTAAACTCTGCAATCTCTTCTCTTGCTTGTTCTTGGATTTACTGATTTATATCCACATATTTTTGCTTCTATTGTCATCAAGTTTGTCCAATTATTTATTTCTTATTTTACCTGTATTATTAAGAATTGTAATTGCCCATGATTTAAAAGTCAGCTTGAAGATCCATATTACTGTGGTGTTGTGTTAGTGCCTGCTTTTCTACTTACCACTGGAGTATTTAAGTTTTTTAAGTGCGTTCCTTACTCACTTTGTCACACTGTTTCTGTTGCAGTCTTGGAACCTATTACACTTAGAACTGAACCACCAAGGTCACCCATAGGTAATAATATTTCCTTGGCAAGCTGTTGTGTTTGCTTTATTTACATCACAGCAAGCATCACTGAAGTTAGTCACCTCCTGCCTCAGGATTGTTTCAATTAACCTCATTTTTCTTCTAGGTAATTATCTTGCTTGGCATTCAAAACAGTTGAGTGTATTGCTCTCTTCACAGCTGGAATGTCTCCTTTGTGAAAAAAGAAATTATGCTGGCAGCTTTCAATCACCTTTCTCATAATTATGCTTATTTGTGCTTGTTCCAGTTTTTATTTTAAAAACACAAACAAAAACTGAGCTTCAAAAATGACTAAAATTCCACTTTCTTGCTTAGATTGTTGTAAACACATGGAGAGTATTACCTGATTGCCTACTTCTTCTCAGTTGCAGGTGTGGGATTTCTGTGCTTGTGTGTTCAGCTGGTATCAGATTTAATTGCTGTGCAATTTAACCGACTAACTGCCCACATTTTCTCTTCCAGCTCCAAGGGTGACTCCACGTGTTCCTTCTAAACCTAAAACTTCACCCAAACCTCACGTTCCGCAGGCCAAAGATGGTAAACTACTTTGTGATTGTTTCTAGTACAGTTTGTTTTGGATTGAAATGTGTTTATAAGCAGCTGTTTAGTTACCTAAGACAGTTAAAACAGAATGAAGTTCTGTTCTGTGCCATTCAGCAATTTAATTGCAGCTTTCATGAGTAGTGACATTTGCTAGGTATTTTTCACTGAGCAAAAGAATAAACCTCTGCTACTTCAAGGCAACAGGATGAGAATAGTGTAGCTACACTCAGATTAACCTTGTTAACTAAAACAAATACAAAGAAAATAAAGCGTGTACTGAGGCTACTTGGGGGTAATAATTCTTTCCAACGTTGCTTTGCATTGTTAAAATAAATATGTTTCCCTTCTAAGCCACCATCAGTTAATTTCATGTCATTAGTATTTTCTGCATGAGGGCCTAAATTGCCTAGTTATACATGCATACTTAGTATTTGCTTATAAACATTTATTGGCATTAATGATCCTTTCCCTTGTATTCCAAAATACTGGATTTTTATGTCATTAAATGTGAGAGGCAGAAAAAATTACTTTCTGTCCCATGTTCTCCAGTTGGTAATAGCAAGAGAAAATGCAAGGGTCTCAAATATCAATATCTGTTATCCTTTGGTAAATGTAAAAAATTTAAGGATAAACACTTATTGAAGATCTTTAAATTGTAGACATAGACCAATATTTTTGAAATTTGATGTTATCTGTTATGTGTGATTTCCTCATGTAGCAAACAGTCAAAATCCTTGTATTCTCATAAATTTTTAACGATGGCATCTGATTATAAAACATTGTTTCCAAGTTACACCTTAAGATGCAACTTCTCATACACTCAGTTTTTTACCTTTGTGGCCATTTTTCATTGTTATGGTAGTCTGGCTTTCTCAGAAATGGTTTATGGTTTTGTCACACAGATATTATGAGCTTGTATTGATCTGTGTTTAAAACAAACTAACAAACAAACAAAAACAAAAGCCTCTACAATTTACTGTTTCTTCAAGAATCTGTAATATACAGAACATTTTCTACAGCATCATCCACTTATCTTGTAATTGTCTTAAAATATCCAAAGACATTTCTTCTTTTTTTTTAGTTGTAATCCATACAGAAGAATTGACACATCAATTTCACATCCTTATTACTCTAAACCAATGGACTCTAGATCCATTCCAGTCTAGAGCTGAACTATATGACTGTGCAATGCAATACACCATGTTATGCTCTTTAATAACAGTGTTCAGTACACAAGCAAGTACTGTCTGATTCCAGTTGTGTAAATAGAGTGCATTTGAAACACATCACCAAGGGATAAGATTTGTGTCCCTAAAAAGCCATTTTCTGAATAACAGAATGATAATATTTGGATATTTCATTGAAGCCTATGGGAGAACAAAGCTCACGCTATGTTGAAGATTTCACTGCTTCCTCAGATATTTAATACAACTGTTTCACTATAAGGCAGTAAACAAAGTACAGGATTCAAAAAATAGTGCTAATTGTAAATTTTCAACTTTCAAAACATATTTTCTGTTTTGTTTCTGATACAGTCCTGGAATCTATAACACTTAGAACTGATCAACTAAAACCAACAATAGGTAACAGTTTTACCTACAGGGTAAATCACCTGGGGACCATCACATTTAGCTTTTTTCTCACTGACCATCACAAGCACTGCTTTATTGCACTCCACTCTCATAATTTTTTTACCATTAAAGTTCATCCTGTAAGGGGGGGTTTGGTGATTTTTCGCTAACAATTCATAATAATCTTTTTCTCTTTTTTTCCTCACACAAATGTGTTCTGCAAAGGGGATATAAGCACTACAACCTACCTTTGACTGCTTGTCTCTATACTCCATTTCTATCATGTGCTGCTTCACTTTTCATACTGTGCAACAATACTGGCCTTGTTTTATATTGTCGTGTTACAGAGGTTTTCCATCAGCACTGGGGTTTGTTATGTACCAAGTGTTCATATTTCTCCATTACTCACGTTTTTGTGATTCCAAAGGGTCCCAAAGGCATATGTTCTTCTTTAATGTTATTTTTTCTGTCAGTATCTGTTCCCAAAAAATTCTAATATTTGCTATTTTTTTAGTTCCTAGAGGACCACAGTATGTTCCTTCCAAGCCTAGAACATCACCAAGCCCAGAGGTGCCACGAACAAGACCTGGTAGGTTCATTATTTTTTTACCTCTTCATACTGACACGTGTCTTATGGATCCTACTGTGATCACTGGAGCTTCAGATTTGTGTGTATTCCTCGGGCATATATTTTAGAACATTCCTTGAGGCATAAAATCCAGTGGCATATAGAATTTATAAGCAACCTGGTAAGTTGAAAATATCTTCAGTTCTTTATTACATTGTAAGTCACTGCAGAAATTGATGTTTTCTGTAAAATTCTCAGTGAAAATGTCTTTTCTGTGTAAATTGTGTTCTAGTAAAGTAAAGGCGAAAACAAGGGGTGTCATTGCAGAAAGGAAGGATTCTGCTCTGTATTTTTTAAATTGTGCCTGTTTCTTCTTTTCCAGACACAAGCTTTCATTCAAGTGAACTTGTTGGTTCACTTTTCCAGAGCCCTTGTGTTGTTCAGAAATTTAAGAATGTGTAATACTTCCTATAATTGTGTCTGCATGGGTTGTTATACCCATAAACAACCTTAGGAGAATTAAGGAGGGAGAAAGTAAATTATGCAACTCACACTTGCATGTATGAGGCACCATAGTGGGTTGACCCTGGCCAGAAGCTAAGCACACACTAACCTCTTGCTCATTCCACCCCACAGTGGTCTGGAGAGAAGAAGTAAGGGGAAAAAAATATAGGGGAAAAAAATCATAGTTCAAGATAAAGACAGTTTAATAAGGGAGGATAAAAAGAGGTGGAGAAAGCAAGTGGCACAAAGCAACCTCACACCACATCCCACAGGCAGAGCAGAGCCAGTCTAGGAACAATGGGTGCTTTGGAAAGTTTTGGTGCTGAGATGGCTTTATGTGAGGTGGAATATCCCTTTGGCCAGGGTGGTCCTGCTGTCCTGGCTGTGTCCTCTCCTGCCCACCCCTAGCCCAGCCCTCTTGCCTGGGGGCAGAGTGAAAAACAATGAATTCTTGGATGCTGTGACAAGGCGTATTCAGCAACAAGTAAAACATTGGTATTTTATCAACACTTTTTTGCTCATGAGTCCAAAACAGAGTAGCACAGGGGCTGCTGTGAAGAAAATAACCTCCATTCCAGCCAGACCCAGTATGGGTATCCAAGGTACATGGAGTATTAGATGGTGCTGGTGAAGAGATGGGCAGAAAGACAACTCAGGTTCCTTTTCTCCCCAGTAAGTCTGCACTTATTGTTTGAAAAAAAACCCTTGAAATAAGTCAGGAAAGTGTACAAAGCTGAAGGTAAAAAAAAACCACCCATAGTCTCTTTGTGGCTTTTACAAAAACTTCAGATATTTGGGATCTGTTCTGTATTAGAGCTGTTACCTTGAACGGGAGGAAATTCTGTGGAACATTATACTTGGATGTTGAGTTTCAGGGAGGAGTGACTATCTGTCATCAGCCCTAGCAGGGATGGTATGAGTATTGTGGAGACAGTGATTGTTCTTGGTAATACTTTGGTTTTGTTGTTTTATTATGCTAATGCAGTTCTGGAAACAATTAGATTTAGAACTGAGAAACCAAAGGCAACAATAGGTAATGATGCTTGATTGTTTGAAAGGTCACATTGTCTTTCTTCTTCAGCACAAACTGTTAAAAGCAGACCTGAAAAAAAAGTCACCTTTTTTTGCACGTTCCTTAATAATTTAACTGTCAAAGTTCTCGGTATCTTCTTATTTTCTATGAAACAAATGAGGAGAATCCTTGTTTTTTTCAAGTTGTTATGCACATAAGATAGGAAAATTTCCTTCAACATCTAATGGTAAGAAGCAGAGGGCAGATCAGAACAGGATCCTAATTATATGTTTTCAGTCATCCTGTGTAGATAGCACCATTGCAGGTGCAGAGCACCATGGGTGGGCAGAGCTGCATCCTGAAAGCTTTCTTTCCCTTCCTCTTTCTTTTTCTTCCCTCCCCCTCCAGTTTTATGAAATGAAATTCAGTCCTTCATAGTGGGCTGGAAAATAATTCTGTTCCACTCAAACCTCAATTTCACTGTCAGAGCACAATCACTTCATTAATCCTGGGTCATAAGATTGCTTGAAGCAGATCCATTTGACTAAGGCATTTTTGTTACTTGAATTTAATATTGCGAATCATTCCAGGACTACACCCATTACAGAACAGTTTATTTGTATTTGAAGCTACTTATTACTTTAATAATGCTTAACCCAGTTTCTTTCTTTCAGCTTCTAAAGATATATATCACAAGCCTTCCAAACCTAAAACATCACCCAGTCCACGTGTTCCTCCAACGAGAGCAAGTAAGCTTATCAATATTTTGCCCTTTAGTGCATGAAAATTTCATCACTTTGAAAATGTTCAAAATTGATGAGTTCTGTGAAGATACAGAGGTACTTATTTTCCAGCTTGTGCTTCGCTGTCATAATCAAATTTTGCTATACAGCTGTCATTGAACATAATCTGCTGGATATTTATACATGTCAATGAAACACAATGGAGATGTGTGGGTTAACACTCATCCTTAGCCCTTGCACACAGGAATCTTGATTTCCTTAGAAAATATTTGTATTTTTGAGTTGCTTCTTTAAAAGTGTAAAATTACAGTACTTTTCTGTTCCCAAAACTTTGGATATAGCTCTGTCAATTTGAAAATTAGAGGTAAATTTCCATGTTTCTTCTGCTTTGACTGCTTCGCTGAAGATTTTTTTTTTTTTTTAATGCAGAGTTGATTCAAAGGAGCAGCAAGTTTTTGGATTATGACACACTTGTGAAGCACAACTAGGAAGTGTTAGAACTACAGCAGTTTACTCTGTAGAAAGCTGTGTTTGTTATTGCTGTTAGGAGTAGAAAGTTGATGTGACACTGCACTGTAAAAGTCACTTTGTCTTTAGTCTATGCACTGGCATTGTATTGATTACAGGAGATCTCTTTGGGATTATTTTAAAATGACAGAAGTAGTCCCTAAAAATTTTCTTAGCAGAAAACAAATCTTCTGATTCAGCAGAAAAATCGAAAGACATACGTTGAATCATCATCCTCAACAATGTGTTCAAAACTTTGCCCATCTTCATAAGACCAAGAATCATCATCCTCAATAATAAATTCAAAACTTTGCTCATTTCCACAGGTCCCAAAGAAAGTCGGAGAGTCCCTTCCAAGCCCAGGGCATCACCAAGTCCAGATGTCCCACACACAAAACCTGGTACAGATTGTTGTTTTGTTGTGCTTGAATATCCAGGGGTTCTTTTGGGTTGTCTTTCCTCAGTGAATCAAGTGCTGATTAACATTTCTTCATATTACAAATACATTCTCTGATGATCATTAAATATGTGTTTCCAGGAAAACAGAAGTGATTTCTATTTTTAATGTCTGAGTTTTAGTAGTTGCCTCTGCTTTTCAGCCACATAGCATCTATCACAGCTGAATAATCTGTAGAGCAGGGTAGACAACAAAGAAACATCATGAGAAGTTGGAAGAAATTGCTTTTCTTTTGTGCCTGTCAAAAGACGCTTGGAGAAAAACCTATTTGAGGGCCTTCATGTATGACTCCAAATATCTCTAACTGAAACCACTCATAGGTTTGTGTGACCTGGTGATGGAATGTCACCCTCAAAAATAAACTAATAGGGATTTACATACTAATGAACAGCCAAACCTCTGTAACTTCTAACAGTTCTGAGAGTATCCATTGAACATTATTTTAAGTGAGTGCATATTCACTAATTTTACAAAGAAAAGGAAAAAAAAAAGGAATGTGTTCCAAATTGAAAACTAACCAGTCATGTCAAAGGGAGTATTTTTACCACTAACTTATACTCACCACTAACTCTGTGAATCTTGTTTTTATGGAGTTTTGGGCATTAGTACATTCACAATTGAACAACAAAAGACAGCAGCAGGTAAATTTGTTACCTTGAGCTGGTCATTGTTATTTTTTCACTACTCCTTGGGCCAATGTCTATATATCACTAGTCTGTTTTTCACATAATCTGTTTGTGGTTTTGAATTATTTTCTTTTCTACTAATTGAACTACATTCTACTCTGTTGCAGGTATTGAAAGATTCCTAGCTGGTTTGTTGTCTTCACATAAAATTTCTTTCCCTGTCACACATGTTGTAATTCCTTTGACACTTGTAGGAAACCATCACACCGTGGGTATTGCAGTTATTGGTTCTGAAATACAGACAGAAATATATTCCCTGTAGCTGTCTGTGCTCTTTCTGGCTTTGTTGCTTGACTTCAGATTTGGCTTATCTGATTAATTTTCCACTCATGTTTTCATTCAGGATTTTGTTTTCTCTTGAATTCCTGACATGTATCTGACCTGTTCTTGATGCGTATCTGACACTCAGTTTTTCAGGTTGTCATGCAGAGATTGTTTTTCTTTGCAAGCATGAGATATGCAGTGCCTATGCAACAAGCCTAATTTTGTCAAAGTATAAACCCTTAAAACAGATCTTTTCTTTCAGGTCTTAAAGAACCACAACATATTCCTTTTAAACCTAGAGCAACTCCCATCCCGGATGCTCCATACAGGAGGCCTGGTAAATTATCTGGTCTTTTTGAAGCTTCGGTAGATAATTGAACTATTGTTTTTGGGGTGGAAGCGGGGGGAATAATCATCAGTGCATCAGCTGTCACCTGGTTATTATTCTAGGTTAAGAAACCTCTGCAGAGATGCAATTAAATCTGACGGAAACTTCAACAGTTCAACGATTTTTGTATTTTATGCAGATATTAACAGAAGAAATAGAATCAGCCTATATGTTTTAATCAAGGATAAAAAGTTATTTGCAGCTTCTATCTGAGCAACACACTTTAATAGTGTGCACCATGTTTTTGAAGCGTTTATGAGAGAAACCTCCTAACACTGTTGTAATGCTTTTTCTTTACATGTGCATTTCACCCATTAGTATGAGGATTCCCTTTAATTACATTTTGCTTAGGTGACTCCCCATCATAAATCCAACTGACCTGTGTAATATAATCAGTGATTTCACTGAAGGTTTGTTAGTGTTGTTTCCTAACCATAAATTTCTGAGGGTAAATGCCCATTGTTGTTTTAAAACATCCCTTTCCTGTTGTATACAGAATAGTGCTGAAAGGATTTTTTAGAAAAGGGGGAAAGGGAGATTGCTTTCATTATTCAGATAATTTATTGACAATTTTTCCAACAGAGATTTTTCCAACGTTTGATGAACGAGATACTACTATGATCCCTCATATTCCTGAAAGAACAAAGGCAATATTTGGTAACTGTTATTTCATAATTATTCTATTTTACACCTTTTTTAGAGAATATCATCTTAGAGAGAGCTTATTATATTTTATTAAAAGCTAATAATGAAATTTTGCTCTTCTTGTAGATACTTACTTATCTTTGGTCTTGATAAGGGTAATAATGCATGAACTCTTTACTTTCAAAGGTTCTTTTCATCCTCTTCTAGCCTTTCCAGTCAGGATGATGCAATTCCTCCAGGTTATCTATTTTCCAGTAAAAGGGGACTTTATTTAAAGAGCAGATAGTGATGCTTCAGAGAGTCACAGTATGTTCTGGGTTGGAAGGGACCCACAAGGATCATCGAGTCCAACTCTGAAGTTAAACTGGCCCATCACAACCCTTGCATTATTACCATGCTCTAACCAACTGAGTTAATCCCCTATTCTTCATGTTAATTGTGGATAATTTCATTCTAAAATACTCTTCTTCTTCACTCCTCATGGTTTAATTTTACAGAAAAAAATTCTAATATGTCAACAACGGCATAGTCTCCAGACCTGATATGTGACCATCTAAATCCCACTCTACTACTTGAAACCATCCTCTCTGCTTTCCTCTAGTTATCCAGGTTGGGAAGACTTGCTTAAATATATGAAACCTTAGTTGAGTGTTCTTCTTAAATTAATTGTCAGATGTGGACCAAGTAAGGGTCACTGAACTCAAGCACTATCCAGGAGCAAGAGCATTGCTTGAGCAATTGTTGTTCAACCAGCTTTCTGTCCCCAGCTTCAGTGACAGACCTTAACTGTGATTTTCTGAGAATGAAATGGTATATATTTTCTGAGAATGAAATATTAATAGGCATTTTATAATCTTCAAACTATGTCTCTTTTCTTTTTGAGGAAGAGGAAATTAAAACTGCTTTTAAACATGTTTCTATTTCCATTTATATTCCCTGTATGCAATGATACTGAGGTTAGCATTCATTCAGTATCTGTGCATCTAGCTTTATGAAGTAGGTGCCCTGTTGTAAACACCTGAGCTACCTGAGCAATAGTCACATGCAGAAAATGATTCCTCAGAGCATGGGGGATGAAAACTGCACAGGCTAAGGCAGATCATTTTGGACCTCTTGCATTGGAGCAGACCACAGACTAAAAAGGGCTAAGATAACCTTTTCCAGGAAATTATTCCTACTTTTACTTACAAAATTTTTTTATCTGTATAGTGTGAAGATAACAGTATTAAATCATTCCAACATAAGAACAAAATAATATAATCTAAATATAATCTAAAAATCAAGTTTGACACAAATGAAAAAGAAATCCTTTTCTCATCTACTCATGTGTGGCAGATGAGAAAGACACAGGTTACCACTGTCTATTTTTGTCCTATTACCATATGATGATGTTAATGACTATATTCCAGACTGCTTGATGCAGAACTACAAATTTGTATATTTTTTTTAGAAGTCTTCTTGTATAAGTGGCCATTTAACTTGTTTTCCTTTCTTTGCAGGAATTCCAGCTTTCAGCTTATTCTTACATAATTTGCCTTATTCTAGATCAGATCGTACTCATGTTCCTCATGTGCTGTGAAAAGCAGTGTGTTTTTTCATTATTGTTTTGGGTGCTTTTTGTTTTTGTTCCAGCTCCAACTGAAAAACCATTCATTCATACCAAACGAAAAACTGAAAGACCAAGAGTGCCATACACCAGACCTGGTAATGGAGGCATTATTTTAATTTTGTGTTTAATTATTCTTTCCCCAAGTTTCAGGTTTTTGTGCTTCTTAATGGGGTTATTCCTAGCCAGTTTTGTGGTGAAAGAAATGCATTACACTTCAGATGATCACACCAAAATAAGCCAAAACTGCACTACAAATAATAGTAAGAATACATAATATGTATGTATGTATATATGTAATTTATAATATATATAATGGTATTCCTCTGTCTATTACACATAGAAAATGATGACTGGAATGTAGTAATGTGGGTATTGACAAATTTCAGTGCCTAGGCAGACTGAGTTCTCTGTGATTACTGGTAATCTTGGGTACTCCTCTGTGAACATTTTTTTGTTAATCTTTTCTCGAAATGCAACAGAATTTCTTTACAATGTGCTTGTGCAGTTAGCCACAGACATTGTACTGAAATAAAAATAGCTTTAAAAATAATTATGGAGGGCTGTGTGCTTTCCCATTTTTTGGTATAAATGTACAGCAGAAGTTAATAGAGAGATAATTATGTCTGTCAGCATTTGATTGTCAAGATATTCTGCTACTCCATTGTTTGGGACATTTTGCAGGTTTTAGCAAATGCTGCTTTTTTTGGATTACAGATAAATATTCTAAGATTTTTCACATTTTCTCCTTAACAGCAATATATCCGACAACTCCGCAACCAATTTTTACAAAATCTTCTACCACCACTGGTCATTCAAGGGCAACGATGGGTAAATAAGTTTCCTTAACATTAAGATGCAGGTATTTCTCATTTTTCAGTAGAGAAATTTCTAGAGAACATGCTCCAATGTGGTATTTATGTAACACCATTCCACTATCCTTCATTCTGCTGCCACATGTATGTATCTTAGGATGCAGAGGATTCTCATTTCTATTTGTCAAGTAAAGCAAAAATAGCCTACAGCTTATGTCTGATCAGAAGTCTGTATTTTTCAGATCTCCAACCAGAAGTCAGTGGCCTAATTTTTCTTTTAGAGCAAGAATTTTAGCCCCTAACTCAGCTTATCCTACAGCACACTGCTGGGACTTTTCTGTGTTTTGGCTAGTTGTTTTGTTTCAGGTTCCAGAAAGCCATGGAATTGTTATTGTCTTTTTTTCAGGCATTTGAGGCATGCATTTTCTGTGGGCTAAGTATGGCATTGGATCATGATTCCTGAAGAATACAATAATAATCTTTTTCCTTTTCTTTCAGCTCCAAAAGAAACACTGCTCATTCCTTCCAAATCCAAAACATCTGTTGGGCCAGAAGTACCACAAACTAAACCTGGTAATTTACAGTTTTTAACTTTAGAAGTGTTACTGTGGCACTGCCTTAGTTATATTTCTGCTGTCACTGAGTTTTGTGGTCAATGGATATGCATAATAAGTAGACAGAATTTTGTATCATTCTTCAGCTGAGAACTTGTCCATAAATTATATCAAAGTGAATGCCCAAGAATTGGATCAATTTCCATGGAAAGTAGTTGGATGGGTTTAGTAGTCATCAAAAAATCTGAGAAATTTAATTAATTTTAATAAAAATGTATTTCTGTGCTTACATTCAAAAAGTTCTTTTGTTTTGGGGAATTTTTTTATTTTAAATACATTTGATTCAATTTCTCAAGTACTTTTGAAAATCAGGTTACAGAGTTTCAGTCCAAGATATTTGACATGCTAAGAGTAGAAGTGCCTTCAATACCAGTGATTTTTGCAGCAACCATGGTAGATTCGGGGATGCACATCTATAGTGAAGGGTGGTGATATCTGAGCTCTACCATGAGATGATCAATTTCAATAAAAATTACTAAGGAGGAAGGAGAAAAATACAGTTAGGTGAGGAGAGACTACATATCTATAAGAGCACCTCCTGATCTTTCCTTCTCTCTCATCTAACCTCTCAATTGATAAAATTTTATTCTTAGACAAATAGCTTAATTAATACTTTAGTAATTTCCCCCCCATCACTTCTTTCTCCTTGTCCATTTTTTATGGCCAAAGAGATTTCAAGCAGAGACCCTATTCATTCAAGAACTATATTCAATCTATACATTCACCATATGTACCTATATATTACTGTGAACATCAAACTGAACAGTCCAGGAAAAATATTTCTTTCCTAAATACCTTGTTTTGAAAGGCTGTTCAATAACCAAGTTAGATTCTAAGTCTCAGTTGAATAAGAGCTATTTGCAATCATGCCATAGTTAACAAGTGCCATCTTTTGGTACCACTACAAATTTAGATTTAGGGAAAGAATTTTAGAGATGAGAATTTAGAGGCTTATTTTTTGCCTTTTAAAAATCGTTGTAAAATTTATATGTAAAGTCTAAATCATTATAAAGGTGTATATGCAAAACCAACTACTGGTAGGAAAAATTGTAAACAAACATTTACTGTGAAATATAAATGGCACCCTTTAGCAACTGCTCCTTATGCGAGTAAGTAGTTTATTTTCCAGCTTCCATATTTTTACCTTATTTCACCTTATTTTCTTATTTATTGAAAGACAAAGAGCCATGTAGTGTGGGCCTCTGCCTGCCAGTCTGTCCTTTTCATCCAGTAACTTAGAGACCTTTCAATTAATTCATTCAAACTGGAGTGAGATCTGAAAAATAAATACATTACTCATAGCTTCTAGAATTTTTTTTGAGACATGTAAATTAATCAACAATATGAGAAAGACCATAGAACTCCAGGTTTAGGGCAAGTGTTCTGAAGTTAGTGGGGGCCCAGCATAATAGTTGCACTGTCTGGTTGTCAGCATGAAAATACATCCAGACTAATCAGAATGTGCCTGTCTCATGTCTGTTAAAATTGTCCTAGCAGATGTGCAGATAGGTTTTTAGGAAACAATGGAGAGACAGATCCTTCATGAAATCCAACTTCTTTAATTTGCCTTCTCACAGAACAATGGTTTATTTTTTATAGCTCCAAGGGCAACACACCTGGGATCAATTAACCTTGTAACAGTTCATGTTGTTGATGGGTCCAAAATAACTTTGGGTAATGAGAATATTGCATCAGTTTATTTTTCATCAATCTTTACTTTCTCTGCTTTTGCTATATGGCTAAACCTACACTTTAATCAACAGAAATACTTTCATATATCTTTGTCATGTTCGTTTGTTAGTTACAGTCCAGTGCATGTACAAAATGTTGCTGGTTTTAATTTTCCAGCCATTTTTCTTATTCATGTGATTCTTTATAGAAATAAGTACTACATGTACGAGGCTGAGGAGTCATTGTAAAAAGGCATTGCCTTATCATCTTTTCTGGTTTTGTCTGACTTACTAATAATATATATCTTGCAGACTTGAAAGGTCTTTTACATGTATAAAAGCATGGTTTTCAGCCAGATTTCTAGCACTGACTCTTTTGTTTATGATTTGTACAGACAGTTTGAATTTCCTTTCCATCTGTGATGTCTTATGTTTAAAAGGAAACCATTTGCATTTGCTAAGCAGTAATATGTCCATTTTCAGTTCCCAATGAAACATACCACATTTCACCCAGGCCCAAAATTGGTCAAGCAACTGAAATTCCTTGGTTTGATACAGGTAATTTTTTAAGATTTTCTTAAGTTGTTGTATTGAGTCTGTACATCTTAAGTAAAATCAGTACAGTTTAATGATCTGTTCATTATTACCTTTAAAACTGTTTCAAATACATAATATAATCATTTATTTTTCCCCTTATCAAATATTTTAGTTTATTGCTCTGAAAATGGGATTTGCACGGTATTGCTTCAAATATTGAAGATTATGTGAAGTTTTTAAACAGTATTAGAGCTGTGTATTGGATGCTCATATGTATATAGTGTTGCAAACATCGATGTAACTGAGTTCCAACTTTTTCTTACAAAATCAAAATCTGTAAAACTTCCCCAATCTAAATGTTAAAAATGAGTAATATGTTCTGACCTGTATTTTCTCTGATGCTTTGGAGAGGCTGGATTAAGTGTTATGGGTCGAACATTTATTTGTCTTGAATATCAAATAGCCAGCTCTACTTAAAAAAACTGATTTACAGACATTGCTAATTGGGCACAAGATAACAGTGACTACTGCTTATGCTTTCAGCTTCCAGAGATCCCATAACATCTAGAGTATCAAAACTATTTTGCAAGTGAAAGGCAACAATAAAAAAAGGTTGAGGGTTTCTGATTTCAACCTTGCTGATGACACTGATCTTCAGCTGCCCTGCACAGTGCCTGCATTGAATGCTCCCAGTTGTTTTCTCAGAAATATTTTAATGTTTCATAGTTTTATCTAAGTCTTTGTTTTTGGGGGGTTCAGTTCGGTGTTTTATTTTGAGGTTTTTTGTTTGTTTGTTTTTTACAGAACCTAATTAAATGTCTTAAGGCCATGGATACCTTGCAGAGCTAACTCTGTATCCATATACAGTTGGGTAACTGGCTGTAAATATTTTACATCTTTTTCCTAAACCTACATATGAATGTAACTGGTCAGACTGCATGATGGAGCCATCTGGCCACTAAAGAAACTAGCATTTTCCACATGCATTTTGGATTAGAACTCATAGAGCTCTCATGTGTCCATTTTGCTGTATCACATTGGTGCATGGACCTTTTTGTCTGGCAAATTGCACTGCACTGTCCCTGTTCTGTTACACAGAGCATTGAAACAGGACCTTATTTCTTTTAGCACCTCATAAAACTCGTCTCACTTCTGCAAGACCACAGCCTACGGATAAATCACAGACCAGACCTGGTAATAAATGTTTATTCAGTCTGGGATGGGGAGGAGATTAAATAGTTAATTAATTTTATCTACTCTTAGTGGGATTTTAAGTATTGCTGGGAGGGAAAAAGGGGGATATTTTTCAATCAATAAGTCTAGTGGTAAAGCGATTCCAATCAGAAAAAGAAAAAAGAAATTAAACCAAAACTATGTGTGTCATCAGAGCAGGTGTTACTTCTTCTCTAGTGTGGAATTCTTGGCATCACATAGAAGTCTGTTGGGTACTCTTCTCATGGAACTTCTTTCTTTTTTTCTTCTTTTTCCTTTTATTCTTTTGAAACGCTCTCACAGCTCTTAGTAGAACCACACTACCACCAGTCAGAACAAAAGCACCTGGACTGCCAAAGTGGATTATGCCAACAACAGGTAGAGTTCTGGGTTTGGGGTGGTTTTTTTATAATTTATCAATAAAAGACAGAAATGTGACTTCCCCAAGTCATCTTGAGCCCTGCAAAATATCTCACTGTGTTTTATTCTAGAATCTAATTCCTCAGAGTGCCATGTGTTTCTACTGATCTTGTTATACAATTCCTGAGGGTGATTATGAAATTATATTGGCACTCAGCCTGTGTAAATTTACAGGTTTATTACTGTGTGGCTACTCTTTACTAATGTTTTCTGATCTCAGATCCACAATAAGTACTGGAAAATGCTTCATTGAAAAAGATCACCCATTTGCTGGAGTCCAAGTCAGGAGGCTTGGTAGGGAAGCCTTAAAGCCAAGTATCTCTCTAGTTACTCCCTATGCCCATGGTGTGTTCACATCAGACCTACTCACACTCAGACCATGCAGTATTTGGACTGTGCAGTATTCAGGCTTGGATACTTCAGCACCACAAAATTCCATGTTGGTCGATGGCAGACAACAGTGAGATCTTCAATTTACATATCCTTAACCAACAGAAAACAAATGTCCCTAACCACAAAGATTTATTAAAACTACATATCTTCTTGGGGGAAAAATAATTTATCCTTTTTCAGTTGGACTTGATTTTTCCATCCAATCAACATAATATTTTCAGTGATAATTCATAATGAATCCATATTTTTTTTATTTCATAGAGCATTGATTTATCACATCAATACAAATAGCATTGGGGATTATTTTTTATACAGCCATTGGTTAATTAAATATATATTTTTGGGATTCTTCACCAACAGTTCAAGTTTAAAATAATAAATAATATAAATAAATAAATAATGTACATACACAAGGCAAACGTTTGGCTGACCACCCACTAAAAGTTCTATTGTCCCATATTATTGCTGGCTCCTGTTATTATTTCTATGCTAGCTAGATTAGGATAGCCGGAGTGATATTCCACCTATTCTAAACATTTTGGCCTGTGTAATGTTTCATTCTGCTATATTTGGCAATTTAATACCTGTTGCTGATCATAGAATGTCTTGAGCTACTCATTCCTGTACATTTTCACAAACCCACAATGTTGTTAGAAATGGTAAAAACTCAGCAGAGATGGATGTATATTTAAATTGAATTAAATTTAACCTGTTTAGAGTATGGCATACATTTCTGTATTACACATAGAGTGAATGCCTTCACTAGAGGTACAAGTTCTTTGACCTTTCATAGTCCTTCTGTTAAATTAAATGAGACCATCAAATTCCAGGACATCAGAGCCAGTTAAAGCATTAATTACCCAATTTCAGTAGTTGTGGGTCAAAAGGTTTTGTTGCTAATTTGCCCTAGAAATCACCTTATACAAGTGAGCTTTCTCATGTCTGATTACTGGAATAGGAGAATACACACAGGTATTGTTCAGGAGTGATCACATTATGAAATTATGCACAGGCACACAATTACATTACACAGCACATTGAGCTTTTCTTTTCCCCTCTAGATATAACCTTGGCAGAGGTATTGGTAGGTTATTAAAAACACCAGCAAAAATTAACACATGCTAAGTAAATCAATAGTATAAATATAATAGTAGTAAACTGCTACATGGAGTTTTATGTGCTTAATGCTGGTTTAAGTTGTTAAAGTATTGTTTTAAGCAATCATATTGTAAGTGGCCCTCTTGGCGTGCCCATCATTTGTTATTATTTCCATGCCTTTATAGTAGTGCCTGTTGCCAGGAAGAGCTAGAGTTTCATTGTGGTAGATGGTGTCAGAAGTCACCACAAAACTACTAATTACTGGGCATGCTATGTGTACTCACTGGTAAATAAGTACCTTCTTTTAGAATTCTTCTGAAAAATGATGCTTCCAGAAGTGGTTTCCATCACCAAGTTAAATAAGTATATTTTTTCTCTAAGTCAAAGGAACATGCTGTAGATGTCTCTTAGCTAAATTTTAGTGCTGCCAAGTAAGCCCTTTAAGTCAAAGTATCCAAAGTACCAAAGGCCTTTGTTATCTCCTGCCCACTTCTTTGTACCTCCAACCCACAACAGCTCATTGACACATTTCTGTGAGTCTGCACCTTTCTTCTGAGAAGTGTAAGAGAAATCACCAATAATTTCATACATTTATGTCATCTTGAGAGAGGACTGCAGCTTGTCACAACTTTTCAGTCTGTACTTTTCTTGATGATCAGTAAGTGAAATCCCAAGTCTTCTGTAAGGCAAGTACATCACAGTATTGAGCCAGTGTCTGAGACACAGGGCTGACTGTGCCCACAAAAATAAACTCACACAAAAAGGAATTCAGGTAACCAATTAAAGAAATCTTCTGTATCTCTCCCAGGCAATGTGCAGTTAATTTTCTATTGCAAAAGAATTCCTAAGTCTGCAAAACAGACTTGGGAAAGGACTCTATAAGGATTTTGGAACCCCAAATCCTACCAGCTGAGCAAAGACAAAAAAAAAGCCTTTTTCAATATTTTCTGTAGTTGGCTTATCAAAATCCTGAACTTTTGACCTAAGATGATCAGAATTTTTAAGTGGGCTGTTAGGAATATGCTCTATATGTGTAACAATATGTTTTCAGACTTACCTTTAGACATTACATACTTATTCTTGGATATTCCGTTATTTGGACACCAGTTTGGATCTTTTAATTCCTTGCTGGACTGTTGATTGTACTCCATTTCATGCTCCTGACTGGGCTTGTTAGCCTCAGTGCAAAGATGTTTCACCCCATGCAGGGAGGGCTTGGCAGCTGCAGGGCCCAGATGATAAGCAGTGGAATCTGTTTTTTCCAGCACCAGCACAAGGGTTTGTGGCTGTTTCCTGGCAGGCTTCTCAGCCTTCTGGCCAGCTCTAGTGCCAGGTGGTTAACTGCACTGTGGAAAAGAGGCAGGGATTGCTTCCTCATGACTAGCATTCCTTTTAGTTTTTTGTCATGTTTTAGCCTTTTTCTCTAGAATGCCATTTTATTCAGATGGCTTTTCATGTTGGTGTGCCTAACTTATCTTACTGGATTGTTTTTTAATTTATTCTTAACCATGCAAATACTGCTCCTGATCTACTGAGCTTTCTGACAAATATCAGCAAACAAACTTGGAGCAACATTCCTATTTCCCTTGTGAAAGGGAGGCATACATGGTTTTCATTAAAATGACCATTAACTTTGTGTTCTATTTTCTTTTTATTTACAAACTGTGTGTGTATAGCCAAGTTCCAGAGGAACTCAAGTATAAAGGTATTTCAGTTTATTTTATCAAGGGGAACTTTTTCCATTATTTCCCTTTAAATGATCAACTCTCCTAATAGTATTCCTACAATTAAAGTCATCAGAACCAGGACAGGTTAGTTTAACATGTTCCAGACCCTGTGAGTGTTTCCAGGAAAAAATATAGAATTAAAAGAAGACACAAAGACATATGCAAGTAATAGGTCTATTCTAAATTCTGGCTAAAAGTTTGGATGAATGTAATAAGTGGTTTTAATAAGCAAGTTACATTAGGTAGAATAAGGCAAATGCTATGACAAATACAGCAAACTTCGGTTGTGCAGGTACCTTGTGTGAAAACACAAACTTTTATGTAACTTGAAATACTCAAAATAGGAGATTTTGTCAACATGAAGGTATTGTGGTTTGAAACATTGACTTACTTTTCATTACTTCTTTACTAATGTCAGAACAGCAGTGCATGTTTCTGAAAAGAAAACAAAATTACTTCTTCCAGCTAGAACATGTGCAATATTTTGTTCATTCTCAGCTGACATAACTCAGGAAAGATTATTAATCTAAATTTGATTCTAAGAAGCAGAATAGAGATAGGTTTTCTGTAGAGACTTTAACATGCACAAATAATTTAGACTTGTAATACAAACGTGGGTGATTTAGTGTGAATTAGTCAATGTGGAACCACATTTTGTTGATATGTTCACTTAAAGCTGAGCTGAGAAACTAAACTAAATATAACTTACGCTAACTATACCTCATGATGTACAAGATTTTTTTATTTTTTTTTTAAGGCTGGTGCTGGTCTTCTCATGCTTTTTCTTCCTTGAACATCATTCACATGAAACATTGATTATCACTCTGGTGCTTTATATATCTGAAGATCTAATTAATCTTTTTAATTACCTGAAGAAAAATTGCAATTATATAAAACCATATGATGTGTTCGGATATTTTAGACAGAGGGACCAGGTCACCTGTGTCCATTTCCCAGCTTCCTGCAAGTCTTACTCCCAGCTTACTTTAATCTTCAGTAAATTATTTATCATGTATGGACTGTGGATTTGTAACGAACATGCAACAAAAATGGTCAAATAGTAAAGTAATTGAAAAATTATCTACTTCATACCATTAAAATACTACTGAAATATCAAAACAAATTGAGGTCCAGATCATAAATCTATGAAATCTTTAGCTGAAGTGATTAGATCATGTTGGAACAGGGTTGGAATTTGATAGTTATAGTAATATTGAGATTTTTTTTTTAATATGACAAATTTTAGGAGTTTTTGTCTTACATTCTTAGCAAGGGTGCAAGGGGGTTTTCCCACAAATATGATGAAGTTGCAATGCATCTTCTTGCTTTGCTGTATATACATTCTTATAAAGCAAATATACTTTATGTAGAGACAGGATATTAATTTAACATTCTGGCTGTCCTGTAAATACCAGCATGTGAAACAGTTATTCTGTACCAGGACTTGTGTTGATCTTTTAATGCCACTTACTTTTTTAAAAATGTGTTTATATAACTTTTAAGTAGGACTTTCTCTTATATACAAACTGGATGTTCTGTGTACTTTGTCTCCTGTACTCCAAACATGGTGAATATATTTGGTCCAGAATTGCTCTAACCATTTAGTATGGAAGATGACCAGAGATCATATAATGGGGAGAAGGAGAACTTTGCAAGAATCAGTGGACATTTTACTCTTTACACTGAAAAACTAGAATGTTCTCTTAACTAATTTTTCCACATATAATCTTGGTTTAACTCATTTGTTACCTCTTCATCTTATTAATTTTCTCTTTCCAAATATACTTTACTCGAGGGATGTTTAAAATTAAACTGCAAACTTTGTAGAACCAGATTACTTTCCACTTACCTGAATAAGAAGATAATGGATATCACCAAGTTATCAGTAAAAACATAGATGAGACACATGTTGGTTTTGCACATGATGTCAGCTGGAGTTTGAACATATTCAATACACAAGTATACCATGACTTGGTGCCACACTGTAGATACTTATTTCATTTCTTTTTTTTTCACAGATGACTTTTATACACCTGGGGCTACTGCCAGACCAATTGACATGGATGTCAAAAGACCTCCAGAATATGTTGACACCTGGCAAAGGCCAATTTCTGGTAAGGTTAATAAAAGTAAATAATAGAGCAATTTTTAACAGTTGTTATTAAAAATAAAAACACTGCCTTTTCTGCACACAAAGCATGTCCACTGAGAAGAAAAAAGAATTCATTATCATCCTCATCAATACACATTCTTATGAGTTCAGGATGCTACTAAAAGAGATAAAAATAAGAATAATTTATAGCCACTACTTAGTCACTTACATATTCTTAGTCACTACATATGGTAGAAATTTTCACCACCAGAGCTATATCCTTATGATCTAACAGCTACAATACTGTAAGCACTGATTTTTTTCATGCTAATATTTTCCACATAGCAAAGGAGAATCAGATAAAAACATAACCAACTTGTTCTCCCATGTATGAGGAAGTTTCATTGAACATTGGGATTGTTGGGAAAATTAGAACACTAGGCTTGAAGGAAAATAATGTGGAGTAAATCAGGTTACAGGGGTTTTTTACATGTATAATACAAGACTGGTAAGGTTTACTCTTCTGGCAAGTCTTGCAATCATGTTTTCAAAACAATCAAAATATTTTGACTGAAACATGCATACAACAGGTAAGTACGCTGATGTGTAAAGAATTTCTCTCTTTCATAAGCATAATCAAGAACAAAATTTGCTTTAGCTGTGGTTTTTACTGACATAGGAACTGACTGAAAATGAAATCTTTTGTTTTACTCTTGGATTTACTACTCTGCTTCTGATGTTCTTTTTAGGCAGCTTCTTCTTTGATAATATGTTACTGCATTTTAAAGCACTATTTTATAAACTGCTGTGTGTTCCTAATCCCTGTTGGATTTCCTTTGCACCTAATTTACCTCTACAAAGATAAGAGCCTAGCTTGATGGCCAGGTTCTGATGTTTTATCCTTTTTTAGTTTATTCAGTCTGAACCACTGTACTTTGCAAAGATTAAATCTAGCATGATGTACTATTAGTAGCAGCTGAAGGCAAAGTGTAAGCTCAAAACAAGGATGATACTCTGCACTTTTAGTTACTGAATGGCAGGCAGTGGTGTTTCCTTAAGTAAATCCAACTTGTGATTTGGAGAGACTTGAAGGATTTTATTCACATAAATTTGAGGGGACATTAAGACCAACTTTTACTTGTTTTATGACATTTGATGTTCAAAGTTAGGCTTTTAGAGCTTTGAGGTCAGTCAGTACCTTGAACTGTAGTCATGACAGGAAATTTGGTATGGTTGTGAAATTAGCTACTACTGTTTCATAATTTTCTCATGTAACTGCAGTCTCATCTCTCTTCATGCAGCCTTAACATGTTTATCAAAATTCATGGAATCGTAGAATGGTTTGGGTAAGAAGGAAGGTTTAAAGATCAGAGTTCCACCCCACCTGCCTTGGGAGGTACACCTTCCACCAAGCCCCATCCAACCTGGCCTCGAACAGCGCCAGGGATGGGGCATCCACAATTTTCTGGGCAGCCTATTCCAGTGCCTCACCACCCTCACAGTTAATAATTTCTTCCTAATATCTAATCTAAACCAACTCTGTTCCAGTATATATTATTACCTATTATAAATTTACCCATTAAACAGTTTAAACTGTCTCTCCTTGTCCTACCACTGCAGGCCCTGTCAGAAACCCTTTCTCCATTTCTCTCACAAGCCCGCTTTAAGTACTGCAAGTTGCACTAAAGTCTCTCTGGAGCCTTCTCTTCTCCTCATTAAACAACCCCAGCTCTCTGAGTTTCTTCACAGCAGAACAGCTCCAGCCCTCTGATGGATTTTGTGGCCCTTCCATGGACTTGTTCTAACAGCTCTGGAGACCCCAGAGCTGGATGCAGCACTCCAGCAGAGGGGTAGAATCACCTCCCTCGCCCTGCTGGCCACAGTCCTTCTGGTGCAGCCCAGGATACAAATGGCTTTCTGGGCTGGAAGCCCACATTGCTGGTTTGTCTCTAGTTTTTCACCCACCAGTATCCTCAAATCCATACCTGCAGAGCAGGGCTGTTTATAATCTCTCATCTAGCCAGTGCTGGGACTGGTGATTGCCCCCAATCCAGGAGCTGGATTTTGTGCTTGGCTGTGATGGACTTCAGGAAGTTTGCATTGGCCACTGCTCAACCTGCCGGGGTTGTCTGGGTGGGATTCTTCCCTCCAATGTTCACTGCACAACCAGCTTGGTATCATTTACAGAATTGCTGAGGGCGCACTCCTTCCCATCGTCTATGCGACCAATAAAGATGTCTTCCCTAAGAGGCTGCTCATCAAGAATGTCTGACTTAAGGACTCCAGTCCATGAAGAAGCCTACAGATTAATCAAATAAGAACATTTCATCATGTTGTTGAGGGCTGGAGCTGTTCTGCTGTGAAGAAACTCAGAGAGCTGGGGTTGTTTAATGAGGAGAAGAGAAGGCTCCAGAGAGACTTTAGTGCAACTTATAAGAATCTACACTCGCGAAATCCCTAAATCTTGTGCATCCTAGTTTACAAGTTCAGTCTCCACACACTGGTAATTGGATTTTGTAGCATCATCAACCAGCACCCAAATCATTGTCTGAAGTAGCAGAAGGGAATAGCAGTAGTAGGAATTCTTGTTTTTCCAGAGTACACTACAGTAGATTCAGTTGTGACCCAGTACTCTGAATGCAATGTTTTAGTTTGCCTGCAAACTGTAGTTGTAGTTGTGCTGCTCAGAAAATATGATAGAAACCAGTGGCAAGTCAATACTTGCACATTTTTACTTCATAAATACCTTGGACAATCCATTCTCTAATTATGGTCAGGGAGAAAAGTAATGATGAATACTACCATATAATAATATCTAGGTTATGATGACATATATAAAAAAATTTATTCTATTTTTTCTGGCCTTAAGCATAATTTTTTCATCTCTATCTGGAAATTAGGACTTACTATGAAACTTAAAAATGCTATTTTCAAAACTACTACATCCTCCTAAATTAGAGCATTATTTTCTGTCTTGATCTGAGTGATTTAAAAAAAAATAAATCAACTGTTTTATAAGTGACTACAAGAGTCCAAAAAGGAAAAGGGAAGAGAGAGAGATGGAGATATTCCTGGTTGTATATTGTAAGTAGTGCCAAAAAAGCTCTCCTAAATGAGTCTTTGGATCTGCTCCCTTCTCGCCCACAGTCTCTCTATTTATAGGGTGAGCCAAGGACTGATACACGGGACCTGAGGTACCTTATGGAGCCAGTAATTCAGTATCAGGCAACTTGCAGAGTTGTTGACATTGGCAGCCTTATGAGGATTATACTACTCTTGAGGATTTTCTCCTTTTAGGTACAAAAAGGCTTTTGTTACATAAATGTGTTGCACATATCTCCTGGATTTTCTTAAGGAAAGAAGGGCAAAGGTGAATAGTGGAACAAAAATCTTTGCCTTTCCTTTGCATAATAAAATCCTTCATAATTGTCTGGAAAATACAGTAAAAGGATTTGTAAGTATGAATTAAGGGGCTTAGGTTTTCCTTTTAGACCTCACTGTCAAAAGAAATTATCAGATAAATGTAATGGGTGCTGGCTGGAGCTGCACATTGAAATAACCAAGTTGGATGCTTCAGAAATTTCAACAACAGTAATTCTCTTTAGCCATGTCATTGTATGAGGTGACAGTAACTTTTTTCAGTTTTGAATGACATAGAATAAACTGTTCCTAACGATAATTTCATTTTCTTACATATTTTGCTTCAAGCTGAGGGTGGCCAGTTGTATTAGTCAGAAAGTACAAGAGGTCAGAAATTTTGTGAGCAGGATACTGAAGATGTTTCCTAGCGCATTGAGGTGGTGTTTGTTGTGTGAACATGTATCCATTTGAATGCCAAAAAATTACTGTTGACAGAAACGAGTAACTACACAGAAAGTGAGTCACTGAAACACTTGTGCAAAATCTCAAAGGAACGACATTTTTTCTGTGTAAACTTTGTTTAAAACTTCATGGCACACTGTTCTCAGAGATTTAAGGCTGAAAATACAACTGAGATCATCTCCTAATCTCACCTCTCCACTTTTTATATTAAATCAGACATGAAACATTGCTTGAGAAGTCAGAATACAACTTCTAGTGTGTTTCTGATTTGATGGAATTTGAGGTTAAATAATTAATAATGCTGTCTTCTAATGTCATTCAGTGACTATACCACCTGGCCCTCAGCGCCCTCCTATACCTCCTGCCAGACCTACACCAATGAGAAGAAAACCTCTGCCTCCTAACACCGTGACTGGTAAACCAGGCAGTCCAGGTATTTCAGCCTTTTCAACATAATCATTTTATTGTGTGTGATAATACTGGCTAGCAGGGTATAGGAGAATTCTATAGCATCGATTTCTTTAATCTGTGGTATCTATAGAAACTAGTCTTTTGGAACATACAGGCCTTGTGGTTTTTGTCTTCTTACAAAAACCTTGTTTCTTTCTTTTTCTCTAACCTAGTTATATCAAAATCACGCCTAGTAAGGAAGCTGAAAGCAAAATAGCATACTCTAAGTCATGCTTTAAGATCAACTTTAGGAATATTTCTTGTCTACTAATATAATTTTTTGCTATTTAATGTGCATGTCAGATGGGGGATGTTGACTATTGTGCTTCAGTGCCTAGTTATTTGTTAACTGGTTATTTGTTATGGAATTGCTCATATATATACATATATATGGTACATCCATTAACCACTACAAAAATGAGCTAATAGTCACCTAGACAACTGACAGCACTGGGAATCTATTTTATATACTGGGAAGTAGAGCAACTGAGTTGTTTCATGTGCAGAATTTAGCTTGATTATTGTGCTAAAGTATTCTGGCTTCTCAGTATTGGTTTAAGAGGACATAGAAAATTTCACCTTTCCTATTTTATTTTAAATTAATCCTGAAGCAAGTATTCAGTATCCACATGGATGTTCTGTCAGTGGATTCTATATAAGAATCCTTAGGCTAACATTATTCCACATAGTCAGAAACTATCATCTCCTTAAGCTTAACATCATGACAGCTTTTTTCCTCTTCATATTGATCTCTGTAGTTCCTTGGAGATATAAAGGTCTTTATATATTAGAATATACAGCTACATATGAATATACAGCTCTATTGGATTTCCTATTGTGGTTTTTTTTTGTTTGTTTGTTTATTTCATTTGGGACTTTATCTGCTATTAAGGTACTAAAGACCTAAATAATACTTTAGTATTTTGTGTGGCAGATGAGTAGCAAGAATCTTCAGGATGGATGAGACAATCTATATATTTATTCATCAGCAGAGCCAAGACTGAAATACTGTGTCTGTACTTGTTGTTGTTGGGTGGTGTTTCCTTAGTAATAGTTCCCAGAAAACAGAAGACCTCATCAGTCTTAAACTTGATATATTTTCTTTTGCTTGTATTGGGGTCTATACTAATTTGCTCCACTAAGTGTCTAATTAATTTACCAGTGTTTTGAAATTTCAACAAAATTTTCAAATTTTCCTGACAGTGGAGGCCAGGTTATGTGGTAGTCAGTATTTACCATACCTTCCTAGGCTTTCAAGTTGGAATAAATTGCTTAAATGATCTGGTTCTTCCTTGTGGGGACAGTAGAAGATTTTCCTTCTTCTGTGTTTCCTGGTGTTTTATCCAGCTTGGTTTTAAACATTGTAATTTTGTTTCTTCTGGTTCCCTGGAGAGAGAGACAGTTCCACAGTACCAACAGGAAAAATTTGCCTCAATGTTCTTCTTGGATTTTTCCTGTCAGAATTCTGTCCTATTTCTCATTAACACCATGAATAATTCCTTACTTGCATCTTTCTAACTCATCCAGTGGATATTATGGAAAGGTTTCTATGCAGACATTAAAAGTCTCCTGAATGGGTAAAAAGAAATGGAAATGAGAGTTCCAGAAACTTTGTGAAACTGAACTCTAGCGAGAATCTTTCAGATTTCCACTTCATTAAGAAAATTAGTGGAAAGTAGGGATTTTTGTTGCCTTAAACTTGGCTGACCAGAGTTCTGCCTTCAGTTGCCATGTTCTGTCTCATATATGATGGGGAAGTAACTACATTATGTAGTCCTTGACTCTTCAAGGGTTGAGATTTCACTGTCAAATCATGGTTATCTGGGAGTATCTGCATGTTTTATGAATTTAATTCTTGTCTTTTACAGCTATTATGCAAGAAATCAAGACCTTTACCATGGATTGTTTGCCTCTTAGAAACCTGTTTTCTTTATTAGGTGGTAACAGCTGAAGAATAACAGCAATGTCACATAATCTGAAATACTTTTTTTAAATAGTTGTCTAATTATAGGTGATAATATTGCCTCTATCAGTTAGTTTCTGTCCAGATTTATGGAACCTACTACAGAAATGAATTCAGCAAGAAAACTTTTCTTCTTGAGTGATATAGTCCTATAAAAGTTGAAAATGCTGGACTTGGCTGCATTTTCTTTGCTTTCATTTGAAGTGTATCTTAATTTCATTTAGTGTAAGCTCCAGTACTGTTCTGTGGTTAAACTCTTAATGCAGACCACAGTTAAGGACTTGGTGTTTGTCACTAGAAATGTTCCAGCACCAGTAATGTATGTGCTGTATTGAGAGCAGAAATTAATCTTACCTATATTTGAGGGAAGAATCTAAGTTTCAGTTGCTGACTTCAGCTATTGTGCCTTGCAACTCAGGAAGAAACGTACTCTTTCTTCAAGGAATAGCAATGTCAGTGCTGGCCATTTTGCATCCTTTTAGCAGTCTGTGTAGGATGGTTCTGTGCATTAAACCAGGTTATATTCTAGCCAACTAAAGTCCTCCAAAACAACCTCTAAGTAGCAAAGAAATTTCTTACTGGGTTTCAGGATTAGGTTATGTTTGCAACTAGCACAGTTCAGAACTTTCCTGAATCCAGCTGAGGGATTACTAGGATTTGAATGAAAATACTTGTTGCATGAAGCAGTTGTCACAAACTGAGTTCTCTTAGAAAATGAGAAAGCTGTTTGACTCCTTCAAATGCTGAATGTCTTGTTGCTACAAGTCCCTCCATCTGTCACTATAGCTAAGCCTGCTGGACCAACACCTCCTGTGAGGACAGGAACATTATATAAGACACCAACAGCTTTTGCAACTCCAGAGTATTATGGTAAGCATGTTACAAACAGTTCTGGTTTGTTCTTTTTTTCTTTTTTTTTCTTTTTTTTTCTTTTTTGTGATTAACATTAAGGTTTCCATTTTTCTTTTGCTTCCCTTCCCTGAACTTTATTGATGCATTGTATATTTAAGATAAGAAAGTATTCTGTCTGGAGTGACTCTGATTTTTTTAATGCCTTTGACTTTTCTGATTTGATTGAGATCTAGCTCCCTTCTCATACTCTTCTTGGTAATTGAGAACATCTTCCTAGAAATCCATACATGCTTAGTAGGCTTTTAATAATACTCTGTGGCCACAAAGCTGTGCAAAGGCTGGACAAGACACTTCTTTTCCTGAATGTTTCAATTTTCCCAGGACATAAATTCAACATATTATTTGTCAGTGACTGACAGTGCTCATCATAGATGTGATAGTCTCCTTTATTTGATCAAACTTCCACCATTTAAATTGAAAAAATTGTAGCAGTGCAATCATAGTGGTCAGAGGGTAATTTGCCCTTTATAAAACTGGGAGTTGATTACAGATTCAGAGCTAAGTCTTTTCAAGGTGGCATACAGTAATGGGTTTGGAGGAGGATGTGCTTAGAATTTTTGGGCCCAAATGTGCAGTTCTTGGTATATTGTCATGAATGATACTGCTTCTAATTTTCCTGGACTTACAGTAATACTTAAATTTTTGTCTCCTTAAAATGAGTAGGAACTCACTGTGACCCACAGTGCCCAGAAAAGCATGCTGGATGCTAGATTTATTTATAAATGCTTGTTGGGAAGCATTGTGTTTTATCTGTTGAGGTCCATCATGCTCAGTGTAGTGGCTGATTAATACAACATTGTATCATGAATCCTGACTGCTTTAGCACATTTCTCTTCACCAGTGTATTTGCTTTCAATTTCCTTCAAATTTTGTGGAAGTTGTACACTCTGAAGACAGAATTTTTTTTTTTTTATTTCCTTATGGTTATTTTTAGAGAAGTTACTGTGCCAATGTAATAGTTCTATATATCCCAGGAACATCAAAAAAGCTCCAAGTTAAACAGCCAGAACAGTGCTAAAACCTCCTTTTTCCATGGCTGACCTTTTTCTTCCTTACCAAAAAATTAAACTAAAGCAAATGCAAGACAATGGTCTAAAAGTATTTTACATATATTGCATGAATTGAATCCAGCTGCAGTCATTAAATCTGTCATTTTGATTATGGCTGGCTGTACTAGCAGGTAAGAACAGGGTTTACAAAACACCACAGAAAAAACACCTAAAATGAAGAGCCAGATCTGCCAGCAAAGGTCTACCATTTATCTATTCTTATAATTATTTAAAATGCCAAAGGAACTGTGAAATGCTGCAGTTCTAACACTGAAACTTTGTATTTATTGCAAATTATAACTGTGTTTTCTACAGTTGATGCAACAGTCTTCAGCTCAAGTCCTACATCAGAAACAGATTCTTCAGGAAAACCAAGGTACCAAGGTAGGATACTCATAGCTATGGTATTTTTATTTCAGGGAGCATATAAAGTCCAGGCTATCTTGCATCGAATTATCTTATTTGGTTATTCAAAGGCCAACATTTTATTTGATTCTGTGTCACTTTAGTGGCAGATGTAAGAGCTGCAGTACAAACCAGCATTTTCTGGACTAAAGTTGTTGCTCCTTCTTGTGAAACAAAAGTGTATGTCTTTGTATTAGCATGACCCTCAAAATCTGCATGTAGAATAATAGTCTCATTTTACTATAGAAGAAATAAAGTTGATTTTTTAAATTTTGTGACAGATTTTAATTCTTTCAAACAGTGTGTATCACCTGCTAATATCTTCAGAGTGCCATTTCATCAGTGGTGCCAGGGAGTGAAGCAATGCAGATTCCAGGTCAAACATCAATAAGTAAAATTTTTAAAACAAGCAAAAAACAAAAAAACCAAGAAAATATAAAATCCAAAACAAACAAAGATGAGAACAGGCAGCTTAATATTGAATATATGGGGTTAATTTGGAAAGCTTTGTGTTTCGCTTGTGCAGATTTTTGCTTGGTGTGCTGAGACGGATGATGTGCACCAGGTGAAATGGCAGTGCCATTTTTTAAATACACTCTATTGAATAACAGCTCTTCCCTATATTGTTCTTAGCCCCCCATGTCAAGTACATGAAGAAAGATGATGATGTGCCTTGCTCCATCACAAGCTCTCTTGAACATTTTCCCCAAGAAGAAGTTGGCAGCAAGGAAGAACCCACTCGTCCTCCACAGAATCCTCCAACCAACCTCACAGTGGTGACTGTAGAGGGCTGTCCATCCTTTGTCATCTTGGATTGGGAAAAACCAGATAATGACACTGTTACTGGTTGGTTTGATTTCTTTCCTCCATTGTGTGATAATACAGTATTTCCAGCTTAATTTACTTTCACAGTAGTTTTTTTGTCATTTAAAAGTACTTTAATCCCCAGGGATTAAAGGAGTCCAGTGGTTTGGGGTATTTTTGTGCTATTGTCAGCTCCAGTGTGGATAAGAAAATGCTTCTAGATTATAACAAGATTTACACAACAAGGATCATTGGAGTCAATGATGACATGAAAAGATACTTAAGAAATATGACTTCAAATCTCCTCCAGTTTTCTGGCTCCTCTCTGTACAGGATCTGGTAAGATCTAGTCAAGAAGTTCCAACAATACAGCAGCATATCTCGATGCACACACTTAATGTAGGCATCTTTCTTGACCTGAGGCTGTTGTTTCACAATGGGCCAGGCACAATCAAAGCTTATATCCATCTTAGTATGTCAGTAGAACTTTGCCAGCATAATACTTGCAGTATTATGACCCACTGCAATAGGGTCAACTCTGTTAAAAGAATCTGTATTTTCTTTCATTTCTAAAGGAAAGGGTTTATATTAAGAATAAATGCCTGTGAGTCATGCAGGGCTCAGCACACAGACAGGTAAACATGCAAGATAGCCATTCTTAATTCTTCCATCGTTTTCTGTATTTCAACATTGGGTGACAAAAATTGAACATTGAAATTAACTAACAACTCCATTAATGACTCATCAAAATCAATTCTGAATTCAAGAGAAGGCATTGAATCCTGTTTTCTGAAAACAGTGATTGCTTCATATTGGCACCAGTACAACATTACTTGTTTAGACAGGCTTAAACCAGTTTTGCTGCCATCTCTTTCTATTTTTGTAGTTTATGCATGTTTTTCCAATCATCTTATTTAGGCATCGCATCTCTTTTTTAAAAATAAATGTGCTGTTTCAGACAGAAAGGTGAAACAGAAATCATAGTTTGTTGCATCATTTTGCTTTTTGAATGCTTACTTTACTTGACTTTAACTGTGTACAAGGGCTTTCATTGGGTACGCCCAAAACCAAAGCATAATGGAAAGCTCTGACAAATAACAACCAAAACAGTGATCACACTCACCTCCTTGTTTTCATAAAAACTGCAAGTGTCAGGAACCAAAACCATTCTGCTCATGCTTTGCTCATTTTTGTTGCCACAGAAATGAAGGGCAGTTTGTTGCCTTGTGCACTGAGTAACAAGCAGGCACTGGATGGACTTGGTAGTTTTTGGTGTGTGGATGCACATATTTGCATGCTCATTCATTTCCTGCATTTTCTTTTCCAACTTGAATGAATTAAAATGTCCGCATCATGCATTGACTTCAGGCTGGCAAAAGGCAGAAAGGTTGAATTTCTGTAAAATTGCATACTGATTCACTATCTGGCTGTATTTAAGAAGCTCGAGTAAGAGATGTTACTTGATCTAATTTTTCTTTACTGTAATTTTCCAGAGTATGAGGTTGTGTCAACTGAAAATGGAGGAAGTGATGGTGAAAAGGAGAAATCAATTATCACTACAAATCAAACCCATTCTACTGTGGAAAACCTAAAACCTGACACAAGGTAGCTAAATAATATAATTTTTTAAGTTAATCCAACTAATTTAGACTGTCAGCTCTCTGTCACTTCAAATGGAAATACCTATGGAAATAAGACCTGATTGGTTTTACTCCTGTTTTGATAGAAAAAAAAAAGTATGGTTTGGTTTAGCTTTCTTGTAAGTTAACAGATAAAACATATTTGAGGAATCTTTAGGAAATTTACAAGAATATTTGTGGTCTGGACAAGGTGCAGAAGGGATCTATTGTATCAGAAAAACTGCTTGTCAAAAGTAAGGAAATTACCATGAGAGAAAAAACACATTTTTCCTGAATATATCATTTTCTTTCAGTGTCTCAAAAGAGCTGGCAAATTAAAAATTAGCAAGTGAATTCCAGTTCATGGTGTGCCTCTCATGCAACTAGTTCAAATAAGCATGATCTAT